>NW_016805866.1:624869-636951 GCF_001698545.2 Rhinopithecus bieti | reverse complement strand
GGCACTATTCACAATAGCAAAGACTTGGAATCAACCCAAATGTCCATCTGTGACAGACTGGATTAAGAAAATGTGGCACATATACACCATGGAATACTATGCAGCCATAAAAAAGGATGAGTTTGCGTCCTTTGTAGGGACATGGATGCAGCTGGAAACCATCATTCTTAGCAAACTATCACAAGAACAGAAAACCAAACACCGCATGTTCTCACTCATAGGTGGGAACTGAACAATGAGATCACTTGGACTCGGGAAGGGGAACATCACACACTGGGGCCTATCATGGCGAGGGGGGAGGGGGGAGGGATTGCATCGGGGAGTTATACATGATATAAATGATGAATTGATGGGTGCTGACGAGTTGGTGCAGCACGCCAACATGGCACAAATATACATATGTAACAAACCTGCACGTTATGCACATGTACCCTAGAACTTAAAGTATAATAAAAAAAATAAAAAAATAAATAAAAAATAATAATAAATAAATAAAGATATTACATAGTTCAGCCAGGGATGTGAGTGTAGTATTGCTGGGAGAAGTGGGTCTCACTACTTGCAATTTAATTAGAGAAATCTTCAGCTTCAAGAATTGTTAATCTAGCATCTTCTAAGCATTCTGTTCACCTCCCAATATTTTTCTTTTATCTTTCGTAGGATTAAAGAACTAATTTAGGAAGACTGTTGAACAGATTTTTATCAGGTTTAGCCTGTAGATATGCCAACATTTGAGTGTATATGTTGTGCAAATATAGCTAACAGGTTTTCCTTCTTTATTCTTTCGCCAAAACCCAAAACACTGACAACAAAGACATACAATGTGATAAAAACAACAACATAAGTTATTTGGAGTCTGAAAAGGCAGTCAGTCTTCAATGGAAGAGCTAAACATGCCTCATGATATCCTAAGCTATTAGCAAAACACTTCCTCTGCAAATATATTGAGCATCTACAAAATGCTATATTCAAAGCATTCTCAAGAGCTTCCAGGAATACAAAAATAAATACTGGGGGGAGAGACTTAAAATTATAGGGGAATAGACATGATATGTAAGTTTTTACACTTAATCATCAAAAATAGTAGAGTTCTTGGCTTTCTATAACTGTAATCATCTCCTGCATGAAATTCATTCAATACCTTTCAGAGGTTGGGTATATCTGTTGGGGTAGGATGTAAGGATACGAACTTGGCAATTTTAGTTCCAGCAAACTCTTTTACTTTTGCATTGTCTCTGTCGGGTTGATCAGGCTTATCTGGGTAAATACTCAGGTATTTTAAACTCCAATTTCCTTCCAGGACTGGTTATCCTCTCAACATTTTCCTTCCAAAAGTAGAATCTTGGTTCAAAGGGAGCTGATATAACCTCAATGTTTTGGGGTGTAACCGGTTTTTCATGTTGTCATCTTATTCCACCTCTCTCAGAGAATCAGCCTCTCTCAGTCCTGATGTTGATCGTAATGGAGCCTGTTCCAATGAGTTTGTGAAGGCGTCAGAACCTGCCACTGACCTTGAATCAGGGCCACCAATAGCCTATGTGGGACATTTGGACATTTGCCAGAATTGGAAAGAGGTTTCCCCTGCAGGTAGACACTGCTATCCACCAAAGCGAGTGATTCTGGAGGCAGAATGTTGTATCTGCAAACCCTTTCAGTGCGGTCTTTGGCACAGGGCCCAACCTGCACAGCCATTCATGGACTGTCTGTCTTGAGCCTTGCTTCTCATAAAGCTTCCTGCCTCTGCTCTGTCTGCAGCTCAATGTCAGGCAACTGCTGGCCCACTGAGTCCTCAGTGACATTCTCTTTGGCATGACACATTGCCCTTCTGAATCCCTTCCACATTAGAGGGTATGGGGAGCCAGTATTACAGTCTCTAAGCTCAGGGTCATCTGTACAGGTACTTGTGACAAGGTCATGGGATAGAAGCTGCTTCCTGATTGACACTGGCAACCATGAATTCACAGACTGCCTTGCTGCCAGAATGAGAGCTTAAGGTGTGATCAGGCACACCCCAATTTTACTATACGATGGTAGAACCAGCATCTTTGCATTTGTAGTTACCTGCAGTACAGTAAAAGTGCCCTTCAACTAAAGTGCTTAATTAATTTCATCAAAGCAAACAACAAGTAAATTAAAAAAAAAATTCATGCCAGTAAATCTTGATTGAGGCATGTACCTTGCGTGAAGCTAGCTCTGAGTAGACAGACAGAATGGGGACACTTACTCCATATCTTTCTGATTTATGTCTTAATATATAACTTTATTATATTATTTGGGAATGATAAAGAGTTGACTGCATTATGGCTACTGTAAAGTGATTAAGACATGAGAAATTACCAACTCTTTTATTAACTATCTTGTGTTAAGATACCCAAAGTGCCTTTCTTCTGCTATAAGTTTTTATTTTTTAATATACTCTGAACTCACGATTTTCAGGCAATCATATCAATGTGATTATTTTAACATTATTATCTTGAGAATATAATCTTGGGTGTTAACATCACTCAAGTGTGATGCTAGTGACTTCTTCATGCTGTGTCTGTAATTGGGTTTTAAGCGAGTCTGCATACCCCTGAACCTGCATTCTTATTGCAATGTGTTTTCTGGGAAAAGGTCTACAGCTTCCATTACATTTCCTAAAGTTCCTATGGAAAAAGGAGGTTAAAAAAACAAAACAAAACAAAACATACAAACAAAAAATTGCCATCTAAAACACAATGAGAGCCAGCACTAAAGAATCTTTCATCACACATCTGTGTGGGAAATACTTTTTCCCTATCTCCCCGTGTTTCTTTTGTTAGGTAAGAAATGTCTAATTACATTGAGTTAGAATATATCTTGTCTTTTCCTGATTTCCTTAAACCTAAGCTAGATTAACTATCTTTGCTCTTTAGAGGTCACCAGAACTTATAGGAAAAAAAGTCAGAAAAAAATGAACTTC
Source organism: Rhinopithecus bieti (assembly GCF_001698545.2). Classification (NCBI taxonomy): domain Eukaryota; kingdom Metazoa; phylum Chordata; class Mammalia; order Primates; family Cercopithecidae; genus Rhinopithecus; species Rhinopithecus bieti. The sequence continues at coordinate 634,010 of NW_016805866.1, read as the reverse complement.
ATCTCACTCCTTGAGATCTGTGGTACAAATTTAATATCTGTTAGAACCCTCAGGGGCTTCAGTGGAGCAATATATAAGTACAAAAATATAATACAGAAAAACACTGCCTCATATGCTATTGCAGTCACATATATACAATCTTTTTTGTCTTCAAGAGGGGAAAACATACAACCATTTAAGTTGCACCTAATCTGCATAAAGAAATGAGAATTTTAAGATGTTTCCATGAAGAGCTGAAAATAGTTCAGGCTTCTTTCTCCACTATAGCTGGAGTCAAAATGACAAAGTAAATAAATTTTCTTTGTCAACATTATTCCTGCCTTGGCAGCTGAAAAAATATTTGCAGGAATATTTTTCAAAAAACAATATAATTTAGATTATATTTTATTAAGGAACCTACAAACTTCTGATGTTTGGAACGTCAGAACAATGGATTACAATTAATTCAAAATAACTATTTAATCGGAATTTTTTTTTCGTCACAACTAGCTTGTTTTCTTATACCCGCTGCAAAACCCCACCTTGCATCTTAGCAGTGCCAGGTATTTGACAAACCGACCACTGAGGCATCTCTTCTTTTCCTTGCCCTACTGTTATGAGAAAGGCTTCCATCTGTACTAACTCTCATCTAGCCCATTGCCATAGTCTCCCCATTGGCTTCCTTGACTCTATGCTCTCTTTTGGCAATCATTTCTCCAGACTATAATCTGATTAACATTTGCAAAGTCCAGAAGGACTCATAGTCCTACCTACCCCTAAACTATCTAATGGTTTCTTCATGAGAGAATATGAATTCATCCTTGGCTTGGCATTCAATGCTTTATTATGCACTCCTCCTCTCTGACTCAGATTTCAACCAGCCTTTTCAACTTTGTCTTTAGGGTAGGTCTGCAGTGCCCTTGGGATTGTAAATTTTTCTGCATATTTAAAACCTACCAAAGTTGAAAAAAGTGTCTTTGATATATCTTTGTTCTACCCCAGCAGAAATCAATCTCTTCCACACCTTAACTCTCCTAGCAGACCTTCCATTAAATATTATCGCTTTAGGAACTTTCTAATACAAAGGAGTCTTTGATCAGCCTTTCAGTTTGGACTTTATTAAGGTCTATGATGTGATAACAATTTTTATAGCCAGACTATGTGCATTGAGAACAGAGTTTTTCTAAACTCCAACAGCTCCTTTGGCATATGAAGAACCAAACAGAAAGCACAAGTTACAAACGATAAATAAGTAGACTGAACTTCATCAAAATTACAAAGCTTTTGTGCTTCAAAGAACACAACAAGAAAGTGAGAAACAACCCAGAAAATGGTAGAACACATTTGTAAACCATATATCTGATAAGGGAATTGTATCTAGAATGTAAAGAAAGCTTAAATCTCAACAATAAGAAAACAACCAAATTTAAAAATGATCAAAGTCTTTGAAAGGAATTTCTCCACAGAAGATACACATATGACAAATAATCACATCAAAAGATGCTCAGCATCATTAGCTAGCAGGGAAACGCAAATCAAAATCACAATGAGATAAAACTTTATACACAGAAGGATAGCTATAAGCAAAAGGACATTTAATAGTAACTGTTGGTAAGGATGTGGAGAATTGGAACTCTCATCTACTGCTGGTTGGAATGTAAAATGGCTCAGCCTACTTGGAAGAGAACCTGACAGTTTCTCAAAAGGTTAAACATAGGCTTACCCTACAAACCAGGAACTGAAGCATATGCCCAAGAGAACTGAAAACCAAATCTACACTAAAATCTACACATGAATGTTCATAGAAGTGTTACTCATAATAGCCAAAAAGTAGGAATAACTCATATTTCCATTAATTGAATAATGGGCAAACAAAATATAGTCTATGTATACAATGGGATATTATTCAGCAATAAAAAGGAATGCAATGCTGATGCATGCTACAACATGGATAGACCTTGAAAACATTATGCCTGGTGAAATAACTGGTCACGTGAAATCACGTATCATGTATTTCCACTTATGTGAAATGTCCAGCACAGTTAAATTCATTAAAAAAGAAAGTAGATCCATGGTTATCAAAGGCTGGAGGAAAGAGGAAAATGAGGAATTATTGCTAATGTGTACAGATTTTCTCTTTGGGGTGCTGCTGGTGTTTTGAAATTAGACTGTGGCAATAGTTGCACAACTCCATGAATATATTTATAATCACTGATTTGTATTTTAAAGACTAAATTGTATTTAAAGAACTAAATTTTATGTTACATGAATTCTACTTTAATAAAGCTATTATTTAAAAAATTCTACTGGGAACAAAGTGTGATTAAAGAAAAAACCAATCATGGTGGGCTTTGGACCATTCGGTTTTACTAAAATAGCGCAAATTAAGGAAATGATATCAGAGCAACTTTCCTACAATTTGGACAAAAAGTAAAGTTTTAAATAATAAGCAGGAAGCAGAGAAATAAAAAAGAGTAGGAGAAAGATGCAGTCTGGGTCTCTGAAGGACCCTGAAGCACTGTGCTCAGGTGAAATGATAGAAATTCTGATAGAGAATCCAGATGGCTTGAGGAAAAATCTGATCTCGTGCTCTGCTGCCGTATCCTGTAAGGCAGTTACTCTAATTCCAATGCCTTGACCTTTTGTTCCTTGCGGTGACTGACGTTAGAAACCTACATCCTTAAGGTGTTTCCAACTTTTTGAATCTCTGTTATGAACCCCACTCTAACTTCAGGAATTCCTTTTTTTCTGAGCTGAGTCCTCAAACCATTTTCACCCTGCCACCGCAAAGAAGTCAGGCACACAGAACAGCACAAGAATGTGAAAAGGGAAGTTAAATACCCCAAAGGGCCTCTCGCCTGGGATGTCAGTAGTTTATAAACTACCATGTTTGCATATCAAGCCATTCTGTTATATCCTTTGATCCTCAGCAGGGGACTAAGGGAGAGTCTTTGAAAGGACACTAGACAAAGACCATTTAGGATCCTAGGGGGACAGTCAGCAGATCCAGATGCTCAGTGTCTCTCCCTGCTCTCTCAAACTACAGAGACAGATTAAACTACCACTTGGGTTTTGAGATGAGGACTGGAGCGTTGATTCCAAGGTCAGGAGGATTTCCATATTCACCACGAGGCCAGTGCAACCAATATCGGCAGCAAAACCTAAAAAACAAAAAAAATGGCGATGCTTAAGTGATTGACTCAGTAGTCAAAATTACCATAATGGTGGAATGAGCGTATACTGACCTCTCCTGATGCCCCAAATCCTTTGACATACATATGCATATGTACATATACACAAATATATACATATTTATAAATTATTTAGATAAAGATGAAGTCAAGAATATTATTAAAGCATAAAAGATACTGTCTTGATAAAAATTTGTGATGAATTCCTTAAAGATATAAAGCAGGTAGAAGCCAGTTGACAAAGAGAAAAGATCATGAGCATCCATAACTCAAAGTACCAGAGGAGGGGACAGCTATGGTAGTGACAAGGATGGTAGGTGACTCAGTTAACAAAGGAAACAGGCTGAGACCCTGAGGCAATTAACACTGTGAATGAAAAGAGTAAGTGTATTCCAAGTCCCTGGGTCTGTTGGCTGAATGTTTGGGGTCTCCATGGCCTAGGTCTAAAGGACTGAGGATAGATGTTGGCACTAGAGACAAAGTGGGGAGTGCCTGTTGACAACTGGGAATATTTTAGGCAGAGAGGTTTTAGTCTCAGTGGCTGATTCTCTGCATAGAAGCCCTGTGTTCCACTGCTAAGTTACTTGCAGTTCCCTGAATGTGTGTCCTCCTCTCATAGGCCACTGTATTTTCATCTACATGCTGCACCTTACACCTAGAATGCCATCCCACCCTGAGCTACTGGAAAAATATTACTCATTAAACAAATGAATACATGGGAAGTGCTTATAACCATGCCTGAAACATAAAACAGTACTCAAGGAATCTTTTATTATTATTCCTATAACTCATCACTTAAGTCTTTTTCAGAAGTCACCTCAGACAGTCATTTCTTTACCTAACTCCTTCAAAGTGGAATTAAGACCTTTCAAAATACTTATCATTTTGGTTTTAGGGAAGGGAGGGAAGTGTATTGACCTGTATCTCTATTTTGATTGTGAGGAGAGAGATTTTTGACTTAATCGTCTCTTCAGCATCTAGCTCACATACTAGCACATAATAGACATTAAATGTTTTTGCTGAGTAGTGAACAAATAACCTATAAAAGTGACAGTTTTCTTCATATAATCTATAAGGTGTGAGCCCTGCCAGCAGATCATTAAACATTAATTATTTTATCCCAGGGACTGGAAATTAACAGCTGTATGAACTGTCTCACCTCTGACACAGGCTCCATATTTTATGTCTTTGAACTATGTGGTTCAGTAAACTCCCTGGAATAAGACAAAGGCCATCATGTTGCCAACTCCTTATCACATGTCATATTTCTGTAATCATAAGTTTTGAGAGAAATAATTAAAAACTTCATGACGAAAGCTCTTTTCTTATTATTCAAGACAGAGTTGGAAGATTTGGTCCTAAAACCATTGGCGTGTTCTCCATCAGTGGCCATAGTGAATCAGATGGTTAATTTTATATGTCAGCTTGGCTTGGCCACAGTGTGCTGCTATTAGACCCAGCATGAATCTAAATGTTTCTGTGAAGGTATTTTTGTATGAAATGAGCATTTAAATCAGTAGACTTTGAGTAAAGATTTCCTTTCAAAATATAGGTGAACCTCACTCAGTAAGTTGATGGTGAAGAGAACTTGGTTAAGAGGTACAAAAATATGGTTAGGTAGAAGAAATAAATTCTAGTATGTAATAGTGCAGTAGGGAAACTCTAGTTAACAGTAATTATTGCATATTTTAAAATAGCTAGAGAGAAGAGTTGTAATGTTCCCAACACAAAGAAAAGACAAATGTTCGAGGTGATAGATGGTCCAATTACCCTGATTTGATTCTACACACTGTATGCAGGTACCAAAGTATCTCAGGTACCTCCCAAATGTGTACAACTATTATATACATATAAATAAATAAATGCAATAAATAAATAAAAATCTAATGAAAAGAAAAAAGACTGCTTCTCAAAGGAAGAAGGAATTCTGCTAGCACAATGCCTTCAGACTTGAACTCTTCTTACTTGTATCTCCGACCTATTCTCTCTCTCTTTACACACACACACACACACACACACACACACACACACCCCTATTGGTTTTGCTCCTTTGGCGGACCTTGACAGATACATGAAGATGTACTCGAAGGCCATAACTGCCTAACTAATTTAATATAGTCTAAAACTTCAATTCCTACCTCCTAGCGAATGAGTAGGAGCTTTCCCTGGGCAAATTCAAGTACACAGTATTGTCCTCAAATCCATCTTTTTCTTTCTTCCAATGTCCTCCTCCAACCTATACCATCACCTTCCTTCTCCCACACAAAAGGATACATACTTTTATGTTCTCAGAGCTCCCCTCCCTGGGACCATGCAGAAATTGAAAATATGATAGAGCTGCCTCTCTCTTACAGAGCACACGGCAGCTGAGAAAGAAACTAGAAAACTCATTTTCTAGGCATTGATGCGCATTTAAGAGCCCATTCTGAGATTACTTTCTTTCTATTGTTGTCCTTGGCATTATAACAAAGAACCTATCTGAAGGCATCACTCGTGCGAGACTTCAGCCTTTGTATGAAGGTGAGGATGCACTGTGGGGATGGAGTTGGCTTTAACACTCTGCAAGTCATGCCAAGGATGTGACCAAATATATGATTAATTATATGGAGACTGAGATGTAGTAGTTACATCATGAGAAAGTTGTTTAAAGTACAATGTGAACTAGGGATGGTGGCAGGTATCTGAAGTCCCAGCTACTTGGGAAACTGAGGCAGGAGGGTCACTTGAGCCCACGAACTGAAGTCCAGCAACATAGCAAGACTGTCAGAAAGAAAGAAAGAGAGAAAGAGAGAAGAGAGAGAAGAGAGAGAGAGAGAGGAAGAGAGAGAGAGAGAGAGGAGGGAGGGAGGGTGGGAAGGAAAGAAAGAGAAAAGAGAAAAAGAAACAGTGTGAACTAACATGAATTGTAATGAATTGTACTAATTGTTAGATCTCCTTGGGAAGCTTCACCCTTCCGCTGGGGCTGCTGTTTACACAGGCCGTCCTTGCACGGAAGGGGCTTTGTGAGAAACTACAGCATGGGTGTGTCCCTTTGCACACTTCATCTTTTCTATGTGGGGTCCTTCACAACGATTTCTTCCCAGCTGCCATTCAGCTAAACAGATGCTTTGAGTAACGGTGTGAGGTGAGAGAGCTCCACAGCTTGGTTGTCAAGAACACCCTGCAGCAGAGACTTTTTAGGAGAGTAAAATACAGCCCAATCTCTGTAATGTTTATAAACTTGGGAAAATTGTAAGTTTGCGACGTGTTCCTATGAAATTGGGATAAGCATAAGAGAGCATATGCTGTACAAAAGGAATAATCACATATCTTCACATTTGTTATTTTCAAGAGGTTTGCAATGGGATTTGATACTATTCCTCCCCAGCAGTCACAGGAACACAAAACATTAGGCAGTGCCATCTATTCACTTATGCTATTTCAACTGCCACTGTGAAGGTCTCCCAGCAATGCATGGCTCCTTCTTCAGTACCCATGGAACCCAGGCTGCCTTTAACTTCACCCTACATTCTGGTATTCTGCACTTGTGTGGGATTCCTGGTCATGTGTATCCATGCTCAACTAATGCTAGGTCATTCATCAATGATTACCCAGAAGCACTGGGTGAGTTCATCCCAGTGCATGATACTGTAATTGGCACTATACAAAATAAATTTGAGAAATGTGATTTCTGTCCTATGGGAAATGTAATCTAAGATATACTGATGGGCCATTCAGGTGTATGTATCCATGGATAGTACAGTAAAACACTTGTTGTTTGCCATACTAGCATCAATTTCATCTTCTTCTAGAAATAGACTTTCTGTGAAGGGGTATATTCTCCCTCCACTCTCAATTTATGTGGTCTGAAACAGATCTTAGAGGTGAGGTAAACCATGTAACCCAGGGTTAAGCAAATCAGTATATCAAGATGATAGAATGTGGTCACCTAAGCTGGCATCATCTTACAACCCAACAGAAGAACTTCTCTGGAACAAATTAATGCTGAGAAAGCGGAGCTTGAAGATGGAGAAAGGGAACTCTAATCCTAACAACTTTACTCGAGTCCTCAGTAATACTTTTCTAACAGATTAAATATGGCAGAAGAAATGCTGTTCGACTTCCCAGGCCAAGTCATAGACAGGGTATCTTTCACTTAGCCTGCTCTCTTGGGCCACTAATTCTGGAGGGAACCAGCACCACTCATGAAGACACTCAAACCATCTTGTGGGAGGCCCACGTGGGCTGGAACTGAGGCCTCAACAGCACCACCATGCTAGACAAGCACCTTGGAAGCAGAGCCTCTGGTCCCAGCCAGACTTTCAGATAATTGCACTTCCAGCTCACATCTTGACTCAATCTCATGAAAGAACCAGAAGCAGAACCACTCAGAGAAGTCACTACAAAATTCATAATCCACAGAAACTCTGAGGATAATAAATGTTTATTCTTATGTTAAGTCAGTATGTAACTTAAAATATTAACACAAGAATATTAACACATTATTTAAATTTTAATATTAAAATATTAACACAAAATATTCTTTTGGTATACCACAAGTATACCAAAAGAATCTTAACTAATACAGTTAATAAAGCCAAGACAAAACAAGAAAATTCATGATTTTTTCCAAGCCAAATTAGTCCATGATTGTCCCTATTTTAATTGATATGGCCAATAACTACAGCACCAAAAGTGTTTTTTAGAAAAGTTTACTAGGTAGCTACATTTTACAACAGAATTCCAAATAAAATGTTTAAATGTAAAAAAAGACACTATAAAAACAAGAAAATGATTGTGAAGTAGGGAAGTTTTTCTAAGTGTGTTAACTAACCCATAATTCCATATAGGAAAAGATTGACAGAGTTGTCTACGTAAAAATGTTAAATGGTGAGCAAAACAAAATTCACACAATAAGGTCAAAAGGCAATAGGATAGCCAGTGTAACCCTTAATAACCAAAATATTAGTATTCTTGACTTTAAAGCATTTTAATAAAATAAACAAACGAGCAATTGACAAAATTGAACAGCTGACAGGCATATAAAAAGACTGTAAGAACCACCAATAATCAAAGGAAGACAATTTTTCAGATTGGTGAAAAGTTGTCAGTTCTTAGCAACAATTTGGGGAACTGGATAGTTTCATCCTGCTAAGGGGCTCATGAGTACTGATTTTTTTTTTTCTCTCAAACTAGTTTGAATTGACTTTCTGTCACCTGCCAAAGAATGAGTTCAAAACTCCCCAGATGAGAGCTTTTTTCTCCTTTCTTACAACTTTAAAAAAAATCTTGTTTATGAAAATAAATATTTGATCACTATATAAAATTTTCAAACCAAATATTATAAATCTGGCTCAAAAGGAAAGAGAAAAAGGCTTTAATTTCACTTACACACAGTCCTCAGTTAACTAGGTTCAACATCCGTCTGCTCTGGCACACTACTTTGAGTGGTCCAATACCTCAATGTCATTTGATTTCTGATGACTTTCAAAAAGGAGAACTCTAGACATACTTTGTTTAATGCATGTCCAAAATAAGAAAAACAAAATAAATACATGAACATCGAATCTAAGGACATTTTCTTTTACCAGATACCTCCTTTTTTAAAAAGATTTCTTATAAAATTTATTTAGATAACAATTTCCTCTAGAGAGTTTCTGATTTGATTTAATTTATAAATAACTTTTCAGAAACATTTTCATAAGTCCAGCGAAGCACTGGTCACCTGATTCAGGAGTTCAATCCCATTTTTAACTGTTGACATTAACATGCAGAGACAGAATCAGGCCCCAGAGAAAGGCAAAACAGGGTTGGGTAACTTTTAGTTATTTTTAAGTAAAATGAATCTTGTTAGCGATAGTTGGCAGTCTTACTGCCTTTAGATGATTTATTTTATCCTTGAGTTGGTATAGTTTCTGTCTTGCGGGGGAGGGGGGGGGGGCGGGAATTGTTTTATTGTTGTATGTCATTGCAGTTAAAAAAAAAAAAACTA
>NW_016805866.1:560664-624581 GCF_001698545.2 Rhinopithecus bieti | reverse complement strand
AAAAAAAAAAAAAAAAAAAAAAAAAAAAAAAAAAAAAAAAAAAAAAAAAAAAGAATCATAGATACAGAGATCTCAAGGGATTTCAACTTACTGCATGAAATTGAGGAGAATTTTGAATCTCTGCTTAGGCTGTATAAATGTTCTAACCACTATGCTAAGATATAAAGTTACCTGCTCTCCTGGACTGTTAGTTGATTGTCTTTTTAATATTCCAATGAGATATTTTGGTTTGGGGACACAACTATGAACACACATATTCTAGCTTAAAAGAAGAACCTCTTTCCTTAGTGAAGCAAAAACACTACAGCATATTATTTCTGTTTATGTAAGGAATAGTGTTGGCTGGTAGCCAAGTGGAGCATAGAGCTGTGTTAACCCTTGAAATGTCTGAAGATGATGACAGATGGAGAATATAATCTCAGCTATGGTATTTGCAAATGATTTCCACTTGGAGCCATATGGGTCCTGGTATATCATGAAGATAATAAAGATTCAATTAAAGAAGATAGCTGGAATGACTTTAAAATAAGAAAATACATCATTTACTAATTGAAAAGCCCAGGGTAGAGTTTTATGCAGGCCTGCCTAAATTTAAGAGCTCAAGACGTGGCCTAGGGAACTGGTCTCTCTCTATGACAGTTAATTTACCTGTCAACTTGACTTGGCCATGAGGTGCCCAGATATTTGGTCAAATATTATTTTCAGTGATTCTGTCAGGCTGTTTTTGAATAAGGTAAATCTTTGAAATAATAGATGGAATAAAGCAGATTTGTCAGAGGCATTTGAACCAGAGTGACGCCATCTTGAATAGGGCTGGGTAAAATAAGGCTGAGACCTACTGGGCTGCATTCCCAGGAGATTAGGCATTCTTAGTCACAGGATGAGACAGGAGGTTGGCACAAGATACAGGTCACAAAGACCCTGCTGATAAAACAGAATGTGCTAAAAGAAGCTAGCCAAAACCCACCAAAGTCAAGATGGCAATGAAAGAGACCTCTGGTCATCCTCACTGCTTATTTTACATTAAATATAAAGCACACGCATGCTAAAAGAAACTCCCACTAGTGCGTGACAGTTTACAAATGCCATGGCAATGTCCAGAAGTTAACCTATATGGTCTAAAAAGGGGAAGGACCCTCAGTTCTGGGAAATATCTGCTCCTTTCCTAGAAAACTCATGAATAATCTACCCCTTGTTTAGCATATGATCAAGAAATAACTATAGATGTGTACTCAACTCAGCAGTCCATACTGCTACTCTGCCTATGGAGTAGCCATTCTTTTATTTCTTTACTTTCTTAATAAACTTGCTTTCACTTTACTCCATGGACCTGCTCTGAATTCTTTCGTGTTCAAGGTCTAAGAATCCCCTCTTGGGGTCTGGATCGGAACCACTTTCCCACAACAGATTGGCCTCCTAATGTGGGTGGCCCTCATCCAATCAATTGAAGGCTTGATTAGAACAATAGGGCTGACCCTACCACAGGTAAGAAGGAACTCCTCTTGCCTGATTGCTGGACCTGGAACATCAGTCTTTTTCTGCCTTAGAAGGAAGGAAACATAAAAGTAAATAATGTAGTACAGACTTTGCAATTATTTTTATTATTTTTAAAATAAAACTACTTTTCCCAACAAGTCTCTGTTAGGTGCCTAGTTTATCTCTAAATCCAAGACCTTTACACACAATTGGTTTTGCTATAACCAGGAAAGGCCTCTTTTTAGATACATCAGATATCTCCCTCTAACTCCCTCAAAAGCATGTTGAAATGCTAGAGGGAAGATTTTTCCTCTTTGATAATTTGTTGCTTGTCAACAGACTAACCAGTGTGATCGGTATAGACTAGAAAGCCAGTGTGTTTATGAAACCAGGGTACTTATTTCTAGAGACATGTGGAAACATTAACGAGGATCCCCAGGGACAGGCTACCTGACAGACTATTTTTGCTTCTTATTTGTGCAGATTAGAAATAAAATGAGATGTGCTTTGACTTTTTTATTCTCTTTTACATTTCAAAATATATTTTAAATAAACAAAATAAAACTTAAATAAATTTTAAAATAAATACAACAGAAATTGTATATTTATCTGTGACAATGCTACCAGACTAACTAAAACTCAAATATTTTGCATTTAGATGGAATTATTTCAATCTAGTTGTTATTCTTCCCCAGGCAGGAACTCTGCTTGTCAATTATCTCTATTTTTCCTATTTAATAAGAAGGCAAATTGTTACCTGGAACCAAATATTTCCAAACATGGAGTCATGGGGTGTGTAGAAAACAGTAAAGGAATCTTTTGTATGAAAATATTTCAACCTTTAGTGTAATATACAGGCAAAATGAGAGTATCGTTGAAATCTAAGAATCAGAAGCAGCGGTATAAGTAACACATGATCAGGGCCTATTCAATGCTTTCCAATGATCATCCTTCCTGAGTATCCCTCCTAGACAGTATAAATGGAGTTAAGTACACTTAACATCGTTAGTGAAAACATATGCATTTAAGCAAACAATAGAGCAGATGACATAAAAATAGTATTGATATCATTGAATGGATGTGAAATCCATTTGTCAAATACTCAGTAAGGTGAGCACCTGGGATAGTTAACAATGTCCTTGGATGATGGTATGCATTTTCTAATTTATTGGATGCTTGCTTCTTTCATAAATGTAAATTATATATCATTAATCTTTCTAGGACACTGCTGTCCTAAAATTAATTTAGTGATAATTTTTTTTCAGATAATACACCTGCTAAGGAAGTAGTATGTAATCAATATAGGAAAGTAATCAAGTGAGTAGCAGAATACACTCCCCATTTTCTCTGCTGCAGTGGAGATATACAATAGGTTTGGGATAAAGTATTAAAACAAAAACAGTGATACAGCTTAAATCTGAATATCAAACAGTCATGACCCCAAATTTCTTCTCTATTGGAGGGTCTTTCTTTTTCACAGCTGTTCCACCCTTTAGTATCCTGTTTCCAGCCAAGGTTTCTTATTTACTGTCACCCTTCTTTCCTATTCTCTTCTTATGTCAGAACAACTCCCACTCCCTTCCGTAAGGAACTATATTTCTGTTATTTTATGATGCAGAACAATTTTTGCATTCCTTTTTTGTAATACTCTTTTATACCTTGTAGCCCTGAGTTTAACATTTACATAAAGCAAAAGGACCATTAAAGTGTTTTCCCAAGAGTTATTTCTTTAAAAGCAATGCTGCCCTCCTCTTATCAATAGGTTCTGATTACAAGCACCTTCTACGTTTTCTATTTGTCACTGCTTCTAGTAAGGCCAGGTAAGCTCCTACCTAATCTGTCTTTCCACAGATAACAACTCTAAACTCCGGACAAAACACAACAAAGTATCTGAAAGCCCTGGAGAATTAACATCAACAGATTCTAGAGGGAAGCTGACACTTGGGGGAAAAAAAAGACACTGAATGTGTTTCTCATCTTAATTCCTTCTCCTCCTGCTTCTCCCCTCTCCCCAACACCCTCCTTCTCCCTCTCTCCCTCCTCTGCGTATTCCTCTTCCTCGTTCTTCTCCTCGTTTTCTTCCTCTTCTTCTTCTAATTAATAATAGTTTTTATACTTAGGGCAAGTGGCAGGCAGAGCCAGGCAGGTCAGGTGAAAGTCTAACACAAAACCCACAGGTTTTCATGCTTAAAAACCAGAGGACAGAGTTGGGGAAAATACCATTTCTGGAAAGTCAGGTAGGGATTGGGGGGGATCCCAGAAAGAAGAGAGCTAGAGAAGAGGAGAGGCAAATTCTGTGTTTAAACATTTTTTCCTCAGATCTCTGACTGACACATGAACAATTAATCTTTAGGACAGACTTCAAGACTAGATAATAAAAGGACTGAACTGAGCTTTGAATTGGCATCTGAAAGAGAGCCTTTGTGGGTGGACTCTAACAAATGGCATAGCCTGCACAAACAAAACAAACTACTAACTTTCTTTTAGAGAAACATAAATCCAGAGCCTCTGCAATATAACTTGCATAATGTATGGGAAACAATCCAAAACCACTTGACAAAAGAAGATATGAGAAAATGTAAATGGAGGTTGATGCCGACATGATTGAGCCAGATACTGGAAGTAGCTGACAAGCATTTTAAAGCAGCTCCACAAACTACGTTTAAGAAAGTAAAAGGAAACATGCTCATATTGAATTAAAAGATAAATAAAAATTATAAGCAAAAAAGGAAGTTCTAGAATTAAAAAATATATAAGAAATTGTAAAAATAGCCAAATAATCTTAATTACAGAATAGAAACTCAATGTTGTTAAGATGTTTTTTCTCCCCAAATATATCTATAGAATCAATACAATTTCAGTCAGAATTCTAGGAGGCTTCTTGTTTTTTTTTTCTTTTACAGAAATTGGTAATCTCATTCTAAAATTTATACAGAAAGGCAGGAAATCCAAAAGAGTAGAAAAGTTATTTTAAAAAAGAACAAAGGTATAGGACTTACTATAAAACTACAATAATCAAGACCATGTAATGCTGGAAGAACAGACATATAATCAATGTAACAGAATAGAGAGCCCTAAAGAAACATATGTATATGTTCAATTAATTTTCAACAAGGTGCCAAGATAATTCAATAAGGAGGAGAGGGGAGAAATAAATTTTCAAGAATTAGTGTGAAAACTAGATATCCATATGGAAAGAATGAATTATTATGCTTATTTTCACCATATACAAAATTAGCTTAAAAGACATCATAAACAAAAATATAGAGACACAAATGAATCAAGAAAAATAACATATGTTCACCAAAACATTTGTACAGAAATGTTCATAGCAGCCTTACTCATAATAGTTTAAACGTGAAGAGAGTTAAGGTGTTCGTCAACAGGAGAATGGATAAACAATTGTAGTATAGTCACATGTGGTCATAAAATGGAATAGTACTCAGCAAAGTGGAATACTAATACAGATGACATTGATAAACTCAAAACCATCATGCTAAGTAAAAATAGGAAAGCCTCACTGACATGGATTGGCTCTGTGTCCCCACCCAAATCTCATCTCAAATTGTAATCTCCATAATCCCTGCATGTCGAGGGAAGGGTGATTAGATCATAAGGACGGTTTCCTTCATGCTGTTCTCAAGATATTGAGTGAGTTCTCATGAGATCAGATGGTTTTATAAGGTAGTTTTCTGTGCTCTTGCTAGCTCTCTTTTCTGCCACAATGTGAAGAATGTACCTGCTTTACCTTTGCCTTCCACCATGATTGAAAGTATCCTGCGGCCTCTCCAGCCATGCAGAACTCTGAGTCAATTAGACCTTTTTTCTTTTTAAATTACTCAGTCTTGGGCATTTCCTTACAGCAGTGTGAAAGTGAACTAATATACTTGCATAAAAAAGAACAAACCTGATTGCATGTATATGAAGTTCTAGAACAGAAAATCTAATCTAGGGTAGAAAATCATCACTGTGTTGTCTTTGAATTGATGGTAATATTTTATATCTTGATAGGGGTTTTGGTTACTCAAATGCATGCATTTGTCAATTCTCAGTGAGAATACATTTAAGATTTTATTGTATGTAAATTTTACATCGAAATAAAACTATATACGAATGTTGAATAGTGATAAGCGTGTTGAAGTATTTAAGTGGAAGTTTACTGATATTTACTGTTTCCTTAGAAATACATCAAAAACTCTGATCAAGATCATGAAAATGTATTAAGTAATTATTGCATAGAGGGTTAGAGAAGGGTGGTACACATGCACAAGAAAAAATTTAATAGTAAATCTAGATTGTGGTTATATGTATGTTTACTGCAAAACTTGTTCTACTCTGTTTAGTGTTTGAAAAATTTTGTATTAAAATGTTAGCTAGGAAAAGGGTGTTCATCTCTTTAGATACCCTCTAAGTGAGACATTCCTGTTTTGTCTTACACTTTATTTTTGGCGGTGGTGGTGATAGTGGTGTGAATAGAATGTCAAAGCCAAAAAGATACGTATCTATATACAGATCAGAAAATTTGACTAGAGAGGCAAAATGAGCTGTCTGTAGTTAAAACAGAGGTTAACTTGTAAGCCAAAACTTGACTCAGGTGTCCTGACCTTGTAGGTATTTTGGAGTTTTACTACATCAGTGTGGGATGGGTAGGTATCATAGCAGTGATAAAATAAAAGCTACATGCTGAAGTACATTAAAGAGGGCAATTAGAAGTTATTATCTATGATATACAGCACATTGTCTATGAAGCACATCCCTTCAGTTCCTGAGACTGAAATGTTTTCTGTCCTTTGAATAAACATAATTGTGTAGGCATATTGTTATATTCTAGTTTTACCAACGATAGTCTATACCAGTGCTTCTCAAACAACTTGTGATGAAGGATCAAGTTTATATATTTTTAAATTCAGCTCAGACCAATATTTTAAAAAATAAAACTGAATTACTAGACATATAAAATTTTAAAAAGATTTTAAAAATAGAAGCCTCATTTTAATTATTAGCTTCCATTTACCACGTCAAATTGCTAATGGAGTTTTTAAAATGCTTACTCTTAATTTCTGTTGTTGTAGCCTCATGGACAAGCAAAAGTTTTTAGATCAGCACCAGTGTGCAGGTAGAGTCACAGGTTGGTGTTGAATTGTCCTACATCTTGCAATGGAGAAACCTAACCTTGGTGTCCTAATTTCATTCTTAAATTAGCAATAGCTGTTGCCTCCTAGTATTTATTATTACAGACAGGGAACTGTCACTACAATGGCAGTAAACTTTTATCTAAATACAGGGCATTAACTGTAGTGGATTAAATGGTACCCCTCCACCAAAAATAAATCTGTCTATGTCTAGATACATAGAGATATCTATCTATCTGTCTGTCTGTATCTACATATATCTAGAGTTAGATAGTGTATTAGTCTGTTCTCACATTGTTATTGAGATACTACCCGAGACTGGGTAATTTATAAAAGAAAGAGGTTCAATTGACTCACAGTTCCACATGGCTAGGGAGGCCTCAGGAAATTTACGATCATGGTGGAAGGTGAAGGGGAAGCAAACTTGGACCTTTTCACATGCCAGCAGAAGAGAGAGTGCTAGCAACAGCAGGGAAAACTGCCTTATAAAATCATCAGATCTCATGAGAACTCACTCACTACCGTGAGAAGAGCATGGGGGAAAACCGCCCCCTTTATCCAATCACTTCCCACCAGATCTCTTCCTAAACACCTGGAAATTACAATTCCTAATGTGATTTGGGTGGGGTCACAAAGCTTAACCATGTCATTCAACCCTGGCCCCTCCAAAATCTCATGTCCTCACATTTTAAAACCAATCATGCCTTCCCAACAGTCCTCAAAAGTCTTAACTCTTTTCAGCATTAACTCAAAAGTCTAAGTCCAAAGTCTCATCTGAGACAAGTCCCTTCCTGTAAAATCAAAAGCAAGTTAGCTACTTCCAAGATACAATGGGGGTAAAGGCATTGGATAAATGCTTTCATTCCAAATGGGAGAAATTGGCCAAAACAAAGGAGCTACAGATCCCATGTAAGTCCAAAATCCAATAAGGGAGTCATTAAATCTTAAAGCTCCAAAATAATCTCCTTTGACTCTGTGTCTCACATCCATATCTCTTGCATTCACTGACGCAAGAGATGGGCTCCCAGGGTCTTGGGCAGCTCCACTCCTGTGGTTTTGCAGGGTACAGCCCCCTGCCACTTTCACAGACTGGCATTGGGTATCTGCAGCTTTTTCAGGTGCATGGTGAAAGCTGTTGGTGGATCTAACATTCTGAGGTCTGGAGGATGGTGGCCCTCTTCTCACAGTTCCAGTAGGCAGTGCCCCAGTAGGGACTCTGTGTGGGGGCTGCAACCCCACATTTCCCTTCTCCACTGCCATAATAGAGGTTCTCCACGAGGGCTCTGCCCCTGCAGCAGACTTCTGCCTGAACATCCAAGTGTTTCCATACATTCTCTGAAATCTAGGCAAAGGTTCCCAAACCTCAATTCTTGATTTCTGTGCACCTGAAGGGCCAACACCACATGAAGCCTCCAAGGTTTGGGGCTTGAACCCTCTGAAGCAACAGCCTGAGCTGTACATTGGCCTCTTTTAGCCACGGCTAGGATATAGAGCACCAAGTCTCAGAGACTGCACAAAGCAGCAAGGCCCTGGGCCCAGCCTCGGGAGCCATTTTTCCTCCTAGGCCAGCAGGCTTGTGATTTGGAGCAGCTGCTGTGAAGACCTCTGACATGCCCTGGAGACATTTTTTCATTGTCTTGATGATTAACATTTGGCTCCTTGTTACTTATTCAAATATCTGCAGCAGGCTTGAATTTCTCCCCAGAAAATGGGTTTTTCTTTTCTATCACATTGTCAGGCTGCAAATTTTCCAAACTTTTGTGCTCTGCTCCCCTTTTAAACATAAGTTCCAATTTCAGATCCTCTCTCTCAAGTTCAAAATTCCACAGATCTCTAGGGTAGGGGCACAATGCTGCCAGTCTCTTTGCTAAAGCATAGCAAAGAGTGACATTTGCACCAGTTCCCAATGAGTTCCTCATCTCTGAGACCAAGTCAGCCTGGACTTCATTGTCCATATCACTATCAGCATTTTGGTCAAAACCATTCAAGAAGTCTCTAGGAAGTGCCAAACTTTCCCACATCTTCCTGTCCTCTTCTGAGCCCTCCAACCTATTTCAACCTCTGCCTGGTACCCAGTTCCAAAGTCACTTTCACATTTTTGGGTATCCTTACAGTAGCACCCCACTCTCCGTGGTACCAATTTATTGTATAACTTTGTTCTCACCTGCTCTCAAGAGCTGCCAAAGACTGGGCAATTTATAAAGGAAAGAGGTTTAAATGACTCCCAGTTCCACACGGTTGGGGAGGCCTCAGGAAACTTACAATCATGGCAGAAGGAGAACAGGCAAGAGAAATTGTGCAAGAGCAGGGAAAACTGCCTTAAAAAAACATCAGATCTCATGAAAACTCACTCACTATCATGAGTACAGCATGGGAGGAAAGGCCCCCATGATCCAGTCAGTTCCCACCAGTTCCCTCCTTCAAAACATGGAGATTACAATTTAAAATGAGATTTGGGTGGGGCCACAGAGCCAAACCTTATCAGATAGCTAGCTAGCTAGCTAGCTAGATAGATAGATATAGAGAATCTTCACTTGGAACCTGTGTATATGATTTATTTGGAAATAGGGTCTTTGCAGATAGTGTTTAGTTAATCATCTCTAAATGAGATTATCCTGGATTATCCAGGTGGGCCCAAAATTCAATAAAACATCTTATAAAAAGAAGAGAAGACACACATAGAGACACAAGGAAGAAAGTGATGTGAAGATGGAGGCAGAGATTGGTGTGACGAGTCCACAAGTCAAAGAACACTGAGGAAAGAACACTGGCAGTCACTGGAAGCTAGAAAGAGGCATGGGGTGGGTTCTCTCTCAGAACCTCCAGAGGGAATCCATCCTTCAGAGGGAATCCATCCTTCAGACTCCTTGATTTTGAACCCTAGCCTCCAGAACTATGAGAGAGTACATTTCTATTGCTTTAGGCTGCAATAGTAGTAAAAGTTCGTGGTAATTTGTGACTGCAGCTCTTGGGAATGAAAGGGCTGTTCTATGAAGAGAGTTGGTCAATCTGGATCAGGTCCTGGAAACTACTTTCACTGAGACCTAGATGGAATAGATACCCCAGGAAGTTTAACACAAAGGGTGCAAGTCTCACCCTAAACTTTCATTCTCTAAAGGGGGAAAACATAATGAAATAAATAGTAAATCAATCATCTTGAACACTGTTTAAAATTGTACTCCCTAACACTGTCAATCCTCCTTACCTCATCATGTTTTTTCCTATAGCATTGATTTCTTGAACTACAAAATAATTTTATTTATTGATGTGTTTGTTACATATTGTCTATTACTACAGATAAAGGGTAAACTTCATGAGAGTGGGAAATTTTGTCTGTTCTGTTCATTGCTGTATCCCTAACACACAGATCACTACTTGGCATGTAGTAGGCACACAATAAATACTTATTGAATAAATGACTAAAGGCAGTTTCACTATGTACCATTTCAAAGAAGTGTATAAACCCAATGAAATAATAGAGATCATCAGGAAAAAATGCAAATGCTTTAATTATAATAAAGTAAGAACTTTTTTTTTTTCTCATACTATCTATTAATGAGAAAGACATTTAATCTGGAGAAATACAGAAAAATATCATTAGGAGAAAAGTGAAATCTGGAATGGGTGAGAACTTGGTAAGAGAATTCCTCATGGTTTAAATTAAGTCTAATTTATGTGCCCATGAGAAGTACCCTTTACTCAGTTGGTTTACATTTCAGAATACAAAAATGGCTTGCAGATGTGATTATAGTACCACTAGCTTCCCTTATTTGGAGAGGTGATAAAAATGGCAGGTAAGAGACTTAGAAAATAACAAATATTTTAGTTTCCAAAACAAGGCAAAGTATATTTTAAGACATTTTAGGTCAAGCACTGCAAATCTGATTGTCTTCGGAGCAAGGGAATGTGATGCAAATTAATGGAGCAGGCAGGTTTTTGTTTTAACAGTAGCAAATATTCAGGTGACAGTTCTCTAGTACTTGCTTAGTGTCAAGCTCTATTCTACGTATTCTGTGTGGATTAATTAATTGAATCCTCATAAGAACTCTTTTAGAAATGTGCTATTACCACCAATATCTCCTTTTATAAAAGATGAAACAGAAAAACTGAGTAATTTGTCTAGGATTACTCAGGTAAAATGGGACAAGCTCTTTAGGGTTCAAACCCAGACATTCTGAATTTAGAGTAGGTGCTCTTATGCATTATTTGGGTGCTTGTCAAACTGAACATGCATCATAATCACCTAGATGGCTTGTTAAAATAGAGCTTGATCTCCACTACCAGAATTTTGATTCAATTTGCATTTATAACAAGGTCTCAGGTGATGCTGATAATGTGGCCTTGGTGAGGTAGAAGGTGGGACTCAACTACAGAGGCAGGGCTTGAGCTCTGGACCAGATTGAAGACTATTTGAAATAGGGAAGAGGCAAAAGCACTTCTTCATAAGACAAGCCCACCAGTGCGAAGCCACTTTACCATTGCCATGGCAACACCCAGTGGTTATTGTTGCTTTCCATGGCAATGGCCCAGAAGTTACCACTCTTTTTCTAAAAATTTCTGAATAACCTGTCCCATAATTTCTGTATAATTAAGAGTGGGTATTAATATGACTGAAGAGCTGCCCCTGAACTGCCACTCTGAGCAGACTGCCTATGGCTTAGCCCTGCTCTGCAAAGAGCAGCACCTCTACTACTGCTATACCCTGCTGCTTCAATAAAAGTTGCTGTCTAACACCACTACTGGCTCACCCTTGAATTTTTTCCTGGGTGAAGCCAAGAACTCTCACAGCCTATGCCTCAATATTGGGGCTTGTTTTCCCTGTATCACTGGGACTATACTTTGAAAACCATTATACTATCCTGTACACACTAGTGGCAAACTAGAGAATGCATGATGAAATCATTTATTTAAAATCATTTAAATTCATCCAATTAAAATTATCCATATTCACATCTAATAAGTCAAAGGAGGAAGGAAAGGGGAAGATGGCATGTGTTCAGAATAAATATGTTCTGCTTGCTTCAACAAACCAGAATGAACCAAGTCAATAATGGAAGGATTTGTTGCAATATATTTGTGTTTCTTTGTGTCCAAGAGTGTTATTCACACACCAAGCTCAAGATGGTCCCTGAAGACATGTCACAGAGATTCCTAAGGTACTCTTTTTGTAAAGGTAAATATGAGTAGTGTTAAAAAGAAAACTTAAGCTGAATTAAATTTAAAGGAGTTATTGCTCAGTTATTTAAACTGAGCAATGAATGGTTTGTGAATCAGGCCGCCCCCGGAATCACAGCAGATTCAGAGACACTCCAGCACAGTCATGTGGTAGAAGAAGATTTATAGACCAACAACAAGGGAAGTGAGGTACAGAAATCGGAAGTGAGGTACAGAAACAGCTGGATTGGTTACAGCTCAGTGTTTGCCTTATTTAAACACAGTTTGAACACTCAGCAGTGTATGACTGGTTGAAGTATAGCTGCTTGGACTGGCCAGAACTCAGTGATTGTTACAGGCACATACTCGTAAGTTAGGTTTTCAAACTTGTCTACCTATTAAGTTAGGTTGCAGTTCATCTACAAGGACTCAAATATGGAAGTATGGAGTCCTTCTTAGGCCATATTTAGCTTGCTTTAACAGTAGATAGTAAAGAGTAATAATAAAATATATGTAGTGTAGTGGGTCAAATACTAGCTCTCAAAATTCATGTCTGCAGAGAGCCTCAGATGCAACCATATTTGGAAATGGACCCATGAAGATGTAACTAGTTAAAATGAGGGCATACTGGATTAGGGTAGGCTACAAATTCAATAGCTAGTGTCTTTATAAGAAGAAGACTGGACCCAAAGATATATACTAGGTTGGTGCAAATGTAATTGCTGTTTCTGCCATTACTTTTAATTAAAGTAGTTCCTTAATGAACGTAATACAACCTTGTCTTTAATTAAAGACTGAATACACCAACCTAATATGAGGAAGACGGCTATGTAAAGACAAAGGCATACATTGGAAGTATGCTGCCAAGAGTCAAGAAATGCCAGGAACCAACCGAAGCTAGGAAGGGGCAAGGAAAGGTTTTTCCCTAAAGTCAGCTGACACCTTGATTTCCAGGGCTGTGGGATAATAAATATCTATGGTTTTCAGCCACCCAGTTTGTAGTACTTTGTTATGGCAGCCCAAGGAAACTAGATATGTAGAGTATAGAAATTAACCATGCAACACTGTGTACCTTAAAAAAAAAAATAGAAAATTGCAAAAATATCTAAAGTTCCTGGGGAATTTTCCTTTAATATTACCCCCATCCTCTCAGGAGAGGTCATCGCCATCTGTACATTTCATTACCTTACCTTAAAATCACAAAATACATGGCACATGTATACATATGTAACAAACCTGCATGTTGTGCACATGTACCCTAGAACATAAAGTATAATTTAAAAAAAAAGAATTTCATCACGTTTTACCAGTAAATCCTCTAAACTATATGTTATTTAGGTTTGTATGGTATACATAAGGGTTTTAGTATTGACCATGGTTTCATTTGCTTTACACACTGTCCAAATTTGTTAGAGTTTTTAACTTGTGCCAGTTGTTTGAAATGAAAATCACTGTGGTTTGAATTGTCACTCCCATGATAAACAATGAAGTTTACTTCTTTTTCTGTTTGTTGATCACATAAGCTTTTCTTTTATAAAGTGCCTTTTCAATTTTTTTTTTTTTGCTCATATTTCTTTCTTTTTGATGTGTAGGGATTCTTTATATACCTTGAATTCTAATCCTTTGTCAGTCATATGCTTGCAAATTTCTCCTTCTAATTGCATCTGATGTCTTACTTCCTTATTTTTACTGTATGAAATTTATTATTTTTATTCTTCATGGTTTACACTTTTGTTTCTTTAGAATGGGGGAAAATTCTGAGATTTGTCCTCATTCTAAAGCTGTGAAGTTATTCTCTATATTACCTACCAAAATTTACAGTTTTAACAATCACTTTTAAATATTTAAATGAATCAGGAATTTATATTTTTCTTCTGTAATAAAGTATACATCCTATTTAATTTTTTTATATGTTAACCAGTTGTCCAAATATTTATTGAAAATACTATCATTTCTCACAAAGTTTCACTAATATTCAATCCTGACTCCATCATAAATCAAGTTTTCATATGTGTTAATTTGATTCTGGGTTTTGTACTCAGTTTAATTGTTCCATTTGTCTACCTCTGTCCCAATATTACATTGTCTTAACTTTATAAAAAATTATTGACTTCTAGAAAGGTAAATTCTCTATATTGTTCTTCTTTCAGAATGTGTTGTACAGCCCTGATTTTTTATTTTTTCATATAAATTTTTGCTCAGTTTGTCCAGTTTCTCCCTTCCTCTCTCTCTCTCTCTCTCTCTCACACACACACACACACACACACACACAACATTACCATTGGGCACATATCCTTTTTTCAAATTTTTTTATTAACTTGGATAAAGGCATGTAATGCTGATCAAAACTGAAAGTGACACAAACTCAGTAAGAACTGTTGAATGCTAGATAAATAGAAATAATTTCAGAATATCTGGGGAAAGTTGTTTATATTAATTTCTTGGAAGTCTAGTGGGATGTATTCTGTTAGCAGTTCTAGGTTTGTGGGAAATTACGTTTTTAAAAAGTTTATAGTCACAGGAAAACAAGACAAGAACCTACTGACTAAGTAGTGAGCCTTCGAAAGTATACTGAGGAAATAACATGCTTAAAAAGAATAGGTACCAAAACTTAGTGCTGCCTTTATATTCCTCTCAATTCTCTAGACATAAAAAAATGACACATAGGTACACACTAATTGTCCTAAAATTTGGATTAGATATTCAATTTTTTTTTTTAAAAAAGGAAGAAGTTACTACATAAATGTACTAGAAGAAACCACACAACAAATTTTGTTGTTTTTTGTTTTAAGTAATCTCAGAGTGTGGGAGAGCTTTCTATATAACGTAAAATACAAAAGTCAAACAAGAAAAGTGAAAAGTGAAAAATTCAACTACTAAAAAATTTAATTATTTAATAAACAATTAAACTTCTACAAAATAAAATGCATCATGAGCAAAGTCAAAAAATCAAATGATAAATTGAGAAACACTTGCAATCTGTGTTACAGAGAAAGCATGAATTCCCTCGCATACATAAAAGATAAAAATTTCCTACAGAAATCAATAAGAAAAGGACCCATAATCCAATATGAAAACAGAATGATATGAACGGGCATAAAGAGCAAAATAAATTATTTAAAAAACATATGAAAAGATGCTTAAATCAGATAATGACAAAAGAAATTTAAACTAAATCCAACAGTTTTCATTCTGTTTTGTTATTATTTTTTTCATTTGTAGAATGACTGGACAGAAAATACTTCCTTAGTTCTATAACAAGCAATGATTCCTGGAATGGGAAATGTTCTTGTGGGACCAGAGCTCAGTTGCAGCCTTTGTACACTAATGCTCAAGATATTAACCAGAGGTCTCGTGTTAACCCAACTGTCAGGGGGGAAGATAAAAAACCAAGTGAGACAGAGCTGTGAGTGACACCCAGGAGTCAGAAGAATCCTCTCTCCTCAGCTAGACATAGTCTAACAGACCTCCATAGACACTGAAATAATTTACTCTCACACCAACAATGAGTGATAGTGCCTATTTCTCCATAACCTTGCCATGAAGACATTATTGTATTTTTAATCTTTGATAATACATGCATTTGTCATTTTGTACTGTCTATGCAAAGGTAACTGACACACATACACACTCATGTCACATGGTGTGGGAGAAAATTAGGTTTATTGGGAAAACTCATAGGCAGTAGGACTAGCAGTGTGCGAGTGTCCACAGTCTTGTTAATATCCTGAGGAGGGGCACCCGGTACCAAATGACAAATGCACGTATCCTTTTACTCATTAATTTTACTTCTGGGATTTGGTCTACAATTATACTAACATATCTAAGTGAAATGCTTTTCTGCAAAATCATTCATCACAGCATTATTTGAGGTAGCAAATGATTGGAAACAGTTTAAATATCTACAAATAGCAAACTAGTTAAATTATAGTGTGTGCATACAGCAGAAAACTATGCAGCTCTAAAAAGTTAGGAAGTGTGTATGTACAGATATGGAATAATTTCTAAAATACATTTTTAGGTTAAAAATTAAGGTACAAAACATATGAGTAATATACTGCAACTAGTGTAATAGAAAAGGGGAAATTTCTGTGTTTATACTTTCATTGTTCCAATTCTATTCTTTGAAAGGATTCGTATTAAACTGATAACATTAATTCCCTTTGAAAAGAGCTGCTGGTTGGCTATGAATAAGGGAGAGATAGAAACATTTTACTGTATACTCTTTTGTGCCTTTTAAATTTTGAACCATGCAATGTTTTATATCTCCAAAGAAAAACATTGAATAAAAGAAAATAAATATTCAGCAGCCAAGCCAAACAAATCATTACAGAAACTAGAGATCATCAGTTGGGAGCGTTACAGATGAATGCCAGGATAGCAAGGGACTAGGGCTGATGTAGATGAGCCCTAAGGTCTCTTTAGTTTATAAGCTCCTGTAGCACAATGATGGATGCCTCTATATGGCTAGACAGAAACAACAGCTGCTTGATATGCATACTACCTTCTGAGTGCCAATCTTTTTTTTTTTTTTTTTTTTTTTTTTTTTTTTTTTTTTTTTGAGTAACCTTATCGTTTGCATTTTAGTTTTGATGGGCTCTTTTCTCGTAAGATCTAGCAAGAAAGAGAAAACACCTGAAATTGACCATCTCATGTTCTTTAAGATGGGTGGCTTTCAATGTTCTAGAAAGTTCAGCTTAAATTATGTTGACACTTTCCCTCTCTACCATAAGGAAGGAATCAGAAAACCATTTTTATAAAATAAATTGAAATATTTGAAAATATCAGAACGGCATGTGCCCCATGCAACTAGAGTGTCAGTGAAGTGATTCTCCCAAAAGCATTGAAAAATCACTAGGAGGAGCCCAGGAGTCTTACAAAATGCTAGGGCATTCCTACTAGGGGTTCAGAGGATTTTTTACTCTGCAGGGAATTGGGGAGATGACAAAGTAATCACTTTCTGCTTGCTCAAGTTTGCCTGCAGTTTTCAATTGGATGTAGTGCCTTCCGTTTCCCACCCTACAGTTTTGCAAAGCTGCAACACTTTACTTCAGAGAAGAGCTACAAATCTACATCCAAATGGTGAGTTTAATGAGTAGCAATGAAATTAGTAGTAGTCTTTGGTATAGACAAATAGCAACCAGTAAGCTCTTTGGGACAAGAAAAAAGAGACTAATTGTGACCATTTGATAACTAGTTAATAATAGTAACTAAAACTTATTGAGCACTCCCTATGGTAGGTGCAATACTAAGGGATTTGCCTACATAATTTGATTTAGCCTTCACATCAATGCTATGACATAATCACAATTACTATTTCCACTTTCCAGAGCAGAAAGCTTGGAATGACCAGGTCATTTGCCCAAGCTGACACAAGCTGTGGGTGGTGAAGCTGGCATTTGAATCTAGGAACTCTCTCTTCACAAGTGGCACCTTTAATCATTATGTTATACTCGACTAAAAAGATAAGACAATCTAAATGTAAAGATTATAACAAATAAGCGAGATTCAGAATGTGAGAAGAAAACAAAATACATTGCTCCTTTAAAACAGCTGTGTAGACAATTTCTTCCCTGGGCGTTGAATAAAATCTTGAGCATGTTTCATAGCTTCTCCAATGGCTATATTATTATTTTTAACTAATAAAAATACCCTCATACTTTTCAGAATTTAAAATTGCTAGTCCATGATGGTAATCAGGACTCCAAGCTTCATTTGAGGTTAAAGCTCCTATTTCAACATACGATAAGAAGATGCCTTTGACTCCTCCAGTTTGGGAGTGGCTTGGCTGGGGGTAGGAGTGAAAGGAGGAAGAGACGTTCGGGGCAGTAGAGATTTAACATGCTAGTACTGTCATACCATCATGATCGCACTTTGTTGATTTCAGGACCTGGTGGTTGTCCAAAGCTGACTCATTATCTCACGAGGAGTTTTTATGGATTTCTCAAAGATTTTCCTGCTGGCAACCTCCAGCCACATTTCCTGAGGTTAAGGTAATGCTTCTCTGCTAGGTGTCTGCTTATAATTCCTCCCAGACCATGGGCGTCCAGTGGTCTGTCGACTCTGCTGGGGTCTTGTCTTCCCTCTAGACAGCTCTTTTTGTGTGTGATCCAAGCTGAATCCCAGTTTGAGCCCTACAATTAATTCCTGGGAAACATGGAATGAGTGCAGCTGTTGACCAATGAGGCCACTACAATATCTTACATTTGAACTTTTCTTTAAATAAATATGGCATCAGCCTATGTATTTCATAGACTGCCGATTTCTTTGAGTAGTTTTCTTCATCTCCACCTACTTGGCTTGAGGTAAGGGATAAGTTCCCTTTGCTCTCCTCTCTCAGGGCGGTGAGGTGTATATGTTAAGTCAGAATTGGTGGTGATTTCCATACCATTCCAATAGCTTTCTCCAGAGAAATTAGAAGTCTCAAAAAACAGTAGTTCTGTTTTTTTGGCTCTCTAACCTTTTAAATATCCTTGAGACAGTTCTTATGCTAGTGGTTGCCAAAGTAAGTTTCCAGAATACTTCTTTTGCAAGTCCTGCATATATGGCCTGGCTTCTTATTTTAGATTGTGGAGGTTATTTGGCACCAATCATTTTGTTCTCAGCCTTTGGGGGGTTTCAGCTGAAACAGAGAAAGGAAAGAACAATTTTAACATCCTATTATAAATGTTTTCCATATTGGTTGAATGGTTCTTATAGGAAATAGAAAGTTTAAAATGAATTGTTGTCCTATACTTTCCAAATATCTAGCTATTTCTATTTTTATGATGAAATTTTCTTCAGGCAGAATAAGAAGTTGAAATGCAACAGCTCAGACACTAAATCCTCAGGCCCACTCAGTTCTTAACCTGAAATTGTCCTTCCATATTTGAAATGAGCTTATCCTTTACCATTTTCATTCCAAATCTAGGAGCTTCTGAACCGTCAATTAAGCCTAGCCAACTTAATTATCTTAGCTAAGTGTTTCTTTCTCATTCAGCTTATAGTTCATTTATCCTTTCCTGGGATATGAGTCATTATGATACAGCTATATAACCAATATACTTGCTTGTCTGGAAGTCATTTTAATGTCTCTGAAAGATTGAATTATCACAGTTTGTCTGACTTCCATATAAACAGAAAGAAAAACTGAATTCAAGTTCAATAAAACAATCTCTTTCTTGGTCTGCATCCTCTTTGACTACCTTATCTGTATTGCACATTAGTGCTCTACACACATCTTGTTCTGTTGGGCTGCCTCCCTCTGACTCTTCCAGGATTGCAGTGTGTTTTTGGAAATGTAATCTTCTTCTAACTTCTGTGGGTGGTCCTCTTCCTACTTCTTGAACTTTCCTCCTATTCTCTTCTGTGGATCCTTATCCTAGTGACTGTCCTCGACCATTTTCTTCCTTCTTTTCACTTAGCAATTGCATCCACACCCTGGTGTAATGGCCACCCAAATACAATTAATTCCCCTAGTGTTATCTTTGCTTTCTTCTGTTCCCTTGCACCTACTTGTGTATTTACCTTTATTGTGGCCCCTATCATATCCAAGCATAATCACTTGCCTGTAAGACTGTCTTTGCCAATTAATAAATCATTGACACTGGAGATCTGGCTTCTTATTCACCTACTCAGTACTAGACATATGATAGGTGCTCATAAAAGTTAAAATAAATAAAAGAAAAGTTTTAATCTTTGCTTGCTGGGTAACATCTGTATATCTAGTTAGTCTTTTAAATTAAACATGGATAAAACAAATAGCATCATCATTTACTACGTTTCCTTCTGATTTCCCAATTTTGGTACCATAAGAGTCACCTTTGATTCTACTGTTGGTCTTGTCTATCAAATCTAGGCAATCATCAAGTCCTGTCTATTCCACTTGGGCAGTATGTTTGCATTTGATTCATTATTCATTTCCAGTTTCCAAATCTTAATTGCCATTGGTTTCGACACTTGTATTAACTTTCTAAATACTCAGTTGTGCCACAGGGAAAGTATAGGTTGTGAAATCAGGCAGATCAATGTTCAAATTTTGGGAAGGCTGTTAGATGAGAAACAATTTACTTAAACTTTTAAACCTTAGTTTCGCTATATAAGTTTGCGCTGTAATCATTGATTAAATCCTCCATGAGATATTAACTTTCAAGGTAAGGAATCATGTCTTATTTGACTCTTTATTCTTATAAATCAACCATAGTTCCTGGCATATAGCTGCTACTCACTGGTGCTATTTGTTGAATAAATGAATAAATGGGTGTGATAAGATCTACTTCACAATGCTGAAGTTAAAGAAATAAATTAAATGTAATGGGCTGGGCGTGATGGCTTATGCCTGTAATCCCAACTCTTTCAGAGGCTGAGGTGAGTGGATTGCTTGAGTTCAAGAGTTTGAGACCAGCCTGGGAAACACAGCAAAACTCTGTCTCTACTAAAAGCACAACAAATTAGCCAGGTGTGGTGGTGTGTGCCTGCAGTCCCAGCTACTTGGGAGGCTGAGGTGGGAGAATCACCTGAGCCCAGGAGGCAGAAGCTGCAGTGAGCTGAGATCACACTACTGTACTCCAGCCTGGGCAACTGGAGTGAGATCCTGTCTCAAAAAATAAACAAACTTAATAAAACATGTCCAGGAAGCATAAAAAGATGTGTGGAGGGGCCCATATACAGGATAACCAAGACCCCTAACTGACAGCACTGGATGAGTTATCAATTAGCACCCAGCACCAACTGCCAAGCATATGAGTGACACCATTTTTGGACTTCCCATTTATCCTGGCACTTAAACCAGCATCATTGGAAACAAAAGAACCATGTAGTCAATTCATGGAAACTTGAGACATGAAAAATTTTTATTGTTATAAGCAACTAAGTTTTGGGGCAACATAGAGATGTAGGAGAGCCATAGCTAAACCTAAAATGCATGGTACTGTCTTTGAGCTTGGACTGTGAGTGCAGACATAGAGAACAGCAGGAAGACTTAGCGGAGGCTGAAAATGTAATGCGGTAATTAGCCCTGGAGGCTGGAGGAAGGGCACCCAGTCTCATATAGTGATGGAAGATTTGACAACACTGTCATCTAAAGTAACATAGAAAACAGAAAATACAAATAATGAACTTAAGGATTTGGCAAAAGTGATTTCCAGGCAGGATGTTGAGAGTGTCAATTAGCTTCTTTTAACTGCTTGATAATAAAGTGATGAAAAAGAGAGAGGACCTAAAAAAACAATATGGATTTCAAGCAGAGTTTAGAGAAGAATTTTCCAGACTAAAAGTTTCAAAGTTGGAAAACAAAACTGTTTCTTGGTCCAAGCCTCTCCAGATGGCAATAAGTTGGCAAAGTATAGGAAATGGCTTTGGGAAAAGATCAAGCCCAGGATGATGCTGATATAATGTGGTCTCAGATCAGGATCAAGTTAAGGATGTATTCGTAAGACTCTTTGTTAGGACCTCATAAATATTAAAGCCTTTGCTTCCTAGGCTTCTCAGCTAGATTAAAAAAGAAAAAAAAAAGGCTTTTAGGCCAGATGCAGTGGCTCATGTCTATAGTCTCAGCACTTTGGGAGGCAGAGGGGTGAGGGTCACTTGAGGTCAGAAGTTCAAGACCAGCCTGGGAAACATAGCAAGACCATGTCTCTACAAAAAAAAAAAAAAAAAAAAAAAACAAAAAAAAACTTAAAATTATCTGGATACGGTGGCACATGCCTGTGGTCTTAACTTTTTGGAAATCTGAGGCAGGAAGACTGCTTGAGCTCAGGAGTTGAAGGCTGCAGTGAGCAATGATTGCCTCACTTAATTTCAGGCTGGGTGACAAAGCAAGACTCTGTCTTAAAAAACAAAAACAAAAACAAAAAAAACTTTTAAACATCTTGAGGTCATGCTGTTTCAGGTGAAAAAAGTAGAAAAAAAGTACTTGTAAAACTTTCAAGGGCAACATCTCACAGCACCCCAGTCCTCACCTCAAGGTTGAAAGGTGCCTGTCTTTAAGAGTGTGACCTTAACCCCAGCGTGTGTGGATGCTAATTCCAATAAGTGTGTGTGGCTTATGTACAATGATGCTAATTCCAATAAGTGTAAGAGGAAACCTACAAAGTTCCTAAGAAAAATGTCAGAGGAGGTACTACTAGCTTAGACTAAAAAGGACTGAGAGTTCAAAAGGAATCAAGATTTCTGGACTCCTAACATTCTATGCTCACGAAGCGGGATGAGAAACTTTCCCAACTACAAACATTGCCCACTTCATATGGAAAAGAAAGAATGACTCACTGGCCTAAAATCCTAAAAGCAGAACAAAAAACTAAGGAGAATTATTCATAGGGACCAGCAGTGGGCCCCAATCAATGTAAATTTTTTGAAACTGGCACACAGATTAGCGACATCTGTCTGGCTGGATATCAAAATTTGTATAAACAGTTGTCCTAAATATAATTGTTCCCCCCTTTTTGATTGGGAATGTCTATTATGGGGAGACATCTCCCCATTGTTTGTTGGGCATAGGGATGAAGTAGTAGATAGCTCATAGTTCTTTGTACCCAAGAGGATTCATTCTGAACCTGATCTAATTTAGATTAAAAAAAAAAAGTCCTGGACCTTCAGTCTGACTGAGCCTAATGTTAAAATGGGATGAGATTTTGGGGAGATAGAGTAAGAATATTTTTCATGTGGCAGGAATATGAATTCTTATGTCCAAAAGATAAATAGTGGTAGATTGTTTTTACAAAGATGATTCAAATAATATCTGCCATCTCATCTACTTCTTTGTGATATGACCTTCCCACTCTCCTATCAAGACATGAAGTCTATTTTCTCTCCCCTTAAATTTGCAATGCTCCAATGACCTGCTTTGAACAAAAGAATGGGGGCAGATATTGTGCTGTGTAACTTCAGAGGCTTGTTGTTAAAAGATCTATAACTTCCACCTTTGGCACTTGGAACAGTCTTTTTTAGATCCTCACTACCGTGCTCACTACCATGCTGCGAGGAAGCCCAAGCAGTTCAACAGGGAGACCCAAGTAGATAAAAACTGAGGCCCTTGGCTGAGCTCCCAGTCAGGGTACCAACTGCTAAAAATATAAGAGCATTTTGGAACATCCAGTCTTCCCAGCACCTCAGCTGATACCAAGTGAATCAGAAATACCCAAAAAACCTTCAGAAATACTAAGTTGCTATTGTCTTAAGCCACTATCTCTTGGGGATGGTTTGTTACACAGTAATAGATAACAGACAAAGGTAAGTCTATTTGGAGACAGACTCCAAATATCCTAGGTCACTACTCAGGAGCCAGTGAAAAGGTCAGAGCAGTGAGGTTATAGTTGTCTATGACTTCACATAGTTGGCCCTATGTAGTTGATTATGAATCAGCAGTAGTATTTATTTGTTGGTGGTGACTAGATCTTTCTTGGAATCACCAGCATTTGAAATAGTATTCAGTCTAGTCAAGGTTTAAGTGCAAGCAAGTGCAATTTGTGTACTCAGAGATTCTGAGGTCTATGTTCTTACTTTTATAAGTTCAGAAACAAGGAATATTATGCTCAACATATTATTTGATCTAGTCTCAATTATTTTTGTTAGGCTTTTTCTACTTTTCTCCTATATGAGTTTCCAGTTGGTCAAAACAAACTACTCATTTTCTCAAAGTATCCTTTCCTTTTTGGATTCCATTTCTTTGCTTCAGTCTTTCACTCAATCGTTTATGTGGAAGTACTCTGTAAATTAAAAGGAGCTATAAACTTTTATTACTTTGCATTGGATTTTAGTTGTGGACATATTTTCTCTATAAAATTATAAGCTACTTAAAAGTGAATGTCAATTTTATTTTTGTTTCATCTTCCATGCTAAAATAGCTTTAAGCATAGTAATCAAAAGCATTCTCTCTCTCTCTCTTTCTCTCTCTCTCTCTCTCTTTCTAATCCATTATATCTTTTGTCAGTTCCAGGGAAACCTAAATATTTCTCCCTATAAAATCCAAACTCTTTGGCATGATGAATGAGACCCTTCATCATTGGCCTCCTGCACTCTTTTCAGTCTCATTTCTGGCCTTTTAACCACTCTCACTAGGGATTTGCAATGATAAAAGAAACTGTAAAGTGAAGCTATGAAAAAAGAGCATGTTCAGGCCGAGTGCAGTGGCTGACGCCTGTAATCCCAGCACTTTGGGAGGCCAAGGTGGATGGATCACCTGAGGTCAGGAGTTCGAGACCAGCCAGACCAACAGGGTGAAACCTTTTCTCTACTAAAAATACAAAAATTAGCCGTGAGTGGTGGCGGGCACCTGTAATCCCAGCTACTCGGGAGGCTGAGACAGGAGAATTGCTTGAACCTGGGAGGCGGATGTTGCAGTGAGCCAAGATCACGCCACTGCACTCAAGCCTGGGTGATGGAGCAAGACTCTATCAAAAGAAAAAAAAAAGGCATATTCAAAAGATTTGGGGCAGCCATGAAAAATGCATCACTACTATATAGAACCTGTGACAGAGCCAGATATTGATTTCTCAAGATTCATTCTCCCCTCCTTTAATAGTCGAATCTCTGAATATTAACTGGGCATATGACCAATCAAAATATGGACTACATTTCCCACACTTCTTTGAAGCTCGATGTGACAATGTAACTAATTTCTATCCAATGACATATAAGTACATACAGCTTAAGAAATGCTTAAAAGTGGGACTGAGTACTTCTGCAGATTTTTAAGCAAGGAATGCTTAGAAGTGGGACTAAGTACGACTGACTTTTCTCTCTTCTGCTGCTTCATTGTGGACAACATGAAGCCCAAGAAGCCATCTTGGACCATAGGATGAAAGCTACAGGTCAAGGATGATAGAACAGTGAAATATAAGAAGCCTGGGTTTCTGATGATCATGGAGTGACTACATAAGCTCCGAAATGCCTATGTCTAGAATTAATTTTGATCTGAGAGCAGTACATTTAAACCAAATAACAATGGTTCAAAATGCCATTGTTATTTGGGCATCTCTAGCACTCACAGCTAAAACTACTCTTTCCTAATACCGTGTCTCAATTGTGGATACAATGTTGAATGAGCGATCCTCCAAGTACTGGTACTCCTATGGGAACTCAGGTGGGAACAAGACTCTTATTTCAGTTGAAGTCTTTAGTTTTCCATGTCTGGATCAAACCAATTCATGCAAGGAGAGAAAAAATATCACTTTCAAAAATAAGATTTGCATTTACTTTCAGTTTTTATTTTGCTTTCCATTTTATCTAGCTGAACCTGCCTTTGTATGACTTTTGACAAGGACCTGACACAGTTTCGGAGAAAAGAGAGAAAGAGATGTGGTTCCTTCCATGAAAGGATAGCAAGGTGCTGATTCCAAGCACTGTCCTCACCCATTTTTCCCTTTCCCTAGATCTCTTCATCCACTTTGTTTCCTAGGTTCTTACACAGAGATGATGAATGGAAAATATTGAGGCAGTTTAACTGCTACCATGTGGTCAGTATTTCCAAGAATGCCTTATCTGGCACATTTAGCTCCACTCTGGTTCTAAGGCAGCCATGGCTGAGTTCCTTGATGCCAATAACATATACTGAGGGCTCCATAATAAGTAGCACATGAAGCATAGGAGATGAGAAAATCCTGTCGTGCAAATACATGAACACCCATGCTCCAATTAGTGGGTGGGGATGGGGATGTCTCTTTATATAATTTCGGATTTTGGGGAGGAGGAGGGATATCAAGAGAAAGTTGTGAGTAGCAAAAACAACAGATGTACTTTGCCATTTCAAGAAAAGTAATATCTATTCAGACAGTTGAAAGATTAAATAATTAATTGCCTTTATTAATTAGAATTGTACATTGGCATATTTTCAGGAGCCAAATTCTCTGTGAATTTTTTATTTTCATTATGACTGTGTTCAGCTGTGCTCACCATACTCTTCATGACTTAAATGTGCTCCTTGTTCTTCTCTATTAGAACATGTCCTTTGCTTCCCTTGAGATTTGATTAAAGACTTGCCTTTTACAATAAAAGAGGTTCAAAATCAACCAAGCATCCCAAAATTGGGGTAACTGGTGGTTATACTTGATGTGTTTAAGAGATTGAAGAGAAGATCAAGATGGTGGTTACCATGAGCGGAGAGAGAGCTGTTTTTGAAGCATGGAATTCTAGACTCACATCATTGCTGCTCAGAATGGCACCACACAGGCTCTGTACTTTGTAAATTCTTTGTTCAGATATGTGATTGACTTCGTTGTAAATATAAGTGACTGATCCATCAGAAATGACTTGGGGCTGCCTTGGATATTTTGAGAGAAAAGCCAAGCAACACTATTTTATGTCTGTTCTGTGGTGGAATAGCCACTGGGTGTGCAATCATAATTAAGACATGGCCTTTGCCTTGGAAGATTCATATTCTGGTGGGAAATATAGATATTATATTATTTAGGAAACTTGACTTGTAAAAAAGGAAACAATATCATAGTGAAAAATTAAAGGAAAGATGCATTTTAAAATTTCACGTATGCCAAACTACCTAGCAATAACACTTCTGGGTATTTATCCTAGTGAAACCAAAGTTATGTTTATACAAAATCATTCATGTGGACATTTATAGAAGCTTTATTTATAATGGCTAGAAAGCTATAAGCAATCCTAATGTTCTTCAGTGAGCAAATGAATCAACAGACTGTGGAGCAGTCATATGATGGAACACCATACAGCAATGAAAAGGAACAGGCTGTTGATACATGCGACTACTTGGATGGATATAAGGGGAATTAAGCTAAGTGAAAAGAGCTAATCTCAAAAGGCTACATGCTTCATGGTTCTGTTCATATAACAGTATTAAATGGCATAATTTTAGACATAAAGAACAAATCAGTGGTTACCAGTGTTAGGGTTGCAGGAAGGATCTGGCTATTAAGGGGTAATATGAGGGAGTTTTTTTGTGGTATTGAAACAGTTATGTGTCCTGATTGTGGTCATGGCTGCATGAATCTATACATCTGTATGTGATATAAAGTGTCATAGTACTAAAAGCAAACAAACAAAAGACAAGTGCATGTAAAAGTTGCATAAAGTCTCTGGTTAATAGTATTGTACCAACGCCAATTCCCTGATTTTGATGACATATCAGGAGAGAGTTTAGCTTGGTGAGTATACAAAGAAAGTGTTCTATTTCTGCAACTTCTTGTGAATTTTAAATCATTTCAAAACAAAGAGTTTTCAAATTTAAAAAATCGACATATACTTTTTAAGACTAGGAGGCAGAAATTTAGCCAACTCTCTCAGAATTTTGGAAGTCATTTAGAGGAATACTCTTTTTCTTATTGCTGTTTCTCGTGATCATGCCTACTTCATTTACATATCTTCAAAATGACTTCTCAAAAATAAGTCATTCTAACAAAAATACACATGCACCTTTATGCTCATCACAGCACTATTCACAATAGCAAAGATATCGAATCAACCTAGAGGCTTATTAATGGTAGACTGGATAAAGAAACTGTGGACACACCATGAAATACTGTGCATCCACATAAAAAGAATAAAATCATGTCCTATGAAGCAACATGGTTGCAGTTGGGGGCCATTATACTAATCAATTTACTGCAGGAACTTAAAAACCAAATATCGCATGCTCTCACTATAAATTGAATACTCATGGACATAAAGATAGGAACAATAGAAACTAGGGACTACTAGAAGGGGGAGGGAGGAAGGAGGCCAAGGGTTGAAAAACTAACTGTTGGATACTATGCTCACTACCTGAGTGACAAGATCAATTGTATCCCAAACCTCAGCATCTCACAATATACCCAGGTAACAAACCTGCACATGTACCCCCCAAACATAAAATAAAGTTGAACAAAAAAGTTTTTCTTTTCACTTTTACCTTTCATATATCAGAAAAAGGGAATTTTACAATTTCTTAGTTTTAAACCCCCTTCATGTATGAACCCAGACCAAGATAAAACTGGAATTTCATGGTCCCAGCTCAAAATTTTCTGAGAAGTGACTGCCATAAATTGGCACAGCCTGGGCTTCCCACCCATTCCTGTTACAGGCAGTTATTGCCAGAGCAATTGAATCACATGGTACCAATGAGGCACATTTTCCAAGGAAGGGAGAATGGTTTGAAGCTAGGTAAACACACCAAAAAGTGATACTACAAATATGCAACCACATCAGTTGCATTAGATCTTGGAAAATACAACTTATATGAAGATGGTGTTGTGAAGTAAAAACAACGGATCACCTGACTGTTTGACTAACTTCTGACATTGCATTTTTCTTGGTATTCTTTTGTTGGTATTCTTGAATGTGACATATACCAACCCCTTCCAGTTAATCTGGGGATCATGTTGCTTTGTTTATGGCAGATGCTCTGTGGATGCTTATGCAAGGATTCTGTAAATATCTGTCATTCAGGAGAGGATGGGTTATATTTTCACTGCAAGCAATCCTTCAATCTTGATGATTTGTAACAAAAACTGCTTATTTCTTGCCCAGATCATATTGATCTCAATCTCAGATTGGCGGTGCAGAGGTGGAGTTTGGACTCTGCTCCATGTCATTGTCATAGAAGACCCAGGCAAACTGAACCTCCACCTTTGGGAACTTTGCTGGTCCACATGGAAAGAGAAAGGAGAACATGAAATACTGTGTACTGGCTCTTTAAGGCTTCCTTCCAGAAATGACACACATCATTTCCATTCACAGTTTATTTGACCAAAGCAAATAACTTGCTTATACCATCCTGTCCCTTAAGGGACAGGAAGAGTGCTAGAAGAAAGAGAATGGGAAAAATTGTAGAAGAGCACTGACAGTCTATTTCACTGCAGAAGCATGGTTTGTTCATGAATCCCATGGAATGGTTGATTTCTACATCTCTGATTGATACACATAATTTCACAGTGCCTGGCCACTTTCCATGTCTTCCTCAGCAGTTTCACTTGGGAGTTTCTAAGCTCTCTAACAAAGGGCAGGAATCTTCACTGCCCTAACATGGCTCATTTTTTCTTCTGTTTTCTCTACATAAACTGATACGGATAGGGCTTGAGTTGCTTACATGAGATTTTATCATCAATAGTAAAAATAGACTTTTATCTTACATTTGCAAGTTACCTGGCAATAATCACTTTCTTTTTCTTTGATTCACAGACACTTTTTGCTTTCCAAGTTACAAAAGAGTAAAGTGATGGATTCAATAACCTCAAAAGGCTGTCTCCTCTCCCTGCTACATGGATGAAATCTCTTTTAAGTGCAGGCCTCTGCCCTGGGCAGGGAAGCAAGTGCAAATATGGACAATATACAGCTCAGTGAGTAAGACACAGATATGGAAACAGATCGTAACAATACGGGGTAGTGAGGAGCTTTAAGGAAAATAACAACACATGGACTTCAGATAACAAACACTTTTTAGGGGCTGTGCACGGTGGCTCGCACCTGTAGTCCCAGCACTTTGGGAGGCCAAGGCGGGCAGATCACCTGAGGTCAGGAGTTCAAGACCAGCCTGGCCAACATGGTGAAACCCCGTCTCTACTAAAAATACAAAAATTAGCCAGGTACAGTGGTGTGCACCTGTAATCCCAGCTACTCGGAAGGTGGAGGCGGGAGAATTACTTGAACCCAGGAGGTTTTTGTTTCATGGGGTTGCAGTGAGCAGAGATTGTGCCATTGCACTCCAGCCTGGGCAAAAGAGTGAGGCTCCATCTCAAAACAAAGAAAAAAACAAACAAAAAAAACAAAGATTTTTTAGGGAAGGATCTTTGTGACCAGTGAAAAACCTTACAGGAAAAACAAAAACAAAAAATAAACAAGCAGAAAAAAGCATTTGAAATTGAGCTTAAGGAATCAATAAAATTTGTACATAGAGAGAAGAAAAAGAGCCTCCTAGTGATAACCCTGTGTGGTAAACAAGGGAAACTCAAAAAATTTTGTTGAATGAAAGGTGGCGCCGGGCGCGGTGGCTCAAGCCTGTAATCTCAGCACTTTGGGAGGCCGAGACGGGTGGATCACGAGGTCAGGAGATCGAGACCATCCTGGCTAATACGGTGAAACCCCGTCTCTACTAAAAAATACAAAAAACCAGCCGGGCGACGAGGCGGGCGCCTGTAGTCCCAGCTACTCGGGAGGCTGAGACAGGAGAATGGCGTCAACCCGGGAGGCGGAGCTTGCAGTGAGCTGAGATCCGGCCACTGCACTCCAGCCTGGGCGACAGAGCAAGACTCCGCCTCAAAAAAAAAAAAAAAAGAAAGGTGGCCACTATATCAACCACAGTATAAAACACCCAGATTCTGGATGAAGGAGTTGAAAAGCCACAAGAAGAGGAGGTTGAGGAAGAGGGATGTAGGGCACAATGAACAAGTTAATTTTTTTTTCTTCAACTTTTTAAAGTTCAGGGGTACATATGCAGGATGTATAGGTTTGTGTATGTCATGGTGGTTTGCTGCATAGATCATCCCATCTCCTAGGTATTAAGCCCAGCATCCATTAACTATGCTTCCTGATGTTCCCGCTACCCACCTCCAACAGGCCTCATTGTGTGTTTGTTCCCCACAATGTGTCCATGAGTTCTCATCATTCAGCTCCCACTTATATGTGAGAACATGTGGCATTTGGTTTTCTCTTCCTGCACTAGTTTGCTAAGAATAATGGCTTCCAACTCCATCCATGTCCCAGCAAAGGACATGATCTCATTCCTTTTTATGGCAGCATAGTATTCCATGGTGTTTATGTACCATCTTTTCTTTATCCAATCTATCATTGATGGGCATTTTGGCTGATTCCACGTCTTTGTTATTGTGAATAGTGCTGCAATGAACATACATGTGCATGTATCTTTATAACAGAATGACTTATATTCCTTTGGGTATATATTCAGTAATGGGATTGCTAGGTGAAATGGTATTTCTGCCTGTAGATCTTTGAGGATTCACCAAACTCTCTTCCACAATAGTTGAACTAATTTACACAGTGTAAAAAGTATTCCTTTTTCTCTGTAACCTTGGCAGCATCTGCTGTTTTTGACTTTTTAATAATCACCATTCTGACTGGTGTGAGATGGTATCTCACTGCAGTTTTGATTGGCACTTCTCTTGATCAATAACGTTGAGCTTTTTTTTCATTTGTTTGTTGGCTACATGTATGTCTTCTTTTGAGAAGTGTCTGTTCATGTTCTTTGCCTAGTTTTTAATAGGGTTGTTTTCTTTTTTTTCGTGTAAATTTGTTTAACTTCCTTGTAGACTCTGGATATTAGACCTTGGTCAGATGAATGGGTTGCAAAAATTTTCTCCCATTCTGTAA
Source organism: Rhinopithecus bieti (assembly GCF_001698545.2). Taxonomy (NCBI): domain Eukaryota; kingdom Metazoa; phylum Chordata; class Mammalia; order Primates; family Cercopithecidae; genus Rhinopithecus; species Rhinopithecus bieti. The sequence continues at coordinate 593,571 of NW_016805866.1, read as the reverse complement.
GTTGTCTGTTTGCTCTGATAATAGTTTCTTTTGCTGTGCAGAAGCTCTTTAGTTTAATTAGATCCCATTTGTCAAGTTTTGCCTTTGTTGCAATTGCTTTTGAAATTCATCATGAAATCTTTGCCCATGCATATGTCCTGAATGGTATTGCCTAGATTTTCTTCTAGGGTTTTTCATAGTTGGGGGTTTTCAATTTAAGTCTTTAATCCATCTTGAGTTAATATTTTTTATATGGTATAAGGAAGCAGTCCAGTTTCAATTTTCCACATATAGCTAGCTAGTTCTCCCAGCACCATTTATTAAATAGATAATCTTTTCCCCATTGCTTATTTCTGTTGGGTTTGTCAAAGATCAGGTGGTTGTAGTTGTGAAGTCTTATTTCTGAGTTATGCTGTTGCATTGGTCTATGTGTCTTTTCTTGTACCAGTACCATGCTGCTTTGGTTACTGTAGCCTTGTAGTATAGTTTGAAGTCAGGTAGCATGGTGCCTCCAGCCTTGTTCTTTTTGCTTAGGATTGTCTTGGCTATTCAGGCTCTTTTTTGGTTTCATGTGAATTAATTTTTTTTTTCTAATTCTGTGAATACTGTCAATGGTAGTTTAATGGGAAGAGCATTGAATCTATAAATTACTTTGGGAAGTTTGGTTATTTTTATAATATTGATTCTTCATATTCATGAGCATGAAATGTTTTCTATTTGTGTCCTCTCTGATTTATTTGAACAGTGGTTTTAGTTCTCCTTGAAGAGGTCCTTTACTTCACTTGTTAGCTGTATTCCTAGGTATTTTATTCTTTTTGTAGCAATTATGAATGGGAGTTCATTCATGATTTGGCTTTTTGCTCACCTGATGTGATATTGGTAGATAGGAATGCTAGTAATTTTTACACATTGATTTTATATACTGAGATTTTGCTGAAGTTGCTTATCAGCTTAAGAAGCTTTTGGGCTGAGAGGATTGGGTTTTCTAGATACAGAATTATGTCATTTGCAAACAAAGATAATTTGATTTCCTCTCTTCCTATTTGAATAGACTTTACTTCTTTTTCTTGCCTGATTTCCCTGGCCAAAACTTCCAATACTATGTTGAATAGGAGTGGTGAAGGAGGCCATCCTTGTCTTGTGATGGTTTTCAAGGAGAATGCTTCCAGCGTTTGCCCATTCAGTATGATATTGACTGTGGGTTTGTCATAAATGGCTCGTATTAATTTGAAGTATGTTCCTTCAATATCTATAGTTTATTGATAGTTTTTAACATAAAGCGATGTTGAATTTTATCCTTTTCTCCATCTTTTGAAATAATTATGTCATTTTTGTCTTTAGTTCTGTTTATGTGATGAATCACATTTACTGATTTGCATATATCAAACCAACCTTGCATCCTGGGAATGAAGCCAACTTGATCATGGTGGATAAGCTTTTTGATATGCTGCTGGATTCGGTTTGCCAATATTTTACGGATAATTTTTGCATCAATGTTTATCAAAGATATTGGCGTGAAGTTTTTTGTTGTTGCTGTATCTCTGCCAGGTTGTGGTATCAAGATGATGCTGACCTCATAGAATGAATTAGGGAGGAGTCCCTCCTTTTCAATTTTTTGGAACAGTTTCAGTAGAAATGGTACCAGTTCTTCTTTGTACCTCTGGTAGAATTCTGATGTTAATAATCCGGTCCTGGACTTTTTTTTTTGGTTGGTAGGCTATTTATTATATTACTGCCTCAATTTCAGAACTCATTATTGGTCGATTCAAGGATTCCATTTCTTCCTGATTTAGTTTTGGGAGCATGTATGTGTCCAGGCATTTATCAATTTCTTCTAGAATTTCTAGTTTATGTGCATAGCGGTATTTATCATATTCTCTAATGGTTGTTTGTACTTCTGTGGGGTCAGTGGTTGTATCCCCCTTGTCATTTCTGATTGTGTTTATTTGATTCCTCTCTCTTTTCTTATTAGTCTAGCTAATGGTCTATTTTATTAATTTTTTCAAAAAACTAGATCTTGGATTCATTGACTTTTTGAGGGTTTTTCACATTTCTATCTCCTTCAGTTCAGCTCTGACCTTGGTCATTTCTTGTATTCTGCTAGCTTTGGGGTGTGTTTGCTGTTGGTTCTCTAGTTCTTGTAGTTGTGATGTTACATTGTTAACTTGAGACCTTTCTAGCTTTTTGATGTGGGCATTTAGTGCTATAGATTTCCTTCTTAATACTGCTTTAGCTGCATCCCAGAGATTCTAGTATGTTGTCTCTGTGTTCTCATTAGTTTCAAACACCATCTTGATTTTTGCCTTAATTTCATTATTTACCCAAGAGTCATTCAGGAGTAAGTTGTTCAATTTCCATGTAGTTGTGTGGTTTTGAGTGAATTTCTTAGTCTTCAGTTATAACTTCATTGTGCTGTGGTCTGAGAGGCTGTTATGATTTCACTTCTTTTGCATTTGCTGGGGAGTGTTGTACTTCTAATTATGTGATCAATTTTAGAGTAAGTGTCATGTGGCAATGAGAAGATGGTATATTCTGTTGTTTTTGGGTGGAGAGTTCTGTAGATATGTATCAGGTCCACTTCATCCAGAACTGAGTTCAGGTCCTGAATATCTTTATTCATTTTCTATCTCAATGATCTATCTAATATTGCCAGTGGGATGTTAAAGTCTCCCATTATTATTGTGTGGGAATCTAAGTTTCATTGTAGGTCTCTAAGAAGTTGCTTTATGAATCTGGGCACTCCTGTATTGGGTGCTTATATATTTAGGATGGTTAGCTTTTTTTAATTGAATTGAACCCTCTACCATTATGGAATGCCATTCTTTGTCATTTTTTTATCTTTGTTGATTTAAAGTCTGTTTTGTCAGAAACTAGGATTGCAACCCCTGCTTTATTCTGTTTTCCATTTTTTTGGTAAATTTTCGTTCGTTGCTTTATTTTGAGCCTATGTGTGTCTTTGCACATAAGATGAGTCTCTTGAAGGCAGCATAGCAATGGGTCTTGGCTCTTCATCTATCTGTCTTTTAATTGGGGCATGTAGGCCATTTACATTTAAGATTAGTATTGTTATATATGAATTTAATCCTGACATCATGATGCTAGCTGATTATATTGCAGACTTGTTTATGTGGTTGCTTCATAGTGTCACTGGTCTGTGAATTTCAGTGTGTTTTTACTGAACTGGAGGCTAGTGATGGTTTTTCCTTTCCATACTTAGTGGTTCCTTCAGGAGTTTTGCAAGGCAGTCCTGATGGTGGGGAATTCCCCCAACATTTGCTTGTCTGAAAAGGATCTTATTTCTCTTTCATTTATGAAGCTTAGTGTGGCTAGATACAAAATTCTGGGATGGAAATTCTTTTCTGTAAGAATGCTGAATATTGGCCCCCAGTCTCTTCTGGCTTGTAAGGTTTCTGCTGAGAAGTCTGCTGTTAGTCTGATGGGCTTCCCTTTCTAGGTGACCCGGCCTTTCTCTCTGGCTGTCCTTAACATTTTATCTTTCATTTCAACCTTGGAGAATCTGATGATTATTTGTCTAGGGGTAGATCTCTTTATAAAATATCTTACTGGAGTTCTCTGCATTTCATCAATTTGAATGTCTTGCTAGGTTGGGAAAATTATCCTGGATGATATCCTGAAGTATGTTTTCCAATTTGATTCCATTCTCCCTGTCTCTTTCAGGTAACTCAACAAATTGTAGGCTCAGTCTCTTTACAAAATCCCATATTTCTTAGAGGGTTTGTTTGTTTCTTTTCATTCTTTTTTTCTCTATTATTGTCTGCCTGTCTACTTCAGAAAGATCACCTTCAAGCTCTGAGATTTTTCCTCTGCTTGGTCTATTCTGTTGCTGATACTTGTGATTGCACTGGGAAATTCTCATATGGTGTTTTTCAGCTCTATCGGGTCACTTATTTTCCTCTTTAAACTGGCTATTCTGGCTATCAGCTCCTGTATTGTTTTATCATGATTCTTAGCTTCTTTACATTGGGTTACAGCATGCTCCTTTAGCTCAATGAGGTTCATTATTACTCACCTTCTGAAGCCTACTTCTGCCAATTCAGCCATCTCAACCTCAGCCTAGTTCTGTATCCTTGCTGAAAAGGTGTTACAGTTATTTGGAGAAGAGGCATTCCGTCTTTTTTATGTTTTCAACATTTTGCATTGATTTTGACATCTTTGTGGGCTTATCTACTTTTGATCTTTGAGATTACTGACCTTTGAATGAGGGTTTTGTGGGGTCTTTTTGTAGATACTCTGTTGTTGTTTTCTGTTTGTTTTTCTTTTAGCAATCAGGTCACTCTTCTGTACGTGCTGCTGCTGTTTGCTGGGGGTACTCTTCAGACCCTAGAGTTGCCTCAGTTTTTCTTGTACCTGAAGGTATTACCAGTGAAGGCTGTGTAACAGCAAAGATGGCAGTCTGCTCCTTCCTCTGGAAGCTCTATCCTGTGGGGTTAATTACATGTTCCTGGCCTGAATGCACCTGTGAAAAGTGGCTGGAGACCTTGGATGGGAGTCAGAGGAACAGGATCAGACAGGAGGAACAGGATCAGAAACCTACTTAAAGAAGCAGTCTGGCTGCTTTTTGGCAGAGCAAGTGTGCTGCATTGTGGGGGACTCTTCCTCATCCAGACCATTGGACTCTCCAAAGCTGGCAGGCTGGAATGGCTGAGACAACTGAATCATAGAGATGATGGCTACCCCTGCCCCTGGGAGCTCCATCTGAGTAAGATATAAGAGTTCTTTCCATATAACCCTGGCTGGAGTGACTGAAGCCCCCACAGGGAGATCCCACCCAGTGAGGAGGAATAGATCAGGGTCCTGCTTAAAGAAGCAGTCTGCCCATGATCTGGCAAAGCAGCTCTGCTGCTTTGTGGGGGACCCTTCATTGTCCAGACCATTTGGAGTCTCAAAAGCCAACAGGCTGGAATGGCTGAGTCGACAAAACCACAGAGACAGAGTCCATCTCAGGCAGATTCCAGCCTATTGCTGTTGGATGGCTGGAATTCCAAGCCAATGAGTCATAACTTGTGAAGTGCTGTGGAGGTGGGGACTGCAAAATGGCACTGCTTGGCTCCCTGGATTCAACCCCCTTCCTAGGGATATGTATGAGCAGATCTCCTTCCTTGCCAGGGATCCCAGACTGGAGTAGGTTTCTGTGTGTGCCTGAATGGCCGGTCTTCAAAAACTTTACACAGCTCTGTGTATAGAACCAAAGGCCCTGGTGGTGTGGACTCACAAGTGGATCTCCTGATCCACAGGTTGCAACCATCTATGGGAGAAGGGTGGTTTTCCTAGTGTGGTCATAAAATCACTCACCGCTTCCCTTGGCTCATGAGTTGGGGTTCCTTTGGCTACCTGCCAATCCCAAGTGGGCCATCACCCCACCCTGCTTTTCTTCATCCTCTGTAGGTCAAGTTGTTTACCTAGTCAGTCTCAATGTGAGAACTTGGATATTTCCGTTGAAGGTGCTGGATTCATTCACCACTTTCATTCCTCTCCATGAGTGCTGTGGACCACAGCCGCTTCTCTACAGCCATCTTGGCCTCTCTTCTAATTTTTTTTAGTAGAAGCTTGCCCATTAAAGGAATAATAAGGATGACAGATGTTACTTACTTCATAATATTACCTATGGCTGATCCTGATGGAAATTTTTATTTCCAAATGGTTTTAGTATTTAAAGCATCATGGGTTTTAAATCTAAAAGTCACAACCTGTCTCTTTTCTTTTCTTTTCTTTCTTTCTTTCTTTCTTTCTTTCTTTCTTTCTTTCTTTCTTTCTTTCTTTCTTTTTTTTTGAGACAGTGTTTTGCTCCATCACCCAGGCTGGAATGCAGTGGCTTAGTCATGGCTCACTGCAACCTCTGCCTGCCAGGCTCAAGCAGTCCTCCCACTTCACCCTCCTGAGTAGCTGGGACTACAGGTATATACCACCATGCCTGGCTATTTTTTTTATTTTTAGTAGAGAAGAGGTCTTGCTGTGTTGCCCAGGCTAGTCTTGAATTCCTGAGTTTAAGCAATCCTCCTGCCTCAGCCTCCCCAAGTGCTGAGATTACAGATGTGAGCCACTGTACTCAGCCTGTATCACTTCTTATCAGGCTGGGCCTAAACCCACAGGGACTTTTATATTACTTAAACCAATGGCAGAAGAGAAGAGCTTGAACAATCTGAAGTATTGAATACCATAGAGAGAATGACTGAGAGTGTTTGTCCTTGTTGGTTTATTAAATACAACACCTTTTTTTTTTCACTTGTTGCTAGTGTTGGTGATTACTCTAAGCTTTATAATGTGCATCCTTAACCAGAGTCTCTACTTTCAAATAATATACCACTTCACAGATAAGAACCTTATGAGTATATCTTCATCTCCTTCTTCCCATCCTTTGGCACTCTTTTAAAACATTTTAGTTCTACATGTTACAAACCCCACCCTTTATTGTTATTAAAAGAAAGACTTTAATATTTGCCATGTATTTCTCATGTCCAGTATTTTAATTCTTTTTTTGGAGCCAAGTTCCCATCTGGTATCATTTTTCTTCAGCGTGAAAACTTTCTATATTATTTCTTTAAATCCAAGTCTGCAGGAAACAAATTCTCCTGGCCTTTGTTTGTCTGGAAATTTCTTTATTATGCCTTCATGTTTAAAGATATTTTTGCAGATTTATAATGCGATTTGGTTGTTTATTTTTTTCTTTTACTACTTTTAAAGTGGGTCTTTATTTTTCTTTCCTTCATTTGTCTCATTTCTTTTGAAATGTCCTCAGTAATTTTATTTTCCTTTCTCTCTATATATCATGTCTCCCTGCTCACCTCTGGTAGATTTAAATCTTCTTTATTGTGGTTCTCAGAAATGTGTTTATGATGTACCTTTGTCTCATACTTGGTTGTGTGTGTGTATATGTGTGTGTGTGTGTGTCTGTACTGTGTTTATGTATATGTATGCTACTTCTGGTTCACTGAGCTCCTTGAATCTTCAGATTAAGAGTTTCTATCAAATTGAGAAAATTTGAGGGCATTATTTCTTTATACCTCCCAAACACTTTTTGTATCTTTCTGGGGTTCTGTATTCACATATGCTATAATACTTGATATTGTCGCACTGGCCTCTGACATTGTGTTGTTTAGTCCTTTATATCAGTGCTTCAGTTCAGATAGCTTTTATTGCAATGTCTTCAAATTTACTAATCTTTACTTCTGCAGTATCCAATCTGCTGTTAATCACATCCACTGAGTTTTTCACTTCAGATATCGTATATTTCATCTTTAGCATTTCCACCTGGAACTTTTTTATAGCTTTCCTTTCTCCTCACATTACATTTATCTTTTTGGTTTAACACTTGAACACATTGAATTTATTCATAATAGCAGTTTTAAAGCTTTTATTCTAATAATTTTATTATTTCTGTCATTTTTGGTCTGTTCCTATTGGCTAACTTTTCACCTGGCTCTTCATCTCATGTTTCTTCATTTTCATGGTTAGTAACTTTTTCTTTGGATGTTAGACACTATTATCTAATAGTATAAATATGTAGAATATCATATTTTGTGTTATTTAAGGTGTTTTTTCCCCAAAAAGTGTTGAAAAAATGTTTTAACTGGCCTTGAATTTGTTTGCAGATTAGCTTCATCATTTTAAGCCTTATTTTCTTGGTGTATTGTAGTCTTTACCATAGGACCAGTTGTACCTGAATGCCCCATCCTGGCTGAATGGAATTTGCATGTCTTCCAGCTTTGTTTGAGCTCTGGGCATTGTTCAGTTTACAGCTCCCTGAGAGTTCTTTGTCGGATATTATGGATTTTTCACTCTATGCATATATAGCTCAGTACTCAATAACAGATTCAAAGGTGCCCTATGCACCTCTGAAGATTCGGAAGGTTTTCCTCTGTGTGTTTCTCTTCTCTCTAGTACTATGTCCACACATTCCATCTGTCTTAGCTTCCCGAAACTCTGATCTCTCCCTACTCAATGCATTAAAATCACCATGCTCTGTCTGTTTGAGTTCTTTCTTTCTCTTTCCAAATCTGGAAAGTTATCCCAAGCAGAATGCCTGGGCAATTGAAATTTGTTTCCTTTGTAATCACAGCAAGGGAATCTTAGCACTCTCAGCAATCATAGTCCTAGGCTGCCTGTGGTCCAGTGCCTAAAAATAGTTGTTTCATACATTTTGTTTAGTTTTCTACTTGTTTACATTACAGAGCTAATGTTGTTAACAGTTACTCCCACTGTAAATGTAATTTTTGGGGGAAAATTTGCTTCTTGCTCTTGTAACGAACTAAATAGATGGCAGTCCTCTCTCCTATTTTTTGAAAAACATGTGACTGTTATACCTTAAGCTTCTGAGAGACACACCAATATTTATCTTAAATTATCCTAGAGTATTAAATGACCACAGCTATTCCAAACGGGTCCTAGCAATTATAACAAAACCAAAGACTACTTCCCCTCTGCGGTTCCTGTTGAAAGCTGCCATCACTGGGTCACAGTGCAAAGCACGTTTATTTGATCTAGCTTTTGACTGGTTAGTATTTTTGTCTCATTTCTTGTAGTTTGCCAGATCAATCTATGCCCAGTGATGGCAGATGCATTGGTCAATGATAATCATTGTGAGTAACTTATGTAATTTATGGTTAATTTTAAAATTCAATGAATAGTTTCCAGAATAGGCACTTTCTAAATCACCAAAGTAAATAATAAATGTTCCTTCCAAAGACAATTCTGGGCTTAGAGAATTTTAGTCCAAAAAGCAATGGAAAGAAAGATAAAGAGGAAAGAAATAAAGCAATAAGTAGTTTTTTTTTTTTTTTCAGGTCTTTGTTTTATCAAAATAATGCCCAATATATATTCACGAATTTGTGTAGTTTTTTATGTTGGTGACTCAAGAGTTAAACTTTCAATCTTTATCTAAAAGTGAAAGGATTTCCCTAGCTTCCCTCCTGTCTTCAATCTTACAAGGTAATTTCAAAACAATTTCTAATCTTTAAATACATGAGCATATGGACCAAATATAAGTTGACAGATTTCTACATAATAACTATTGATAAATGGCAACCTATAACAGAGTGTGGTATGGCACACAGGGAGAGGGGACGGGAAGGGACTTGAAGAGGAAGGTGCAGCTGCTTTGTGGGAGGCTGCCAAGATCAATTCAATTTGACACTTTTTCATTGATCATTTGCAAGAAGATGTACAGGTGTTTGAAGTAAAATATTTTAGGTTGCAGAATAAAACATTAAAGAGGGAAAAAGATCTGATGCTAGAGCTATAAAAGGCAGGAAAACACTGAAAGCAGAAATCCTGTAGACACAGAGTAGGCAGCATCCAAGTATGAGTCTGTAAAGCATCAGCCAGTTGTTGTTTTTTTTAAGTTTTATTTCATGATGTCATCATGGTCGATCTGTCTCCAGTTTATAGGTGGAGCTTTTTAATTTTAGAAGATCTTGCTGTTAGTTTTTTTTTTTGTGATGACTGTATCAGCAAGAACTGAAATGTGTGTGTGTGTGTGTGTGTGTGTGTGTGTGTGTGTGTGTGTGTTTCAGTTCTTCAAATTTAAATTTAGAACTTGCAGGTATGATAAACTCTTTGGAAAAGCAAAAGTTTATTTAATTAGACCAAGGCTTTGCATGGCTACTTGTGCTACCCTTGACCTCTTCTCATTCTTCCAGATAAAACTGCTTTGTCTTCTTTCTTTCCTTTCTGTTGAATCTGCCCAAGGCCTTGAGACTTGCTGGCCTAATCCACCTCCCACTGGCTCTCCCCTGCTTGAACTCACAACTTGCATACAGTCTAATATGAAATTGATTTTGAATTACTTAGTCTTTAAGGTTCATAAATGGAGCATTCTTCATTGTAAAAATTGAATTGCAGTTCTTCCAAGGGCTCACACTGTTCTTTGGGCTGCCTTCTGGGCATAGAGGGGCAGTGATGATTCATCTGGTGGTTTGGGTTCCAAATCTCCCATGAACAAAGTTGAATAGAAGAATCTCTAATTTGAAGAATTATCTATTTAATGTAATTATTTAATCTTAGTATCTTCTATGATATAATGGTTATTTCCTAGACCTTGGTTTACAGTAGTCAATGAGGACTCTGAAAACACTTAAACTACAAAATCAAATACCTTCAGCGACCAGGCATGTTAGGAGGCCAGCATGTGATCCTATGACAAAAGGAATGCGAGACATGTGGAAAACTCAGAAAGTACAATTCCTGTACCAAAACTGTAAATAAAAATAGTTTATTAACTTCATTTTACAGATGGAGAAACTGAGGCAGAGAGAAATTGACTTACCTAAGGTCCCAAAGGTTACCAGCATTAGAGCCAGGTTCAATCCAGGACATTTATGTGGCAACAGAATGTATGCTCTGGGTAGTCAGAAGTGTAATTTAGAAACCCAAACACTGAACGTCTCAGGAAGAGAAAAGAACTGAAATCAATTAAACAATCTGGCCACAGTCAAGGAAATAAGAAGAGCTTTAATCCCAAAGTTCACTCCTTTTCTCAACTAGGAAACTTTCCTTCTTGTTAGATGAGGAGTCCATCCCCAAGTGAAGCCAAGTCAGGGCCTGCAGGAGCAAGCACAGTGGGGTTCCCTGGCAGGAGGGTAGTGCTGTGGGAGGAAGGGTTCTGAAGAATGTAAGGGATACTCACAAAAGGCCAGGGACTCATGAACAGGAGGACGATCTACCTCTCAAACACCTCCAAAATTCATCAGAGAGTTCAGGAAATATTTCAACAGGAAATGCCATATGAGTCTATTGAGAACATTGAAATTGAGGCACAGGCAAGGAAGTAATACGTTTAGAAATCATTGTTAATCCAGGGGAAAGACTAACAATCAACCAATTTTGGCTTCCTGCAATCTGGCAGTTTTCCTAAATACCGATTAAAAATGAATCGCATTAGTTCATCTCTCCATTCAAAATGACTGAGAATACTATTTGTAGAGATCATCATTGCTAAAAAACCAATTGGTAAGAAAAGCCATGAACAATTTTCACTATACTGCTCCTCTCCAAATTTCATACTTCTTTTTTGCCATTTCATATCTTTGAAGACACCCTTTCTTTCCCCCCACTACTATAAGCTTTGCTATATGCTTCAAACTTTAGAGAGCAGAAGAAGGTACCTGAATATAAGCCTAACCTGACTTCTCTCTGGCTATAGAGACTGTGGAGAAAAAAGCATGGTGATAAGGAGATCCTATGTAGGAATGATAGGGTCAGCACTGGTTGGATAACAGCCCCTTTGTTATCTTCTACCAATCTGCTTTAATGCTACTTTACAGTCCTAATCCCAAAGGTCAGGAAGGAAACTTAGTTAAACATGTTTCAATCACCGTAAGCACCTTCGACAAAGGTAGTATATTGCGGTAATTCCGAAAAATGTTCTCAACCTCTGAAGATTTCCCTGGGGATGCTCTGTTGGCCAGACACATAAGATCTTTCTGCCTTTTGCTCTTTTATTCACACTCTCTGATGGGGCTGACTGCAGACCCAGTCAACTTGTTATACCTATCGACCAACTGGAAGAAGAAAAAGAAAGGAAAACCTTTCTAGTTATTTGCTGGGACTCAAAGCTAAATCATGTGGCTCTTGAGCTTTAACTGAAGGGTATGTGTGTATGTTACTGCTTTCTTGGGTCCACATAGCTGCAATTTGAGGCTGCCAACAATTGAGTGGGAAATGGCTTTTACAGCTGAGTAGCTTTTTAATTTTTCTCAACAAAACATGTACTGGTGTTAGGTCTCTGTTGGTAATAGTGGCTGGCTGCCTTATGTGGTACCTTGGCTGGTAATCTCTCTAAGTGGTTTTCCAAGTGCTTCTGTATCCTAAGAACACATAGGCATGAGGATAAAGGGGCTGGCCTGCAGTTGGTGCAATACAGACGCTCTGATATCTGGGTGCTTTGATAAAATGGAGACGCATACCAGAATTGTCAATGCATCTGGACTAGGTGTTGGTAAACTATTGGGCCCCTGATATGATTCTGTATTCAGCAGGAAGCAGGCCAGGATTGAAAGAAGCCAAATTGCTTGGAAATGAACACACCTATGTGGTAAAGAAAAAAAGAAAAAGGGATTTTCTGACCTTGTTTCTCCCTGATTCTCAGGCAGTTGTCCATGGATGGAATCGATCATGTCCTCATATTTTCCCCTTTGCTCTATGTCCAAGCAACTTGTCCTTTTTTTTTTTTTTGGAAAACTGCTTGTTACAGTCCTTTGCTTTAGGCCATTTATGGAGTTGGGATAGCTAGACATTATTTTACTAATTCTCAGGTGAATAACAAACCTCTTTCATCAGTACCAGTTTTAACTCTTCTGCATTATAGGGTCATATACCCTATTTCTATGGCAACATCTTTCCATAGGACGTATTTTTTCATCCTGATAGTGGTGAGTGTTCTTTAGTTTATGGAAGGATTTTGTTGTTAGTTTCCTAAACGCTCCCTATTCCAGATTCAATGTTACATCTTAACTCCAGTTATCATCTCTTTTTGATTGTGTAGCTATTGAATCAATCCATAATACCTACACCCTCTGCCTGGCCACGGGTATCATAAGTCATCTTTCCGTATTTGATTATTTACTTATTCAAAATATATTTGTTGTTGTGCCTGCTAGGCACAAGAAGTGGGGCCCCATCTCTTTTTTCAAAGAGTCTGTGGGCTAACAGAGAAGACAAATGTGAACAAATTATGGCTACAAAATAAAGCACATTTGAGTCAGCAGTCAACCTAAAAAAATAAGAGTTTAATGATAACCCATTACCTACACTGCTAGTGTGTGTGTTGAAAGTACTGGGGTAACTACATAGGATATGTAAATCTAAATTATGTTGCTTATTGAAAGCATTTATTACTGGACAGCACTAGTTACATTAATTCAAAAAATATGCTTATGTTAGTACACCTTTGTACTAGGCATTGTTCTTAAAGACCCACCAGATACTAAGATGATGCTATCTTTCCTCTACTTTCAGGACAGTCACTGTCTAGCAGCCAGGAGAGCTATATTAATCTAACATTATATTACAGCATGCCAAATGCTAAGAAGTAAGAGGGGGTCACAGGATACTCTGGGAGCCCATAGGAGTCACAGGAGGCTCTGGGGTAGTAACAAGTTTGCCAAGGAAGGTTTTTCTCCTGATGGGTTGGGCTTTCTCCAAGCGGAAAATGAGAAAGGCATTCCAAACAGGAAAGAGCATGTGCAAATAGTCAAAAACAGAAAAGCAGCAAGATTCTTTCTGTATAGCAATAAACATAAATTAATAATATTACTCAGTGGGTTTTTATAACCAGTTTGCACTTGGAAAGCTCTCTGCAGTGCATTATGAAATTTAGTCTACATTTTGATTGAAAAAAAATAAAAGGTATAATATCATATCAAGGGGAAGCAAGAGAAATCCACTGCCATCATGAGCTGTGTCCACCCTGGAGTTCTGCTGTCATATCCTCTCTGGGATGGGGCTGCTGGGATTTTGTGTCTTTTCTTTGAGATGAGAGCTTCACTTTGTGCTTTGTCAGGACTGCCGCTGGCCTGTGGGAGATGGGGTGGAGATAGTAACACTCATCTTTGTGCTTAACAAATGAATTCAGTTGTTATTTGGCATTTTGCCATTCAGTAGCATTTTTCTTAAAACAATTTTAATCAACTGTTAACTCAGTGGAATCTCAGCTAGAAGCCAAAATGCATGCATATGGCCCGAGGATAGTTACTCAAGAGATATCATTGGAATCAGCCTAGGTGAACCTACAAGATGTGAGTGCCTCTCAAGAGAGATTTAAAATCGAAATTGATTCTATCAAAGCTGTCTCAGTTACACTGACAAAATATCTCATCATCCAGAAAAGTAGAACTATCTGAGAATGAAGACAAATGTGAAAATATTCTCATCATCAAGGAAGACATGAGGAACACAAACTTAATGTAGGACATAACCAGCAATTAATAGCCTTGTCAGTCTCTAGACCCTTTCTTGGCCCTGCTCTAAGAACACTGTTAGTAAAACTTGTAAGTATTCTACAAACATTGTCCTATGTTGAACTAGGTTAAATTTCACTTGTTTATTTTTACAGTGGGGAAATCTGAAGGACAGGTAGGCAAGTAGAATTGCCTTTGACCACTCAGTTTTCAGGCATTGGAATTAGAAGGGTATTTTAGGCACCTCCTCTCCATTTCTTATTCTAACTGTCAGTATATACTCCCTGCTGTAGTTGGATTAATTGAGTCAGTACTGGAAATTTTCTTAGATTTTTCCTCTGCTAATTGAAAAAGGATTCTAATTCCCAAGCTTCCCTGCAGGCTTCATGCAGACATTATTTTGGAAGTCAACATGAAAGAGAAAATTGCTTGTGTTTCTTGTGCTTTTTTCTTTAAAATCGAGAAAAATGTTGACCCACTGAACCATGAGAAGACATTTGAATTTTATATCAGATCAAGGTATATATATTTAGCTTATTTTTGGCTTATGCATTAGTGTATAATTATTCCAATGCCGACCTAAAGAAACCATGGAAAGGCCTGACTTTCTTCCCCTAAATGGAATTCCACTTATGATGCATTTTGTCAGCCAGATTTCAATATTTTTAAAGGGTAAACATTGAATTATATTTACTTAGTAATAAAAGGCCTGAGTTCATAATGTTTTCACTAGATCACATTTACCTGCATTTTATTTATTTTTATTTATTTTTTTGAGATACAGTTTCACTCTGTTGCCCAGGCTGGAGTGCAGTGGCATAATCTTGCCTCATTGCAACCTCCACCTCCTGGGTTCAAGCGATTCTCCTGCCTCAGCCTCCTCGGTGACTGGGATTACAGGTGCCCGCCACCATGCCCAGCTAATTTTTGTATTCTTAGTAGAGACAGGGTTTCAACATGTTGGCCAGGTTGGTCTCGAACTCCTGACCTCAAGTGATCTGCCCACCTCAGCCTCCCAAAGTGCTAGGATTACAGGCATGAGCCACCACGCCCAGCCACCTGCATTTTAAAGATTCACTCCACTAGAAAATGTTTCTGTTCTCTTTCAAATTCTTCTAAAAGTGAAAATTATTAATAATCTTGCTCTTTCATTTGAAGATAATTATATTTGTGTTAGAAAGATTAATAAAATGAAAGTGTTTCCTTAAAAAATAAAATGAACATTTTTGTTCCACTTTTATTCATTGATATTTAAATCCTTTTGTTAGTAATTTAGATCAGTGTCAAAGTCTCTGTTTTCCTAATTCATATCGAAACTCAAGAAAAACTTATTCTTTGCATGTATTTTAAAAGTGCCAAATGCTCAGAACTATGAGTATTTAAGAATCTTTCAAAGCAACCATTTTATTTCATGCTGATTAGACTCAATGATTTGATGATTGTCTCGTGGATACCTGGACAAGCTTCCTGAAACACTGCCTGAGCAGTGAGTTGCTGAATATGTTCATCATGACAATCTTGTGAAGTCTGTTAAGCTGGCCCCATTGTTTCAGAGAACACAAGAACTGTTACGTTAGTCCATCAAATTGATTTTTTGCTCTTGTCATATGCTGCCCTTGTCTTCTTCACCTGTCTCTTAAAGTCTTCAAGTAGAATAAGCAGTTCCCTGAAATGAAAGACTGAATTAGATGCTAGGAATCTTTTATTTGCAAGTAACATAAAATCAAATTTCTGCTGACTCAAGCAAGGATTGAACCACAGGAGAAGTTCCAGAACAATTATCTCTAAGTTTGTGTTCCAGGTAGCAGTGGTACTGATCAGTCCTTTAATCACCAAGGTGATGGAAGAAGACTAACACAGGAAGCATACTATAAAATATTTCACTGAGGGAGGAAGTATTCTGTGACATCTATAAGCTTTTACAAAAAATTGTACATCTGTGATTTAGGCAGAAGGAGTCTACAGAGCAACCATCATGACATCGACATATCTCTAAGAGTTTGTGAACCAAGATTGTAAGAGACTATGGCTATACAAAAGGGAGCCTTGAACTAGTAACAAAGGCAAAATGTACCTCTTTCATAATTATTTGATTTTCTGCTTTCAGGACTGTGGAAATCTATGCCTACATGGTCAATGGTATGCTAAAGTATAAAGATCTGAATGGTTCAAGGTAGTGTGCAATTTGCATGGCTAGCCAAAGGGTAATACAAAATGAGGGTATGCTGAAGGTCTTGGCTTGGGGAGAAGTCAAGAGTGATAGCAGAAAGTCATTGTTGATCATCAGATCTAGGGCTGGAGTGTTCAAGAAAATGTTAGTTCCAACATGTTAGGAAGAATTAAAGTTCAATGAGGCCATTGAGTTTGGGATATAGTCCAAGAATGTACCAGTGTATCAGGTCTTCTCTGTTTGGAAGTTTGGCCACATGATGTGGGGCAGATTTTTTATTTAAAGAAAGTGCAAGATTTTGGTCACTTAGTGTCTCTTTGTGAAGGACTTAACTGGGGTCACAGAGTTGTATGAGTATAATATGACAAAATCAAATACATTTAAAATCTTGATTCATGCTGTGGATGTGGAAAATAGCAGTTAGTAAGAAGGAAATTAAAGTGGCTAAATTCAAGAACTGTCCGTTCCTTGGTGATGTCTCATAAGAATGTACCAACGGCATGGTTGTGACTACATTTGAAGATTCAGGATTGGAAGGTATCATTGATGACATCAAGTACAAAGTCACTACTAATATGTTTTATTAGGCTGCTTATTTTTCTACACATGAGCATTCAGAATATATTTTAGTTCAAATTATATTCACCACTTCATCATTATGACCACCCCATTATTTAACTAAAGAGGACTATTTCATTTGTGAAATGCCAACTTGTCATTTGGGAAAGGAAGGAAGGCCTTTGATTCTAAGATATTGTCTGACTTTAACATATGTGATTGGGTTAAGACAAAAACATTTTAGGGTACATGCAAACTTACAAAGTTTACTATTCATTAAGAAATTCACATGCCATCTCTTAGCTGAATCACTTCAACCTTAAAAGCATTACATAAAGTTGAATGAACTGATAATTTTATTCTGATCCACAAAATTTTTAAAGCGTTTCTTAACTTCAGCCTGTAAGAACACTATTGGGGGAGTTGAAATTCTGAGGTTTGAATTATGAAGAGATAAACTCAGAAAGTAGCAACTAAACAACCTCCTTTGCCTGGTGCCTCTGATATAAGTAAAAATGACAAAGGACCCACTCAAACTCCTTCACTCCCTGTGCTTAAGACTCTATTGACAATAAAGACTCTCTATTACTTAGAAAGTAAAATCTAAAGGGCTCATGAATTGAGGTAAGAAAACCTGATATAGCATTTTAAAAATAAGTTATTATTCTGAGTAATGATCTTTAGTATTTATTTTATTATTTTCCCTGATAGAAAATTTTCTCCATTTTCCTGCTTGATTAATTAATATTAAATGTGATATGGCCTGATTAAAACATTGTTCTTCTATTTTTCAGATGTGGGATCAGGTTTTAATATGATAACCTTGTATTTCAATAATTATGTCCCATTACCAAATTGGTTTAAATTACTTTCCCAATGTGTCATTTTACTTCACAGTAATTGTAGGAATTTAATCAATCATTCAATAGATATGTATAGAATTCCTACCATAAATGTTTGAAACATGCAAGAAACTTGGTGTACCACAATAATCAAGGCAGACATGATTCCTGCTGTATTCATTTGCTAGGGCTGCTGTAATAAAGACCATGAATTGGGTGGCTTAAACAGAAATGTATTGCCTATCCTTAGTAGAAACTGTTTCACTAGAGCTTAACCTGCTGGGTTTTATCAGAATCTGATTGACCTTGGGGAAGGAAAATACTCAACAGCAGCCCCCTCTAGCTTCCATGTGGAGGAAAGGAAATATCCAATTGCAGCCCACTCTTACCAATTCCAGTCCAGTCTAGCCATCCTGTTCCAACTAAGGGACAAGGGACTGAGAGGCACTTGTGAAGTTCATAGTCCAGGGACACAGCATCACTAAATGACTAATGCCCAATCATGGGACTACAGAACATTTTCCCTCCTCACACAGTTTACTACCACATTACTAAAGACCTATATTTGTAAAAATTTCTTTTACTCAGTGCAACATGTCCAGTTATCAAGAAAACATTATGAGGCATACTGAAAAGCAAAAAACAGTTTGAGGAGATAAATCTAGCATCAGGACCAGAACTCAAATATAGCTAGGATGTTGCAATTATTCGATTGGGAATTTAAAACAACTATGGTTAAGATGCTAAGGGCTCTAATGAATAAAGTAGACAGCACGCAAAAACAGATGAGCAATGGAAACAGAGAGGTAGAAGTTCTACGAAAGAACTGAAAAGAAATTCCAGAGATCAAAAGCAACTGTAACAGAAATGAACATCACTTTTGATGAGCTTATTAGTAGACGGGATACAGCTGAAGAAAGAGTCTCTGAACTTGAAATCTCAATAGAAGCCTCCAAAACTGAAAAGCAAGCAAGCAAGCAAACAAACAAACAAGACTAAAAAATAAGAATGTAATATCCAAGAACGATGGGACAACTACGAAAGGTGGAATGTATGTGTAATGGGAATACCAGAAAGAGAAGAAAAAGAGAGAAGTATAGAAGAAATATTTGAAGTAATGACTGAGAACTTCCCCCAAGTTAATGTCAGATACCAAACCACAGATCCAAGAAGTTCTGACAACACCAATCAGTATAAATGCCAAAAAACAAAACTAAAAACTATGCATAGGCATTCTATATTCAAACTACAGAAAAATCAAAGATTAAAAAAAAAATGTTCTGGAAGAAGCCAGAAGAAAAAAAAATTACCTTACCTATAGAGGAATGAAGGTAAGAATTAAATCTGATTTCTCTTCAGAAACCATAAAAGTAAAAAGAGAATGAATGTAATATTTAAAGTGCTGAGAGGGAAAAAAAAAAAAACCACCTAGAATTACATGTCTTGCAAAATTATCCATCGAAAATAAAGAAGAAATAAAGACTTTCTCAGACAAACAAAAATTGACGGAATTTATTGCCAGGATACCTTGCAAGAATTATTTAAAAAGTTCTTTAGGGAAGAGGAAAGTTATTATATATAGGCAGAATCTTGGATCAACACATAAAAAGGAAGAATGGAGAGGAAAATGAAAACGTGTTTTTTTCTTATTTTTAATTTAGTAAACAGAAAACAGTTTGTTCATAATAATAATAGCAACAATGATTACATATACACTTAGATATTCAAATATATAAGCAAAATGAATGACAACAATGGCAAAAGGGATGAAAGGGAGGACTTAGGATTTTTGTGTTATTATAAAGTACTAGCTTTGTGAAGTGGTATAGTGTTATTTAAAAGCAGAATTGGACTACTTGTAGAATTAGAATATAAGATACTATGAAATGCTCAATCAAAATCACAATAAGCAGATAAAAAGTATGGAAGAGAAAACTCATACCAGAAGAGAAAAACAATCTGAATTTGCCTATATCTATTTTTAAAAGCAAATCAATAGTTAATTACATTCCAAAACAGAAAGCACTAGGCCCAGATAGTTCACTGGTGAATTCTACCAAACATTAAGAAAGAAATTATACCAATTCTCTACAATCTCTTTCAGAGGATAGAAGCAGAGGGAATACTCCCTAATTCTATCCATTAGACCAGAATTACCCTGACACCAAAGCCAAACAAAGGCAGTATAAGAAAAGAACACTGCAGACAAATATCTCTCATGAGAATAGATGCAAAAATCCTCCACCAAATATTAGCAAATTGAATCTAACAGTTTACAGAAAGAATAATACAAGATGACCAAGGGGGATTTATCCTAGTTATACGACGCTGGAAAAGTCTACTAAATTACAAAAAAAAAAAAAAAAAAAAAAATTAAAATCCCACCTCTTTTTCTTCCTACTGTTCCATTTTCTGATACTATCTGCCATTAATAAAACAAACCATCATCCAAAATACGAGGGGTCTGATGATGCAGCTTTTAGAGATCACCGTCCCAGGGCCCAGAGCAAGATGGAGAAGGGTGGGTAATAGACAGGCAGCAGCAAAAACAGGATAACAGTACTTGCAGCATAGGGGTGATTAGGAATTAGAATTTGGAGAGGGGCTTAGGTCATTCAGAAGTCAATGTAAACAGACAAAAAGAAGGCCTAAGAGCACAGTTTGTTAAACATCGAAATTTGAAGGTCTAGGAAAAGTAAAGGAATCACAAAAAAAGATTTAGAGGGTAGTTAGAAAAGCAGAGAAGTGTAACATCTCAGTTAAAAAAAAAAAAAAGAGTGTTCCAAGAAGTGAAGAGCAGTCAACCCTATTAAACACTGTGGTGAAGCAAAATGAAGTTAGAAAAGGGTAACTGAAGTTTAACTTACACTGTGGCTGTTTAGGAACTCAGTGGGTAGCTTCTATGAAGTGGGAGTGGGGTAGAAACCACATTGTACCAACCTGAAGAATAAAGAGGAGCTGAGGAAATAGAACAAATCTAACTAATTTATGCCTGCAGGAGAGTAGGAAGTATGAAAGCTTATTCCCCCAACTCCTCTCTTTTTTTAAGGATTACAGAGACTAGCTTGTGTTGTAAATGCTGTCAATGCACCTAAAGTGGTCTTGGTCTTCTTCTCTGGAGAGCGGTCAAGCCAGCTTCTAGAGGAAGATGATGTTGCCGTTGCTCCTTATGAAGCTATAGTGCCTCCAGGGCTGGATGCCTTCAACAGAGCCAAGAGTCAGCAGGCTTGAAGGGGGGCCGCCGATTAAAATGCCTGCTGACAACTGGTTCTCTTTACTGCTCTGTGAATGTACATAGTGTGTGGCTTTTCAGAGAGGGTCCAGTGGACTACTGGTTCTATTTGTCTAATTCCACTGAGATTATCACAGTATTCCCTGATGCCAATTTGATGACAGGAAAAAGCCTTTCCAGCCTTCTTTTCACTTTCCCTCACCAAGGCATTTGATTTTTACCACCTATCTTGGGATTTAAACATGAATCTCTAAAGTGCTAGACTTCCTCAGAAGACCAGATGTTGGAGGAGAAAACCACTGGGCTGTTCTACATTATCACATTCTTCTGTTACTGTGACATATGGTGTGAAGCAAATATTAGTGCATGGAAATATAAAACATCAGGATGCATCTGAATTATTCCTCCCCAGTTATATTTGATCTGTGAATGTCGGAAACACTCCATTTCATAGCCATATTTATCATTCAGAGTGAATCATGCATTTGGGGGGCATAAACTGAGATGCTTCAGAATGCAGACAATTACCAACTATTGCATATTTCTCCAAAGAAAGATTTGAATTATATGGTCAATTCAAAGGGTTGCTGCTTTAGAATGTGGCAAAGAGAAGCTGAGGTGAAGGATACATTATAATAGATTAATATTAAGGAAGTGCTATTTTTCTTTTTCTCTTCAGCCCCAGAAATCAGTTTCTATAGGGTAGTTTTGTGGGGTTTCTGTTTCTGTTTTTTGTTTGTTTATTAAATTTTATTATTTTGTTTTTATTATGTAGCCTCTCTTGAAATTTAAAATCTGTAGATCAAATGTTTACAGGCCACATGTTTTCCAACAGTTCTCCATTATATTTTCAGAGGCATGTTTGAATAGAAATGCACTTGGCTTTTAGATACATAAAAAATTTTGTTTAAAATGATCATTAATGTGAGATGGTATCAAGATAAATATTGAGTCAGTATTGGAGAAGCTGTGAGCAAATGTTAAACTTAGTGTTAGAAGGGAAAGTTTAGAAGAAAATTTAAGGTTAATTTAGTTCCAAGCATGGACAATGTCAAGAGTACTGAGAGCCCAAATTAAGAATCAGCAAATCTGCTGATGTTGCACCAGAGATGTCTTAAGGAGGAAATTCTAACCTGTCCATTGTTATTTTGCTGTGTTAGTGTTGCCTCCCTTGCCCTCTGCCTTATACTATGTAACATATCTAGTGCAGCTAGGGTAAAGATTTTGAAATGTATACAAAACATTGCACTGAATATTAAGTAAAGTGAATATTATCCTAAGTAGCTTATAGCCTGTCAATGTAAGGGATAGAATAGGGCATTCTTACAGTTCACTTTTTAGAAACCACTTCAAAAATTGTTGCCTTCAGTATTGTGAGTGGTTCTCTTTCCCTGGGAAACCTCCCTAATTTTATCTGTGTATGTACTTTCCCGTCATGTCCTCTCTCCCTTTCTGTATTCCTATCTCTCAAAAAACTCATACCCAGGATATGCCTTTGTGCCTTATTTTGACAGTTCTGATTATGTATATTCCATCTAGTAATCACCTCTTTGCTTTCTAAGTCAACTCCTCTTGTAATCAGACAATTTAGAACTTATGACTTTTTAAACACAGCAACCCCACATTTGCAAAGAAGTTTCAGATGAGATAAGAGAAAAAGGGAGTGCCTTAGCTTCCTTAGGGGCAATTAAGTCTTTTTCTTTTCTTTTATAGGTTGGGAGTAAGATCCACATTTTTCCTGCATCTAATAGGGAGGCCTATGGGCAGTCAATTCCCTTGCTTTTCTCTCTGCACTCTCCACCCGTTGTCCTCATGATGGTCTTCTAGGCATGTTTAAGTCTTGATTCAAGATCTACATCTTTGGCAATTAATCTGTCTCTGGTATCCCCTGGCAGACTTATTCTGTACTTCCTGTGTGTCCCCACAGCATGTTTTTATTACTGCCATGAAAATACATCTCACGTTGTATTATAATTTCTTTATATGCTCCCTAGACCACAATGTCCTTTAAGTGAAATTTCTATCTTATTCTCATTCTTATCCCTAGCACTTGGCATAGTACACAGCCGATAACAACAAAAACAATGTTAACAAGAAAATATAAAAATAGAAAAAAATTAAAACAGTTATAAGAATATAAAACAAACAATAATATTTATTGAAGGCTTTCTACAAGTCAATATTTGTCACGATCAATTTACATGTTAAAATTGCAAGAAGTAGACATGATTGCAAGGAACAGAAAACCCAAAAACAGCAGGTAGTTAAAATGATAGAAGTTTATTTTCCCTTATATTCAAGAAGTTTCAAAGTTGTAGATCTGGGCATGATATATCACTCCATACTAGCAAGGACCCAGGCTCTTTGTTCCTACTGATCCTTCTTGGTTGATTTCTACTATTAGGGTCATCTCATGTTTCATCTAGAGCTTCCAGTTATGATACCCAAATTCCAGTCAGCAGGGAAAGAGAAAAGGAAAAGCCTCCCCCACCCACCTCTTTTAAAGCTGTCTTCCCGGAAGTCGAATGTGGCACTTCTGCTTGCACTATATTAGCTGGAACTCAGTTGTAAGACCATTGCTAACTGAAAGGGCAAGAAACGAAGTCTGTATTCCAGGCAGCCATGTACCCACATACAAATTGGGGATTATATTAGTAAGGAAGGAAGTGAGAATTGACATTAGGAAGCAGTTAGAAAAAGTCTTTAACATTCGTGCATTATGACATTGAATCTTCTCAACAACCCTGTGAATACTCACTCTAAAGTACTATTATTCTTCCCATTCATTCACTTGACAAATACGATTGTGCATGACTGTGCCTTAGACCTAGTACCAGTGCCCTGGGGTTTGGTAGGAAATAAGTCCCTGTCCTTTTGGAAGCTTTATTCTAATTGAGAAGGCAGACATAAAACAAATGCATATATAATACAAGTCAGGACAGTAATAAATTCTATGAAAAAATTAATTAGTATAAAGGAATAGTATATAATACTGTTAGTTGAAATACAGTAATCCTGAAAGAACTTTAAATAAATGATTTCTGAGCAATGATCTGGGTGGAGCCGTAGAAACATCTAGGAGGTTTCTAGACAAAAGAGACCAAAACATCTTCAGATGGACATTAGCAAGTGAGTGAAAACACGGGTGCACGTTAAATGAAGTCAGAGAGAGGGAGGCAGAACCAGAATAAATAAGATTGTAGACAATAATACAAAGTTTTGAGTTTTGCTTTGAGTTTCATGGAGGTTTTTGAGCTGTTGAGTAGAATAGTTAGATTTAGGTCATTAAATAGATCATTTTGGTTGCTGCCTAAATAGTGGGTTCAGAGGGCAGGGGGCCAGCAGGATAGAAGGCAGAGTGAAAGCAAGGAGAACAAAAAGACTATTTAGGACACCAGGTAAAGATGAAGGTAGCTCATACTAGGATGCTGATAATGACACATCTGATAAGTGATCAGAGTCAAGATACATTTTGAAAGTAGAGCTGATGAATCAGATGTGTGGTAAGTGTGAAAGATACCAAGGATGGCTCCTAGATTTTTATGTTGGTTCATTTTATGTATCAACTTGGCTAGGCCATGGTA
Organism: Rhinopithecus bieti; assembly: GCF_001698545.2. Taxonomy (NCBI): domain Eukaryota; kingdom Metazoa; phylum Chordata; class Mammalia; order Primates; family Cercopithecidae; genus Rhinopithecus; species Rhinopithecus bieti. The sequence goes on along the minus strand of NW_016805866.1, from coordinate 569,293 downwards.
CCTGGCTTTTGGTCAATCTCCAGTCAAGATGTTCATATGAAAATATTTTTAGATGTGTTTAATGTTTAAATTAGCAGATTTTTTAGTAAAGCAGATTATTTTCAATAATATGGGTGACCCTTATCCAAACAGATGAAAGACTTAAGAGAAAAGACTGGGGTTTGCCCAGGAAGAAATCCTGCTGCCAGACTCCTTGCAGATTGCCTTAGGACTGCAAAATCAACTCTTTCGTGGGGCTCCAGCCTGCTGGCATTCTTTGTAGATTTCAGGCTTGTCAGCCCTCATAAGTATGAGACAATTCCATAGAATAAATCTCTCTCTCAGATATATAGATCTATCTATATATCATATATGTGTGTGTGTGTGTGTGTGTGTGTGTGTGTGTGTGTGTGTGTGTGTGTAATACACATCTTATTGGTTCTGTTTATCTGAAGAACCATGACTAATACAGATTTGGATAAGAAGAGTTGTTCTAGAACAGAATCTTAAGGATGAGATTTCTGAATTGGTTATGGGGATTCTGGAACTGGTTCTCTAATCTAACTAGATTTAAAGGCACTAATCACTGTTTCTAGAAGTAAAAAGAGCATAGATAGCACATGGTGTGACATATCAATTGAGGTACCCAAAATATTATTGTGGATATTCCTAATCAAATGCCTGTAAGAGACAAAGTTTTCAGTGACCATAATCAATACTTGTAAGAGACAAAAGTGACCACGTATTTGATACCCTAGAACACTTTTGTTAAATTGATGAGTACAAAGAGATTGGCTGGTTGCTCCTTATTGATGTAAACAAAGTGTGGAAATAAAAGGATGAATTCAGGGATTCAAATTCCCAGCTCATGCACTGTATAAATACCTAAAATTTTGTATAAATGCCCTGGAAGAAACTTTTGTCACCTGCAGCCAAAAGCTGAGATTGCTGAAAACTAAACACAGTATCATTTTACAAGTAGCTGAATTACAATGCAAATTGAATTCCTAAGCTCACAGGGTGTCTGCTGTTAAAGTGGAAGCATTAATTGGAAAGGAATGGGGTCCTGAAAATTGGAATGGGGACATATGGGAAGATCCTGATGAAGCTGGGGGGCATTAAACTCCTACGTTCTGATTATTCTTTCCAGTAGAAGAAGCCACTTCATTTCTATCTGAGAAGATTACCTCTGCTTTGCCAGATGAAAGAGTAATGGTCACCTCTGAGGTAACTGCCTTACAAAACACTGCTGATTCTCCTCAGGGCCCATGCTTACAACCCATTTTTTCCTAGACCTATAACTAAACTCAAGTCTCAGTAGGCCTCCAAAGATGAAATTCAAATTGTGCCCCATGAGGAGGTTGCTACACCACAAAATAACTATATGATTTTTCCAATATTTACAGACAGAAATCTAGAGAATGTGTGGGAGTGGATATTGTAACCACCCAATGGGTTCAACTTGCCTGCCGCCTAGACAGAGCTGATTTATTGAGATGGGGAACTGCAATAGAGAAAAAGTAATTTGTGCAGAGCTGGCTGTGCGGCAGACCAGAGTTTTATTATTATTCAAATCAGTCTCCCAGAGCATTCATGGATAAGAGTTTTTAAGGATAATTTAGTGGGTGGAGGAAGGCCAGAGAGTTGAGAGTGCTGATTGGTTGGGTCAGAGATAAAATCATGGGAAGTTGAAGCTATCCTTTTGTACTGAGTCAGTTCCTGGGTGGGGGCCACAAGATCACATGAGCCAGTTTATCAATCTGGGTGGTGCCAGCTGATCCATCAAGTGCAGGGTCTGCATAATATCTCAAGCACTGATCTTAGGAGCATTTTAGGGAGGATCAGAACCTTGTAGCCTCCAGCTGCCTGACTTCTAAACCGTAATTTCTAATCTTGTGGCTAATTCGTTAGTCCTATAAAGGCAGTCTAGTCCCCAGGGAAGAAAGAGGTTTGTTTTAGGAAAAGACTGTTAACTGTCTTCATTGCAAATTATAACCTATAAACTAAGTTCCTGCCAAAGTTAGTTCAATCCACACCCAGGAGTGAACAAGGACAGCTTGGAGGTTAAAAGCAAGATGGAATCGGTTATGTTAGATCTTTTTCACTGTCTCTATCATAATTTTGCGAAGGCAGTTTCAGTATCAAGGGTGTGTTATATTGGTAGATTGAATCAGGCAGAATTTACTGATATGGGCCCACTAAGCAAAAAAATCTAGATTTAATGTTGCAGCTTGGGGTGTTAGAAAGAGCTCAAATTGTTTGTTTGGTTGGCTGAAACATGGACCAAAAGGTGACATACACTAAATGAACTGAAATATCATAACTGCCTTGGTATACTAAAGAAAAAGTATTTAAAGCCTTAGGAAAATTGGAGTATTCAAGTGGATTTATCACTGCAATCTTCTCATCCACTGGGAAGGGTCCCATAACAGTGAGAAAAATGAATTTGTGAGGGGAGCAATGCATCCTTGAAGAGCTTGTGATAGCTCTTCTCTGTAGGTCAGAAATTACAGTGGTAATTGCTGCCACTGGGTTGGTAAACCTAAATGCAATGAGGATAACTAGGTCCCAGAGTGGCAGGGACCAAGTGATGGCATTTAGTCACCAAAGGCAAAGTAAGCATGGTTACCATGATGGAGAACAGAATCAAAGCAGCAATCAGAATAAAGTGACTCACAGAGATCTATGATGTTAGCTAGTTAATCATTGTGTCCCTAGAAAGTGACATAGGTGGGAAGTCTGCTAAATTGTTCCTAATCTGTATAAGTGGAGAATTCTGGGTCAAGGGAACAAAAGTCACAAAAGCAGAGAGTCAGACTCCTTTAATCAACTCTTAGACTTTGAGCCAGTTTATGGGCTTAGAACCTCTCAAATGAAGGGGAGGCTGGGTCTGTATGAGAAAGGATCTCGCTGCACTGACGATTTATACTGTTAATCTTTCTCTCAGCCTTCTTCAAAGAAACATATGGTTTTTCACCCAGGTGATTGTGCATTGCAACAAAGGAAATAATCAGACTTTTGGGGGATTACTGGACTAACTTTGAACAGATACTACATCTAGGGGATCTCAAATGTCACTGTGGTCCAACTAGAAATACAACAATGATAACTTGAAGGAAAGATTGTCCCTCAGCCACTTTTGGCTTCTTATACCTTTGAATGAACAGGCAAAGAAAGGAACTGTTCTGCTAGCTAGGATGATTGATCCTGACCACCATGAGAAATTTAGACTGCTCTAAAATGGAGGGAAGGAAGTGTGTGTTTGAAATACGGAAGATTTCATAGATCATCTCTTAGTACTACTATGCTCTCTGACTAAATACAATAGATTCAGACAGGGCTATGAATGGTCCAGACCCTTCAGGAATAAGTTTTGGGTCACCTCCCAGGTAAACAATCATGACTAGCTGAGGTTCTCACTGAAAGCAAAGAAAATACAGAATTTTTAGTGGAAAAAAAGGTTATAAATACCTGCTATAAGCATGTGGCCAGTTATTGAAATGAAGACTGTACTTATTATATAAATATTCCTTCTTTTGTTATGAATGTTTGTGTATGTACATATATGTGCATATACACATATAGCAAATATCTTTGTTTTATATATAACGATATTACATTATTGGATACTATAGGATATTATAGGATACTAATTATAGGATATTGAGGAGAAGAGTGAACATTTGCTAAGAGCTTTGCATCTTCTTCTAGAAAAAGCATTGGGACATTTATTATGATTGGATGTTTTTGTTTTCCCCCTTAACAAATTCATATGTTAAAATCCTAACCCCCAATGTGATGGCATTGGGAGGTGGAATTAGTGTCCTTATGAGAGCTCTCTAGCTCTCTTCTCACCATATGAGGATACAAGGAGAAGCCGGCAGTGTGCAAGCTGCAAGTGTGCCCTCATAAGAACTTGATCGTGCTGATATTCTGATCTGGGACTTCCAACACCCAGAGCTGCTTAGAAATATTTTTTTGTCGTTTATAAGCCACCCAGTCTATGGCACTTTGTTATAGCAGCCTGAACTGACTAACACGGCATTTTCGGTTGTACACAAGAGAGATGTATCATGTTAGGCAGAAGTATGACCTTGTTATTGTCTTTATTTTAAGATTAAGTCTGGAAATAGATGTGGGTGCTGAGGTGAAAAAAAGTAGGCTGTGATGGTTACTTTGATGTGTCAGCTTGGCTATGCTATGGTACCTAGTTTTTCAAAGACTGATTTAGATGTTATGAAGGTATTTTTTAAGATGTGATTAACATTTAAATCAGTAGAGTTTGAGTGAAGCAGATTACCACATTACTCCATAATGTCAGTGGGCCTTGTCCAGTCAGTTTGAAGGCCTTAAGAAAAAAAATTGGGATGCCTTGATGAAGAAGGAATTCTGCCTCCAGATCTTGTTTGGATTCAAGCTAAAATATGAACTCTTCCCTAAATTTCTAACCTGTCAGCCTTCCCTGAAGATTTTAGACGTGCCAATTCTCATAATTATGAAAGTTAATGTCCTAAAATAAATCCCTCTTTTTATATGTATACACGTTATCGATTCTGCTTCTCTGGAAAATCCTGGCTAAAACAGTTTTCATCTGAGCAATGAGATGAGTGGTTGTATAACACTGCACAAGATGAGAAAGACAGGAAAATGAATGGGAATGCAGAGAGAGGAAGAGAAGAGGTAGAGAAAAGCATGAATTTTATTTTAGACATGTCAATTTTGAGAACTTTATTAGTCAACCAAGTGGAGGTGTTGAGGAAGCAATTGGTAAATAAATTTAATGCTCAGAGGAGAGGTTAGTGCTAGAAATGTAAAACTGGGAGTCATCAACATATAGAAGATGTTTAAAACATTGGTACTAATTTCAATTATAGAGAGAATGTAACTAGAAAATAGAAAAGGGCTCAAGACTGAGCCCTGAGGAAGTCCAATATTTAGAGCTCAGAAATAATAGGGATAATCAAGAAAAGGAAACTGAAAATGAACTGTCATGGAGGGGGAAGAAAACTCAGGGAACTATAATCACCAGGAGATGAATAAAGAAGGTGTTTTTAGAACAGGGGATCTATCAACTGTGTCAGATGCTGCTGATAATTGGGAATTGTTCATTAGATTTGGCATACTGGAGGTTCATGGTGACCTTGAGAAGTAGAATATCAGTAAACACTAAGGACAAGTCTGACAAGGATGGGTTTAAGAGAAAATAACCATTAAGGAAGAAGAGGTATACATTAGTCTGTTTTCATGCTGCTGATAAAGTCATACCTGAGACTCAGAAGAAAAAGAGGTTGAGTTGGACTTATAGTTCCACATGGCTGGAGAGGCCTCAGAATCATGGCGGGAGGTGAAAGGCACTTCTTACATGGCAGGGACAAAAGAAAATGAGAAGGATGCAAAATTGGAAACCCCTGATAAAACCATCAGATTCATGAGACTTGTTCACTACCACAAGAACAGTATGGGGGAACCCGCCCCCATGATTCAAATTATCTCCCACCGGGTCCCTCCCACAACATGTGGGAATTATGGGAGTATAATTCAAGATGAGATTTGAGTGGGGACACAGAGCCAAACCATATCAAGGTAGAAAGTACAGACAATTTTCTAGCGAGTTTTGCTATAAAGATGAGCAGAGAAATGGGGCAGTGCTTCAGGATTTCATGGGACTTAAGGGAAGAGACAATCTGGTGGGAGTGCAGAAGATGAAATGTGTCCTAACTACCAGTTGATATAGAAACCCCAAAAAGCCAATTAGAAAACTTTTAATTTCAGCTTTTCACTAAGTTACTATTTTTAAAATATTGAACATTGAATGTTTGGACTCTTAAGATTGTTATGCATTGCCAAGCAAATTCTAGCACAGTCTAAGGTAAGAGGTAAGGCATCTAGCACAATGTAAGATAAAAGGGCCAAAATACATTACATTACATCTAAAAGCCATAGAACCTCTTACTAAAACAAAGTCCAGGAAAGATCCTTCCTTCCTTCCTTCCTTCCTTCCTTCCTTCCTTCCTTCCTTCCTTCCTTCCTTCCTTCCTCCCCTCCCTCCCTCCTCCCATACTCCCTCCTCCTTCTTTTTTCTTTCTTTCTTTATTTCTTTCTTTTTCTTCTTTCCTTTCTTTCCTTTCTTTCTTTCTTTCTTTTTTCTTTCTTCCTTTCTTTCTTTCTTCTTTCTTTCTTCTTCTTTCTTTCTTTTTCTTTCCTCCTTTCTTTCTTTCTTTTTTCTTCTTTCTTCTTTCTCTCTCTCTCTCTCTCTCCTCTCGCTCTCTCTCTTCTTTCTTCTTTCTTTCTTTCTTTCTTCTTTCTTCCTTTCTTTCTTTCTTTCTTTCTCCTTCCTTTCTTTCTTTTTTTCTTCTTTCTCTCTCTCTCTCCTCTCTCTCCTCAATATATTTTCTTTCTTTCTTTCTTTTCTTTCTTTCTTTCTTTCTTTCCTTCTTTCTTTTAGTGGGAAATATTTTGTATGGTTATAGTAGCAAAGTAGTAGAGAGAGAAAACGAATGCTGGGGAGAAAGAGTAATTGTAATAGAAAGATAATTGAACAGTCAAGAGAGAAAGAGATGGAGTACATTCTTGGGAGGTTGTCATTAAATAAGAGGATAACAGCAAGGAGAGTTAAATAGGAGCAGCAAGGCTGAATATATGCACAAAAATGCAGGCAGATTACTAGATTTGGTGATGAGGAAATATGGTAGTTTTCTTCTAATTGCTTCACATCTCCACTCCAGTGAAATAAGAGTTGAGGTCATCATCTGAACATGGAGTGTTAGGAAGATGGTTAGAGTTTTGAATAGAAGAAAAATGTACAAAATGTTGTGTTGGAGAGTAGAAACAGGAATTGTTTAGGGAAGTGTAAAATGATTTCTGGGCTGTGCTGAGGCCTCCTTGAGATTTCTCATCACAAATTTAGAATGAGCCTTGTTAGTATGTTGTATTTTTCTTCAGCTACACTGAGGTGCTATGGAGCAGTTGCAGAGGGGTGACGAGTAAGGTTTAAATCAAGGGAGAGTTTGTAAGTTAAAAATTACATGGGTAGTGGTAGGCAGAATTCTAAAGATGCCCTTCCAGGATTTTCATCCCCTACATTATTCAGACACAACTCCAGGTCCTGCTGTGAAGGGACTTTGCAGAATAATTAAGGTTATTAATCAGCTGAATTTAAGATGGGAGATTATCCTGCATTAGCCAGATGGATCCAATGTAATTACATGAGCCATTAAAAGCAGAGAGATGAGTCAAAAGGTGAGATCAAAGAAATTCAAACTGTGAGAAGGTTTTGATGTTCCTTTAATGTACCTCAGATGTACCTTGTTGCCTCTGAAATGCAGTGGTCCACATGAAAGGACTAAAGAAAGACATAAAGTGGTCATGGATGGCCTCCAGTCAGCAGCTAGCAAGGAAATAGAAACCTCAGTCCTACAACCTTGAGGAACTGGATTCACCAACAATTTGAAGGAGCTTGAAAGTCCCTAGAGCCTTCGGACAAGAGCCCTCCAGATTTCTGACCTATAGAACTGTGATATAACAAATAAGTGCTCTTTTAAAATACTAAGTTCATGGTAATTTGTCTCAGCAGCAATATAAAACTAATATACATGTAGTGAAGGTCAAGTTGTTTAGAAAGTATGCAAAGGATGATTATTAATAGTGGACATGTGATCCTACCTAGCTCTGTGTAAGTAAGTGACATAAGAGAGGTAATAAGAAAAAAGTGGATTAAAACACTTGATTAGCTGGAGAATAATTGGAATCCAGGTTTTAAAAGACATAAGCTGGAAAGATATGGCATCCAGGACATGGCATGGCTATAAGAGTAGGTGGTTGAGATGGGATAAAATATAAGATTGTTGAAAGGGGAATTGTGTAGGACTGAATGTTTGTTCCCTCCCCACCAAAAATATGCATGTTAAAATCCTAACCCCCAGTGTGAAGGTATTAGGAGGTAGGTCCTTGGGAAGTAATTAGGTCATTAGGATAGAGTCATCATGAATTTGACTGGTACTCTTATAAAAGAGACCCCAGAGAATTTCCTTACCCCTTCCATCATGTAAGGGCACAGTAAGAAGAAGGCCATTTAAGAACCAGGAAGTGGGCCCTCAACAGATACTGACACTGCTGATGCCTGGAACTTGGACTTCCCATGCTCCAGAACTGTAAGAAATAAATGTTTGCTGTTTAAGCCACACAGGATATGGGATTTTTGTTACAGCAGCCTGAAAAGATGAAGTCATGAATTATTGTTAAAGGCCAAGATAGTGGATGGATCATCTATATGTGTGATGAAGACACATAAAATGGTGACAGGAATACTGGTAGAGAGAAATCTAGTGAATGAGCCAGATGCTAAAGTCTAGGGTAAAGGGTGAGAAATGGTCAGGGGCATTGATGGATGACTTTGTGAAGAAAGGATGGTAGGCGGTATAGGCTGATGGCATTTGCTTCAAAGGACATTTGATTTGGGGATGTAGAAAGAAGAAATAATGTAGACCTGGTAACAAAGAACAAAAAGGGTATCCATCCCACCAAAAAGCCCTAGGCTACACAGGATCGTGGTGGTAAAGAAATAACTATCATAGAAGAGAAGTTTAGGAAACCATTCACTTTCTCTTACAGAAGGAAGGTGAGGGGACCACTTAGAGAGTAGATTTTTTTT
>NW_016805866.1:523041-558887 GCF_001698545.2 Rhinopithecus bieti | reverse complement strand
TTTTTTTTTTTTTTTTTTTTTTTTTTTCTGATGATAGACTATGAATTTCCAAGGGCAAAGTGGAGGGGATTAGTGGTTTAGGAAGAGTAAGAGCTTGAGTTAGTTTCGGGTGTATACAGAACCATAGGAAAATAGTAGTGTTTGTGAAGAAAGATATCATGTGTGTCTTGGTCCTTTTGTGGAAATATAAGGCATGAGATCATTTTTGCAGAAGAAGGGCCATCATTCTAATTTTAGCTCCTTCCTTGAGATTGATTTTTTTAGGCTATGGAGCTGAAGTGCTAGTGTTATAGGGGTAGCCTTATTAGGTGCATGAGAAGTTCTCTAGAATTTCCTTAAATCTTAATATTTTGCATTTAATAAAACAGAGGCATAGAGTTTAGGTAAAAATTAGAAGTTTTTTCAGCAAGTGAGTGGCAGAATTGGAATGCAAATTTGAGCAATTGGACTTCACAGCAGGTATTTAAAACAATTGTGCTAGAATTATACTCAAAAATGTCTGTTGACTAAATGGATGAATACAGACAAAGCCTGTTATTTGGGAAAAATGTCCTTGTGAAGGGTTCCATTGCTGTCAATTTGCTGAACATTCATCACTAGTGAGATTCAGAGCTGGGTTGGTGAGACTTCCAAGACTGCAACTGTATCATAAATGCAATACTCTTTTGCCTTGTTCTCTTTCTTAGAACACTTGCCCTAGAATCCCAGTCACCATGCTGTGAGGAAGTCCAGTCAGCATGGAGAGAAACAGAGGCCAACAGGCCTTCAAGCCCAGCTGATCTATCAGCAAATAACCAGCACTAACTTGCAGGCCATGGGAGGGAGCTGTCTTGGGTATTGATCACCCAGTCCCAAGGTGTGCTCTCAGCTGGTACCAAACGGAGCAGATGCAGCCTTTTCTATTATTGCCAATAATTCATGTTCATGAGAAAAACAAGCAATTGCTCTTATTTTAAGCCATAGAATTTAGAAGTTTGTAATGTAGCAACAACTATTCACAATAGTGTATGTGTATATATATATGAAGATATATATGTATGTATTGTATAGGTATATATGGGCACACACACCATGGAATACTATTCAGCCATAGAAAAGAACAAATCATGTGTTTTGCAGCAACATGGGTGGAACTAGACGCTGTTATCATAAGTGGAACACCTCAGAAACAGAAAGTCAAATACCACTTGTTCTCACTCACAAGCGGGAGCTAAATAATGTATACACACAGACATAGAGCATGGAATAATAGACATTGGAGTCTCAGAATGATGGGGAGTTGAGGGATGAAAAATTACTTAAAAGTAGCCAATGTACATTCTTTGGGTGATGGTTACACTAAAAGTGTAAACTTCACCTCTACATGATATATCCATGTAACAAAACTGCACTTGAATCCCTTAAATTTATACAAATAAAATAAATAGGCCAGGTATGGTGGCTCAAGGCTGTAATCTCAGAACTTTGGGAAACTGAGGTGGGAGAATCCCTTGGAGCCAGGAGTTCGAGACCATCTGGACAACATAGTGAAACCATGTCTCTATATAAGCATGAAAAGAAGAAGTAAAGAAGAAGAAAAGAAGAAGAAAAGGAGAAGAAGAAGAAGAAGGAGAAGGAGAAGAAGAAGGAGAAGGAGAAGGAGAAGGAGAAGGAGAAGAAGAAGAAGAAGAAGAAGAAGAAGAAGAAGACGACGACGACGACTTGAACATTCTACTACCAAACTATGAAGAAGAAGACTTGAACATTCTACTACCAAACTACCTGATGTCCCTAAGCTTCTGCTTCCCCAGTTGTAAAATTAGACTCAGATCATCAGCCTCAGAGAGTTGTCACGTACATTTATGAAAAGCATAAATTATGCATATTCTGGTATGATAGGTAGGTACTCAATCAAAGTTGCCTTCCTCCTTCACCCACTCAGTATCCTCCCAGGTTAGACAAAATAACTAGACTTGCTTTGAAAAAAGACATGTTTTTTCTCCTTATACATACCAAGTGGGCAAAAAATATAGAAGAAAGATTATTCTATCTGTTGATTTTCTTTCCCAGTATAGGTTATTCTCTCACTTCATTCAGGTTTCTGCTGAAACATCATCTTCCCAGAGAAGTCTGTATGGGCTTCCCTCTATTTAAAAAATAGTATACAACTGTGCTCCCTTCTGCCCTTCCCTACCCATTAAGGTGCACTATTTTTCGTTATAGCATTGATTATCACTTGGATGTTGTGTACAGTATTTGTGTATGTTTTTGTATTGTCCCACTCTACTAAAATAGAAACTTCATGAGAGTAGGGATTTTTCACTATCTTGCCCTCTACTGTCTTCTGTAGCACCTGAAACAGTGCCTGATATACAATGGGGATTCCATAAATAACTTCTTGAATGCCTAAATGAATGACTTCTTTGTGGCATAGTTCTTCCCCTTGTTCTAATTTACTTCTTTCAGATGGTATGCAGAAGAACATGTTGAATGGAACATTGACTTCAAGATTAGAAAGTCAGACAGACTTTAAGAAAGGCAAAGGCAGTCAAATATGCCAATTACTTCGGAAGGGTAATGGCATATTTTGAAATTTGGAAGCTGCTTCATTAAAATTCATTTTGCGCTACATAAAATAAGAAATCGGGAGCCTGACAGAAATGAAACTCAAACAGGCATTCATTTCCTTTATCTTTTTACAAGACAGATCAATTAGTAATTTTATGGTTGAAAAAATCCATTTTTAAATGTTATGTGAGACTTAGTGTAATATCAAATCTGGCCTAATGTCACCTTTATTAAGGAATTGAAAGCACTTTTACATCTGTTCATTCACTAAAAAAATACTGAGAAGCACATTTTTCAACATCTAAAGTTTATAATGGAAGAGGAAAATGGGCATAGAAATGATCTTGTTGCATAATTAACTCCTCCAAAAGTAAATGCAAGAGATAGGCACCGGACAGGAATATTTCCAGAGTTGCATTTACATTTGTAAACCATGCCACAGAAACCCTCCCAAACAGGTGTAATGGAGAGTCCAGATGGCCTCAACCAGGGGCCAGAAAGCCCGACACCTTCTGCTGCATCTCTGGCCACTTTTATGGGCTCACTGGGTTTGGCTGCATGAGCACCTGGCTGGGGGGCAGCCAAGGGGACACACAGGTGGTGCCGGATGAGAAACAAGAGTTTCCAAGCGAGAGGCTCCTGTGCTGCTGGAGAATTGCCTCCCTCTCCACCAAGGGAGTTATAAAACCAAGATCCAGGTCATTTATGGATACTAAAGATCCTGGATATCTTTTAGATAAGACAGTGTAGTGGTTATTTAACGTCGGTAACTTAGGTAATTACATTCTGCCACCTAAATTTCCCCTGCCATTCTATCAGATCCGGTACGTGCCTTTGCATTTCAGTTCTGTGTAGGGTTTCTGTGTAGCTATTAAGCAGCTTGCTAAGCTCTCTCTAGGCAACAGAAGAGTGTGTATTCTTTATGAGCTGGGTGTTGGGGTGAGGATGTGTGTTGCTGGTGATCCTCCATGTGGATCTGGTTCTAGCGGGTGTTTCCCTGGCATAATTATAAACGAGGAGATCTTTTGGCCCTTTTGATTGCAAACAGAGCTTTGGGAAAGTGATGCTGATTGATGAGTGTGGTTCCTGCCAATGAGAGTGAGGCAGCAATGGAATTTTCCAAGTCACAAAACTGATGATAGAATCTCTGCCTGATGGCAGGATTTCTAAGGGATGACTACTGTGCAAGCAGACCTACTGAGGAGAGCTTAAGGATGCATAATCAAAGTACCGTAAAGAAGGTCACATCTTTTTCTCCATTTAGCTTTTCCACCAGTGTAGACTCCATGTAGCATTCATATGCTAGAAAAGCTTAGCCATGGAGGTAGAGAAAATGTTGACGAATACTGAAAAGCTGCAATTCCCCCAAATACACACCTTCTTCTTCCCCCACAGCACTTGGCTGCATCAAGATTTTGCATTTTAAAGATAGATTATAAAAATTGAAGTGTATCACTTCAGCGAACTAATACCAGCTGACTTTATTATTTCCAGCAGTTTAAAAGTATTTCCCTGTGCAAATATGCCCAAGGAAATTCTCAAACCAGATAGACTTCCAAGGTGTGTTCATGACTGTGCCCAATTCCAAGTTGTTACTTGGAGCTCCACTCTTCTATTGTAACTGGTAAACTTCCACGGGCAGGGGAGGGAGGGAGGAAGGCTTTATTATAGGAAATATTCTTCAGTGAGTGTTAATTGATATAGAGAGAAATAATTTCCTAATCTTAGTTCTTTGACAAAGAAAATAAATAGCCAAAATGTCTCTACATAAGCCTTCTTCTTTCTTCCTTTATTTTTATAAATCCATAGCTACAAAAGAAAAAGTTAACTTGTTTCATCCAGTACATGTTCCTGAAGAGAAATGTGAGCTGATCCTTCAGATTTAAAATCTGATCCTTCAGCTTTAAAATCAGACCTTTTAAGCCCTTTTCTCACCAAAACAAACATATGTCATCAATAGCAGTGTGTGTCACTTGGAATTGTGATGGTGGCATGCAATAGAAACCCTGACAAGAGCTGAAGCAAATAGAGATTTTTCTTATATAACAAGAATTCCAGAGGTGGCGGTCCAAAATTGGTGCAGTGGCTCTAGGAAGTCGTCAAAGAACTAGATTCCTTCTACCTGCTGGTCCACCATCCTCAGCTTGTACCTTTTAACTTCATGATTATAAGATGGCTGCTAGACTCCAGACATTTTGTCTTTATTCTAGCAGAAAAAAGAAAAAGAGAAGAATAGGCAGCAAGATGTTCTTGCTGGCTGAATTTATTCCTTTTTGACAGGAAAACAATAGCATTCTCATTCCCTGCCTGAAAACCTGCCCTCCTTACTGACAACAAAGCCACATAATTTCTTAGTTGCAAGGAAGTCTGAGGGAGAAAATTATTTTAACTGGCCTAAACAGTTAAATACTGGGGTCCTGAATAAAACAAGACCTGATAAGGAATTAATAGTTACGAATAAGAAAAAGACAATAGATATTGCAGGTTATTAAGCAGTGGGTGCCACTGTAAAGGAAATTCATGCCCTTTACAAACTTTGTTGGTTATCATCATTCTCTTCCTTGACATTCACCTCTATGATGTGCAAATAGTCTTGAATCTGAACTGTAATTCATAGCTCTCAGAAGAATTTTCAGCAACAGTAACTTTGCTGTATGTTGGCTTTACAGTCTCATACTTCTCTCCTTCTCCTATATTAACCTTAGACAAACAATGTTGAAATTTAATTTCTGGACATTGTCAAGAAGGAAAGATTTTCTTCTGCCTTCTTATGCTCAGTAACTGGGGACCTGTGAATTAAACTAATAAAAGATATACTAACAGGAGAAAAGGCAAAGACATACCTTTTTTATTAACATTTATGTGTATACTAGAGTCACAGAAAATAAGTGAAACTCAAAGAAGCAGTTTAACTCGGGGGTTATATACCACTTTAACAAAGGAAAGGAGAGTTGGGCTTCAAAGGACAATAAATCATGGGGAAGTAACTAGGAAACATTTCGTTGAACTAATGAAAGATAAGGGTTATTTTAGTTCAGTTTGTTTATAGAAACTCATCTCTGCATAAATGCTCCATCTCCAATTATAAGAGTTGGTCTTCACTTTCTGGTAAGATGGGGGTACCTTCACAAAGGGAAATGTATGCCCTGTTTTTAGGTAGATAAGGGGAGGACAGAGAATTCTTCTACATCTGTTGATTCTCAGTTGCCTTCAGTTCAGAATAATCCTTGTGACAAAGTGGCAAATGTTGGCATGGCAAATCCTAATCCATTTTAACACTTATCTGCAGGATCACTGATCCCACTTGTTGGAGACAGAAATGTTAATATACTTTTGCAGTGAAGCTTCATTTATATCTATGAAAGCTCTGAAGTTGAAAGTCCTTTACAAGAGGAATCTCTGTAAAGGTGTCAAGTTAATTGTGACAAACCTTACAGTTGCTTATGACCTAGCAGTATATTATGACACTGAAGGTAAGACCTGATGCACTGGACAGTAAGATTAGTCAGCTGATCCTCACCATGAGGTTAACATTTAACCCAGTTGACAGAAGGAGACCTGGGACACATAAATATTGATGGCTGGGTAAGAGAGGCCAGAGAGAAGAAGAGCAAATGAAATAACAGCATTGGGGATCCTGTGATGGTAAGTGATCACCATATGGGAGAATATAGTCAGCTGAAAAGTTGAAGATGACTTTGAAATCCAACTTAACCTTCTTACTGAACCCAGAGGCCAAAGCTGCATCCATGAGCTAGAGCCAGATGCCCTTAATTATCACCCAGCTTCCTTTAAACTGAATCCTTTTACATAAGTATATTAATATTTAACTGAGAAGTATTAGCAATTTTTCAATTAGGTTCCAGTGGGATCTTCACCTGTAAAATAGTCTTTTATCCCCCTTGATTGCAAGAGTCAGTGGGTAAAATTATGGACCAAGATTAGGTCACTATTTTGAAATGCAAGATATGGGTGTGAATTGAATTGAGGTGAGGAATCAGGTGCACTTGGGAAAATTCAAAGGATCATTTTCACTTCCCTCTGGTCACTAATGGTCTTGCTGAAGAACTCTTCCAGATAATAACATGATTAGTATTATATAAAGAGCCTTAATTATTAGCTTTCGATGACTTCTTAGAGGTGTCCTCAGGCTTGACCCAAGCACAGATCTGAGTGAGAAAAAATTTTCTTCTCTACTTTTAGGTGTCTGCTTAAAAGCCAATTGTTGTTTCCACTCCTGCTGAGGAACACAAGATTTTCTGAAAAGTCTATTGAAAAGCAATTTAACTATTGTAGGACAAAACACAAGGTAACTGTTTCCAGTAAAACTGCAGGAAGAATTAAAGGAAACAGGGTGAATTTTCTGGCCTGGAATCTGGCCAAAACAAAGGGTAATTCACTTCCATTAGGTCTTTAGTGTCCACAGTTTTAGGGCCAACTGCCTCTTCTATTAAAATACTTCTGCTGTGGTTTTGAACTGTCCCTCCTCAATGTTGCTGAATCTTATGTTATTAAATTGGCTATTAATTTCCATGTTTCTTGGAACATTTTTGTATTGTTGTTTTCAAACCTTAAAGCCTCTGTTTAAAATGCTCATCACCCCAGCTAACAGAAGATACCCCATCTCCATTTATTAGTTTCTATTTGCTATGATTTTCCTCCTTAGGCCAAAGCACACTTTAATTGAATGAAACCCTCATATTGTGTTCAAGTTGGCTAATGAGCTCAGAGCCCTGCCTAAGAGTGGTTTACCTTATTAAACGGCTTGTATAAGACATGGTTGACCTTGTGATGCAAACTCCAAGTTCAGAGACATATAAATCTCTCTTGGGATCCTGAAAATAGGGTCAAAGGTGGGACAGTACCAAGAACCTTCCAATTTTAATAATAATAACAAAAAGATGCTACCTCAATTGGGCCACATTTAACCTGGAAATGGAATGGAATAGAAAGCCAGATTGTTTTATAATTGACAGCTTTGTCTCCCAGCAGATGGCTGTAATCTCCTGAATGTGCCAAACGCAGACTCTAGGATTTTTGAGTTTGTAGAGAAAACAGAAAGGACAAATATTTATTGTAATTACAACATTTATGCATTGGATATAGTTTCACAGCCTTTTAATCCTCCTTGATTAGAAAATACAGGGTGACTTTTTTTTTCCTTGCCAGTTGAAGTTTGTTTATCAACACTTTAAAAAACATTCCAAATTTTAATAAATATAAAACTCGGTCATATAGAAACAGGTCTCTTTTTAGTTTACTTCCTGGTAAATCTATGCATCAGCCCATTTAGAGAGTTTGAATCAACATGTTATAGCCCGCAATCAGAGCTGCAGCATTCAAATTCAAGTGGTGTTGTAATCAACTCTAGATTTGTCTGAGGAAATGATCCAGGTTTCAATTTTATTTTTCTTCCCACTGATCACTGCTGGTTAGTTCTTGTCAAGAAGGTCAGTTGGGGATCTCTTGAGTGATTTACATAATTAGGTTCTCTGTGTAGTCTTTGGAAATTACTTCTGGGGCAACCGGAGCCACATTTGATCAATCCCATCAGATTATGTCTACCTCCATTGTTAGCAAATCATTAGTTAGTATCTGCATTATGATCATCCTGAAAAGCACTGAGCTAGTTTCGGCTGTAAATTGTAATTCAAATGTAAGTTCCTGGTACTGAAATCAAGGTTTTCCTGTAGCTTTTGGGTAATGGGTATAAATATCAGAAACAGCACAAGAAAATATGGGTTCAAGTCACACCTCTTCCACTTTAGCTTTTGCTGTCTTTGGCGAGGCAATTAACATTTCTTGGATGAGTTCCTGACTTGTCAATTCTAAGCACTTAAGATTGTTATGAGGATTGAGTGAGATGATGTGTATGAAATGAGATCTAAACTGTAAAGCAACCTACACTTGTAAAATGGCTACCAGTAGGTAGTTCCAGGTAGCTACCTGGGAAAATTCTATTAATTTATCAGAGCTTAGTGAGCTCCAACATAATTTATAGGCACTAATAGTGATATTTGCATCCTGCTTTTCCATGATATGGGTCTTCAATTTCAAATTCTAGTTTTCATAACAATTTTATCAAAGCTTCCACCTCTTTATACATTTTTTTTTTTGCCAAATCAGTCTAATGCTTATAACTATTTTACTCATTTAAAAAAACATTTATAAAATGCAAAGTATCCAACATTTTACTAGAAATTTCATACAAAGCTGAAATGCACCTCAAGTAGTTCTTTCTCCAGCTGACTTGAAATCTGGTACTTTTGATAATTTTCACATTTTGCAATCTGGAGCTACTGAAACTAGATTTGTCTTCATAAATGACAGCACTTCACATCCTTGAATGTGCCCAATGTTTCCATACCAAGTCTTCTCCTTCTCAGGCTCATTATTCAATAATTACACATTTCCCAAAGGACAAAAAGCCAAACTCCTTAATATTAACACTTAAGCCTTCTCTGTTTCTTAATTGGCCTCAATCTCTCTTTTCAGTCATACTTTCTACCCCCTCAGAACTCTTCCTATCCCACCACCACACCAACCTCAATTCTAGCTTATAGAACCGTTTGTATTTCTTGCAATATACCTAAGTTTTATGCCTCCATGTTCCTCATCCATCCTCCATTCTTCTATCTTCAAGTATATTGCTTGGAAAACATGTGTTCAAAATCCCAGACCTACCTTAAACATCTCCTTCTCAGAGATGCCTTCACTGATCTCCCATCAAAGTCATTTTCTCCTTGATGTTACCACTGAACTATGCCACTTTAGCATCAAGCTCATCACACTGACTTGCCCTCATTTTCTTTTTGTGGCCAACTCCCCTATTGAACAATGAGATCTATTATGTCCAGGAACTATTTTCTTTGTGTTTTCAGTGTTTCATATAGTTTTCATCCCTTTTAAGTACTCAGTGCTGTTTGTGGAATGAATGAAAGAAAAGATTTAATGAAGGAAGAAATTGGGTCCTAATTTCATAGTTGGTGGGGAATCACTAAAGGCATTAATTAAAAATACCTTCTTGAAAGAAGTAAAGAGTTGCACTTTAGGGTGGCTAACCTGTTGGTCATAGGGAGAAGGACTGAAGGCAAAGTGGGATAAAGAAAAAGAAGGCAGGAAGGCTAAGTGAGCTATTGCAATAGTCCAAGAATGAAGTGAAAAAGAGTTAAAATAGTTAAATGGGGTATGAACAGGACAAATTGTGACATATTAAGGAGCTGACTGTGCCTCTCAATAGAGACATTTTCAAATGTTTTTCTTTTCTTTATAGCACACGGTAAAATTGGATTTCTTTTGGCACCTTTGAAGTTAATGGCTACTTGATTACATTTGGCTAGTGACATATGACTAGGCATGTGTGTGCCACATCCAAATAGAAGCTCTAATAACTAGTACATAATCTGCTGCATTCTGATTTTAATGCCTCAATGATTATGAATTATGTGTCAAGATGGAACCTCTGTCAGTTCTGTTCCCTGATGGACTACGGAGTTTTTCTGCCAACTGTATCAGACATGTAGTATGAGTGAGAAGTTAACTTTTGTATATCAAAGTACTAAAATTGGGTACCTGTTATTGCAGCAAAACCTAGCATATACTGACTTGTCAGGATTCCACAACTGACGGAGGAGGGCATGCAGAAAATATTAAAATTTATCGTGCAAGAGTATAAATATGTTAGCATGAGTGAGTGAAAGTCTGCTATGTAAGGTTGTTCTTGATGTGCACTTCACAACTGCAAGGTTTATATTTGAATCACAGTCTATCTGAATTGTGACCCCTAGATGTCTAGATATACACAGTAGTCCTGGGAATGATTCGTTAAGCAAAAATAAATTATTGTTTACTGCTTCCCAAATGATATTTTGAGTGCTGGAGATACAAAGACAAAATAGAGTTGATTGCTGTTTGTGATACAGTCAGAGGTCAGCACAATGTAGCAGGTCTGATATAGGCACTGTGTACAGATAGAGTAAAAGCAACAAGTTCTATTAGTTGTAGCTGAGCTGAAGTTTAAGGATAATTTAGAATTGTTTATACAGAAGAGTGTCAGTCATTTTAAGTAGAAGGTACAGAGAAGTAAAAGTATATGACACGTCGGAGAAATAGCAGCAGATCCATGTGGCTGTGATTTAGGTATGAATTTTGGAGGTATGTGGAAATGGTAGAAAAAAAGTTTGGAAAGTTAAGTTGGGGGTCATTTAGGAAAATTAAACATTCTGCTGATGATTTAGGCTTTATTTCTTGGACGAGAGTCCTGGAAGCTTTTGATCAGATAAGCATTATATTTAAGTTTTATTTTGAAAAAAAAAAAGTACTATGAGATTTTATCATATCATGAATAGAAATAAGGATATTAGGTCAAAAGTGGAAGCTCATATATTTAGTTGTGATCTTTTGATTAGTTTTGTTTTATTTGAAAGATTATTTGCAAAAAATAAAATAAAAAATAAACTCAAGAGAGAGAGTTTATATAANNTTTCTTGGACGAGAGTCCTGGAAGCTTTTTGATCAGATAAGCATTATATTTAAGTTTTATTTTTGAAAAAAAAAAAGTACTATGAGATTTTTATCATATCATGAATAGAAATAAGGATATTAGGTCAAAAGTGGAAGCTCATATATTTAGTTGTGATCTTTTGATTAGTTTTTGTTTTATTTGAAAGATTATTTGCAAAAAAATAAAATAAAAAATAAACTCAAGAGAGAGAGTTTATTTAGTTAGTACTGATTCCAAGAATGAATCCAACTCTATTATTGGTGCTACTTTGATATTTTATCACGTTGAGTTTATCTTTTGAAAAACATGGGCCATGATTTAAAAGCTGGAAAACTTTTTGTCATGCGAAGACTGCCTCTGTTGTAATGGGATGTGATATGTAATCATGCAGGGCCATAACACCACCACCCAGGGCCAGAGAAGTTTTTGAGAATTTGTAAAAAGCAGAAGTCACCCAATTATAATCTGAATTTACCATTCCTCTGGAAAGCAAAGTTCAGTTGGATGAGCTTTGTGTCTGGTCTTTTTTCATTTTTTTGGCTTTTAAGGTCTTCCCTATAGTGACATTTACGATGATAGATTGCCACCTGTATCATGGACAATGATTTCTGGTTAACGTTTGGCAGTTCAGGTAGTGCTCTAAAATGCTGGTGTCTAGATCTGCTGCATCATCAGAATGTGAAATAAGACCTTTAGGCAACCTTCCCATGATGAAATTATTGCTTTTAGTCCTGTGCAGCCTGTTACTCTATTTATAAGCTTTTCAGGTATATCATTCTGTGTTAACAGTTTTAACTATCCAATATTTCCTCTGCTTTGTCATTACACAGATAAAAATTGGACAAGAAGAAATGTCCTAGTGGTGGTGCAAATGACCATCACAGTAGCACAGCTGGTCCCTGAAAATTCTCATCTGACTATACACATCCACTAAACTTTAAAGGCTTTACACACTGGTGAGGAACTTATGAAAATACAGCCATCAGAGAGGTGGGAAAATTAGAGAGTTATAAATGGCCTGCTGAGACATGGATGTCAAAGTAGCTGTCAGGTGTTGGCATACCCAAAGTCAAAGGAGAACTTGATTTGAATTTAATTGGTTTGAGGAGAAAGCATGATAATTATTGCCTACCCAAAGATCATTGTCCCAGGGACTCTAAGAAATGTCTTCTAAATGAAGAAATATCTGGGCTAGGGAATCGAGTGCCTAGCACAAGTAATCACTCAATTAATATTAGCTATTAACATTACTAGTCCACTGAACTTAGAAATAAATTTAAATTTTCAAGTTGAACTTAAAATCAAGTACTCCGTTGACTTTTGAACTAATTAACCTATAGCCTATGATTCAGGTTATATATTTTTTTCTTAATCCCGCAAAAGTTAAAGTGCAATTTGAACATTCCCCACCTCCTTGATAATGCTGGAGGTGATAAAATGGAACCACCGATGTCTGATAATATGTGCTCCCTACCATGTTCTGTAGGGATATTTATAAAAATGTGGCTTAACTAAAACTACCTCTGGAACTGTGATACCAAATTTCCTCATAATGAAAGTAACCATTTTGCAACCTTTAAGAATAACTACAGTTACAGTTTTAGGAAGATGCAGCATTTTCCAGATACCTATCTAGGTTTCATCCTTATATCTATCATCTCATTTGAATTTCTCAGCAGACCTATGAGATGGGTATTCTTTCTTTTTTTTTTTTTCATATGAGATTCAGAAACTGGCTCCCACACACAGTCAGTAATCAGTGAGCTGTTATTTGAACCTAGACTGAATCTGAATCACTGCATTTTTAACCACTATAATCATGGACTTCTCACTAGTGTAAGTCCAGTGTGAGTTTTATTCCTCTCTTTGCATTATTCTATGCATCAAAAGCCTTCACAAATATGATTCCTTAGACTGTCTGAATGATTGAGTGAAGCTCAATGCAAGGATTGTTAGGTTTCTCTGAAATACCCTTTCTCTGATAAATCTCTCGAAGGGAGTAGTCCAAGGATAATAAATCATGGCATCTTGGGGAATCATGGGAATTTACCTGTGTGATTGATGGAATGATCTGGCTGTCACCTGCATACATAGTAAATAAAGCCATGGAAATGCATGAGATTGCCACCTGAAAATTGACATTGGTTTGTTCATTTTCTAAGGGGAAGAATACAATAGAAAAGAAAGGAGCTGAGGGGGACCATAAGAATGATTGATAGAAAGATACAGAGTTTAGATTAGGAAACTAGAAAAGAGAATGGAAGGTTTTATTATTATTATATTACTATTTCTCCAAAGTATGCCAGTACCCTTTCCTCAATGTGCTCACTATGCATATTGCACTCTGCTAGGCACCAAGGAAAAGAGACAGAGAAAGGGAGAGAGAGAGGAAGAAAGAGAGAGACAGATGTACTCTCGCCCTTAAGGAGCTAGTAATTTAATTAATGGATTGAAAATTAATTTGCACTGAGTTGAAGGGCATGAACATGAACAGCATAGGCACATGTTTATCACCCAAGACCATTTTTACTGATTATTTCATATCATTTTTCTCTAAGTAAATGGGCCTTCTAAGGAAGAAAAGCCAAGCTCTCTGGATCACAAAAGGCTAAGCAGGATATGAAATGCAATGTGTCAAAGGTATTCAGGCAAAGCATTCTTTAATATACAAATGAAAGAAAACCAAAAGGCGAAAGATTATCTTTCATTATATGGGAAAGGAAAGCAGATAATTAATGATCAAAGTGGCAGAGACCCTTTGTGCCTTCATTTACCTCAGATTTTAATAAGGGAATAATTATAAAAACTGACAACTAAAGAGAGATGTTCACCTGGGGTTATTTAAATGTGGCTTTCTCAGCCTTGTATTTTACCTCAAAAATGTACTTACTCTTAATTTATATGTAATATAAATTGCAGACATTCTAGTGAGTCTGAGATGATTATCAAGTTGTCTTCTGGGCAGGGAAAAGATTGGCCAACTCTTTAGAAATTGTCCATCCTGGGCAATATGGTGAAACCTCACCTCTACAAAAAATACAAAACTTGGCGGGGCATGGTGGCATGCGCCTGTAGTCCCAGCTACTCAGGAAGCTAAGGTAGAAAGATCGCCTGAGCACAGGGATGTGGAGATTGCAGTGGACCTCGATCACACCACAGCACTCCAGCTTGGGTGACAGTGAGATTCTGTCTTAAACAACAAAATAAATTGTTCAGGTGTCAATGTCCAAACCACAGTTCCATGAAAATGATAATGGAATAGAGTAAGCATTATGTAATGAAGAAACACCAGGAGATAAACAGTTCAGAAAGAGAAAGAAAAATATTATCTCTAAAATTCAAGGAAACAGGAGGACAGCAATTTCTGACAACTATGGGTTTGAACGGCTATAAAAAATTGTGAACATTCCCCTTAAGACAGTTTACACTAGAGAGAATTGTGTTTTCAGTAAAGTCTTTTCTAATTAAGTGTTCTGTATCTGACTATAGGGTGTGGAATTAGCTATGTCTTTGACTCCCAAGTCTTTTCCAACTTTTAATTCCAGTTGGAAATTTTTAGTGTGAAACCACACTTCTAAAGTCTTAGCTGTTGAGAACTTGCAAATGACTGTGGACTTAGCATCTCCTCTGTAAATACTTTTTTTTTCCAGAACAGTTGCAAGGGAATAACTGGACTCAGGGCCTACATTTCACATGGTAGGCGTTCAATAAATGTGTACTGAGTATTTTTAAATGAATAAACCCTAACCACAATTAGAGAATATCTCTCTTACTGAACCTCCTTAATGTAAAATCTGTCCCTACAGTCTATATGACAATGCGTAGGTTCAGAATTCAGGTTTAGAATTCTGTTAGTTACAGCTGGGCGTGGTGGCTCACGCCTGTAATCCCAGCACTTAGGGAGGTCAAGGCGGGCAGATCACGAGGTCAGGAGATCGAGACCATCCTGGCTAACACCATGAAACCCCGTCTCTACTAAAAATACAAAAAATTAGCCTGGTGTGGTGGTGGGCGCCCGTAGTCCCAGCTACTGGGGAGGCTGAGGCAGGAGAATGGCGTGAATCCAGGAGGCGGAGCTTGCAGTGAGCCGAGATAGAGCCACTGCACTCCAGCCTGGGCGACAGAGCAAGACTCTGTCTCAAAAAATAAAATAAAATAAATTTAAAAAAAGATTCTGTTAGTGACTCAGCCGTTAACCATTTAGATAGTCACAATTCACATACTCACTTAAGTTTTGGGCAAATGACTGCCACTTGGGTTTAATGATAGTTTCACCTTGAAGTTTTCAGAAGAAAAAGGTCCCCTAAGCATGAAATAATGTTCTCCCTGGATTATGATGATCATCTGAGAACAGAAGATGAAAAGGTAAGATTCTTCAGTAGTATGAGCTATTGGTCACACATCAATACACAGCTCTTCCTTTGTGGACACAGGATATCAAAGAGACCGTTCAAATTAGGTTAGGATGCTCTAACCACAGAAAGTTACCTCTGTGGGCAAGCAGAGGTGATATTTTACTGTATACATTTCTGCCAAGAGAAGGCTTCAAAGATTCCTCATACACTGGGCCAATTGAAGGCTTTAAAATCTCGCTAAGAAGTATTTTACATCTGGACTAATGTTTTCCATTAACCATTAAAGACTGGATATGTACATTGTCTTTTCATAGCTGAGGTTTAAAATTCCCTTGTATACTCCATAGCATCCTTTAAAAAATTATTTCTAAATTAGTATCAGTAACATGTCTTGATTTAAAGGTATTGGGAAAAAGAAAAAAAAAAAAAAAAAAAAAAAAAAACCAAAAGAACTTTGTTTGAAAAGGAATAATGACCAGAGACACAATGACTTGAAATTGACCTCAACTAGTTAATTCTTAGGTTTTCTTCAATAAGACAATGATTTAAAGTGAAATGAGCAAAACCCTTGATTAATCTCAGATTCTATCATAACGTCCAGAAATCTTTAAAATGGGGGCAAAATTATATTTTTAGGAGCTTAAAATATAGATGCATATATGAAAACAGCCCTATTTTACATCTGAGCAAATCAGTTATGTGCATAGTGCATAGCGCACACATAAAATTCATTTTTGATTGGTTAAAAGCCTCAGCATATCAGTGAGAATGGCTGTTCCATTACAATTCAAGGAAAAAAAAATCTGAAGTTGAAGTTCCTCTAGTTGAGTAACATTAATAACAATATTAGCAACCAGAGGAAGCAAAGACCTTAAAGTTTGGTTACCCGTTTTGGCTTTTTTTCTGTTCCTTAAGTTTAGTTTTTTACATTTTGCTTTTTTCATCATGATCACCTGAAATCAAACATGTTTATCTTATACACTATTGAGACTCGAAGAGATCCGAAGACTGGTACAATCGTAATACAGCTCCAAAGCAGAAGAGAGTGAGTCCAAATCTGTCTGACATCAATAATTTTCCTATTGCCACTATGCACATAACTATGATTCCCTCATATGTGAAACAGGGCTGATGTCTTCTTCAGAAAAGTTAAGGAGACCACATATGTTTAGCATCTAAAGCAGTGTCTGATATCTAGTAGGTATCTACATAAAAAGGTGATGATAGTAATACTTGGTGGTGGTAACTGCTATTAAAAAAAGTGACCAAAAGACTTGCATCCTAAATGGTCTGAGAATAATACCTATAGTTTCTTCAAGGAAAGAATAGCTGAGACTGTGGAGTACAAACTAATTATCTCCCAAATCTGTATGCACTGATTTCTTACATGAATAGAACTTTACCAATAGATTCGGTCACACATCATAGATTACAGTTAAGTGTTGACTGGATGAAGGATATTTTGTAGTGGTGTATAAAGAAAAAAGAAAGAAAATTATAGCCACTACAAAAATTCTATCACAATAACTAGAAAGCATGAGATTAACTGCCTAATAAAACACACATTGGAAATTCCTCCTATGGACAAGAATGTGAAGCAAAATCTGAACAGCAAAACCTTGTTTAAAACCAAAACAAGCACAAAACACATTTTTATATGAGCACATGCATATGGTTCTAGCCACTTAAATTTTAGCTCATATTTGAATAAAGATGTTCTAGCAATACCTGCTATGTTCAGAGGTCTCTTCTGTACATGATTGTGTTATGACAGTAGAAATAAGTTTAGAAACTGTCAAAAAGGAAGATTGGTTGAGATGAGAAACTTATAGTGGTCTACTTTTACAGGTGCAGAGGAAGCAAGGGTAATATCCTGTTGTCTGCTGTGCACCTCCCTCTCAACACTACAACTGTTTGAGAAAAACAGTCTGAAAGTAGACTAGAAGAAGGGTTACCAATAACCCCAAGGACAAAAGCTTTTCCTGTTTTTATGCAATTTCTATCAGACAATAGACTTACCTGGTATTGGTTTCATTTTATAAATATGAACACACACACATACATACACACCCAGATCATAAACAAAGTAGCCACTTGTGCTTTTCAGACACAGTGAGTAGATTAACAGTGCTACATATTTCCCACTTTTAATCACTTTTGGCTGTTTTTATTTACATGGTGGTGACTTTAAAGTAATATAGGACTATTTAACTCAACAAATTGCAGGTTGGTATTTAATCCTAACAGCTTTCCAACACATTCGTGTCCAGAATGGGCAGCAGCATCTCATTGCCTATGTGTCACCTGGGGAAATGAAATACCAATGATCAGTAGAAAGTCTTCAGTCTGGAAAATCTGGAAAAGGAATATCACGGCTGCATTCGATTCAACGTAAATAATAGAATAGAATCCAGTTTTTAAAGATTTTTTTCACCCTTCTTTCACACAGCCATATTGGGTAATTAAAGAAAAAAACAGATATGGAAAATTAATCTTCTGTGAAATTTCATTATTTTGTCCAAAAATGGCATGGCAGGGGTTATAAACGTAGGCAGATAACAATTGTATTAGAATTAGCAGCAGTGTAATTTTGTGTATTAAATTTCACTGAAACAGATTTGAAGATACCATATATGAATGGAGGCTTTAATCTTTGATTGAATATATGCCACGCACATAACTGTGTGACTATTTTACACAATAATAAAGAGACAGAGAAAAAAATTCCCATTAGCTGTTGCATCAAGTTTTTAGTTCAAGGAGTCTTTCCCAGTAAAACTAAAACAAAACGAGTCATAACCAGTTTGGTTTCTCTTCACAGGGTTGGCCTAATAAATAACTTGGGTAAAGCCCTTACTGCTTTTTTCACAAGCTAAAGAAGAAGGAGGCATTGATAGACGAGGCTAAGGCGTTCTGAAATATATTTGCTAAGTAAGAAACACCAATTTCTTCCAAATAAATAGTTAATTCTAATCAAATCTAACAAACCTGACAGGAAATATATAGGTGCTAAGGAAGAGAAATGAATCTCAGCCAAAAATGTGCAGTATGCAATGGAGGAGTCAAGGTTGACAAGTCATTAGATAGGAAGCTCAGAGAAGATGCCTTAACACATAGCAAGGGCAATGTTCAATTAAACATGAGGAGAATCTATTGCCACTTTAAACGTTTCCAACTATAGACCAGAGAAAATGCCCGAAGATGGGAAAAGGTGCCCTCCTGAATCTCTTCCGATCCATTGATACTGATTCTCATCTCTAGTGACAGCATTAATTCTACACTAGAAGCAGCATCAGTGGTGGAACGTGTACATGTCTAGCCCTGTTCACACCTACTGCTCTAAACATATATCCTCCAATATTTCTTTATTTTAATAGCATGAGAGAAGCTTTTTATTGTTTTTAGTGGTGGCAGTGATTTTTCCACTTACTATTACTACATAAAATATTGTGGCAAGACAGTGATTTAAAAAAAGGAGAGGATTCTGGGAAGATGGAGGAGTAGGGAGTACCAGGAATCTCTCTACCTACTTAGGCAGAAGCTGTCTGATGTAGTTATTTTGGGACTCTGGAGTCTACTGAAGGCTTGCAACTTGCAAAGAAAGACTTGGATGGTAAATTGTGGTTAATTTTAGTCAATTTCAGATGAGTACAGTAGTAATTGCCTATCTCTTGTCCCTCAGTCACATGACAGTGAGTGGTGCATGTGTTCCTGGAGCAACTTGCAAAGAGCTTGTGGGAGCCAAGGTGGGAAAAAAATGGCATGTAAAGCAGTATTAGAGATGAAATTTATAACTATAAATGCTTATGTTAAAAATAAATATCTTAAATCAACAACCTAACATTTACAACTTGAGACACTAGAAAAAGAACTAACTGAATACAAAGCTAGACAAAGTAGGAAATAATAAAGATTACAGCAGAGATAAACAGGATATAGAACAGAAAAATAATAGAGAAAATCAGTGAAACCAAAAGTCAGTTCTTTGAAAAGACCACCAAATCAACAAATTTTAGCTAGATGAAGTAATCAGAAAAGAGATGATACTCAAATCTCTAAAATCAAAGATGAAAGTGGACACATTACTAGCAATTCTATATAAATAAAAAGATTATAAGAGTACTATGAACAATTATGTGCCAACAAATTGTATAACCTAAATGAAATATAAAAATTCTTAGAAACAGAAAACCTATCAAGACAAATCATGGAGAAATACAAAATCTGAGTAGACCTGTAACTACTAAGGGGATTGAGTTAATAACCAAAAATCTCTCAACAAAGAAAAGTCCTAGATCTATGGCTTTACTAGTGGTACTGAATTTTACCAAATATTTAAAGAGAAACCAACACCAATCCTTCTTAAACTTTTCCAAAAAATAAAATGAGAGGGAACACTTTTTAACTTATTCTATGAGGCCAGCATTATCCTGATACTAAAATCAAAGACACTACAAGAAAATAAACTCAGACTAATATCCCTTATGAACTTTTAAGCAAAAGCCCTTAACAGATATTAGCAAAAAAAAGCTCAGCAACATTTTAAAAGGATTATACACCATGACTGAGTGAAATTTATTCCTGGAATGCAAGGATGGTTGAACATATGCACATCAATCAATGTAACAGAATGAAGGGATCATTAGCACAATGAAGGGGAAGGAATTCACATAATCATCTCAATTGATTCACAAAATGTATTTGACAAGATTTAATACCCTTTCATAATAAAAAATGTAACAAACTAAAATAATAGGAAACTATCTTTACATAATAAAACCATATATGTAAAACCCACAGCAAACATCATACTCAAATCATGAAAGACTGAAAGCTTTTCATCTGAGATTCAGAATGAAGTAAGGATGCATGCTTTTCTCACTTCTATTCGACATAGTATTGAAAGTTCTAACCTAAATGTTTGACTGAAAACTATGAAAATCCTAGCAGAAAGCACTGGGCACAACTTTATGGCATTGGATTTGGCAATGATTTTTTGGACGTGACACCAAAGGCACAGGCAACAAAGTCAAAATAGACAAATTGAATTTCGTGAATTAAAAGATTTTGCCTCAAAAGACAGTATCATTAGAGTAAAAACAAGCAGCTCATAGAATGGGAGAAAATATCTGCAAATCATATATCTGATAAGGGATTGATATTCGGTGTATATAGATAACTTTTAAAACTCAATAGCAAAAAGAGAAACAACCCAATTCAAAATGAACAAATGACTTGAGTAGACATTTCTTCAAAAAATATGCAAATTACCAATAAGCACACAAAAAGATGCTCAACATCGCTAATAGGAAAATGCGTATCAAAACTATGAGATACCACCTCACACCTATTATGATAACCCTCATCAAAAAAGAAAATAACAAGTATTGGCAAGGACATAGAGAAATTGGGACTCCTGTGCACTGTTGGTGGGACTGCAAAATTTTACAATAACTGTTGAAAACAGTATGACTGTTCCACAAAATTTAAAAATATAATTACTGTATGGGCCAACCGCAGTGGCTCATGCCTGTAATCTCAGCACTTCAGGATGCCAAGGCAGGCAGATGACTTGAAGCCAGGAGTTTGAGACCAGTCTGGCCAAAATAGTGAACCCTGTCTCTACTGAAAATATAAAAATCAGCCGGGCATGGTTGCACTCACCTGTAGTCCCACGTACTTGGGACGCTGAGGTGGGAGGATCGCTTGAACCCAGGAGGTGGAGGTTGCAGTGAACCGAGATCATGCCACTGCACTCCAGCCTGGATGACAGAATGAGACTTTGTCTCACAAAAAAAAATACACACACACACACACACACACACACACACAGGTGTATCTATAATTATCATATGATTCAGCAACGTTAATTTTTGCCATATGCCCAAAGTAATTAACAGGAGATCCCAGAGAAATATTTGTACACCCATGTTTATTGCAGCATTATTCACAAAAGTTAAAATGTGGAGGCAACCCAATGTCTATTGATAGGATAAGTAATATGTGATATATTCATACATTCATACTCAACTTTAAAAAGAAATGAAATTCTGACATATGCTACAACATGAAAGAACCTTAAAGACATTATTCTTATACCAATGGCAGTCACAGAAAGACAAGTATTGTATGAGTTCACTTACGTGAGGTGTTTAGAGTTATCGAAATCACAGAGACAGAAAGTAGTAGATGGTAGTTGCCAAGGGCTTGGGGAGTGGGGAGTTATTGTGTAATAAACATAGTTTCCAGTTGTACAAGATGAAAACTGTGGAGAGAGATGATGATAATGGTTGTATAACTTTATGAGTGTATTTAAAATCACTGAACTGTACACTGAGAAATGGTTATGATGGTAAATTTTATCTTGTATATTTACCACAATTTTTTCAATTGGAGGGGGGAACTTATGGTATAAACAGCCATTCATTGCAGATTCTTTGCGTGACAGAAATTTGAACAGAGCTGTTATATTTTCCTCTAATTTGGTCTGGAGGTCTGTCTTAGGAGAGTGGCTATTAACTCTAGTCCTGATCTAATTGGGCTCTAGGGGGATAGGTCATGGACATTTACGGTGTACCTTTCGCTGGATACTTCTTTTTGTACATGAATGTCTATAACAGCATCATTCCCAATAGCCAAAAGGTGGAAATAACTCAACTGTCCATCAACTGATGAATGCACACACACACACACACACAAATGTGATACATCCACACAATGGAACACCACTTAGCCAGGACAGTGAATGAAAGACTGATACATGCTACAGTGTGGATGAACCCTGAAAATATTACGTCAAGTGAAAGGATGCAGTACAAAAGGCCATGTATAATGTGATCACACAGGATACTTGTTTATTTTGGCCAACAGCCTAATGCTCAAGTGTCCAACCCATGATTAGTTATCCCTCTCACAGGAAACTTGATATACTGACAGGTTACTTTATGGCTCTTGTCTGACCTGTGTCTAGTTTACTTCTACCAAGATAGCCACTCTCTAGAGGAGCCCTGACATGGAAAGAAGTTAGGTTAGAGTGTGTTGGATGGATGAGACACAGAGTTGGTAACTCAACAACATACCTGAAATAAAAGAAGCAATGTATTACTCACAGATTGCAGAGAAAAGAGAGGGCAGCATACCTTGCAGGGCCAGCAGGAAGTGGGGAGCCATCGGGGACACACATATTAAATCAGCAAAGAGAGAGAGCAAGGGATTTGTAGACCAGAGCCTTTACTGGAATTGAGGGCATTAGCCAAGCAGGTTTTCCCTCAGGGAGTTAATTGGGGGGGTTTAGATCATGCAGGCGTGAGTTCTGAAGAGTCACACTGTGATAGAGAAGTGGTCACAGTGGCATATCTGCAGTCTACGTGGGCTGTGGGGGTCAGTGGGGTGAGCCAAGTAGGTTGTAGGTAGTTGTCCCACTGGGAGGTTGTCGCCAGGAGGTGTTGTGTGAGGCAGTTATCTAGGTCCATCACACGGAGGAACTGGCAAGAGGTAGAGAACCGGAAATTGTGTTGAGGGCAAGTAAGCTCTGCTTCTGGTATAAGTAAGTTAAACCCATATTCAAAGTGGATGTGGAGGCAATGTAAAGCTACAAGAATTAACTGCAACAGCACAGAAAGGATAGCTTTTCTACAATCCATATTGTCGGAGGCCTCAGCTGGAAGGTTCTAAGGCTGGAGGCTAAAATCATCTGCAAGCTATTTATTCCCATGCTTGGTGGTTGACAATGGCCATTGGCTGGGACATAATCTGGGCCTATCAGCTAGATCACTTACAAGTGGCCTCTCCACGTGGACTGGGATTCCTCAAAATATGGTGGCTGTGATCCAAAAGTGAGTGTCCCTAGAGAGAATGAGCCAGATGGAAGCTGTATCACCTTTTGTGTCCTAGTCTCAAAAGTCACAAATGTCTCTTCCTTTGCTTCTACTTCCTGAGCAGTCACAATTACCTACATTCAGGGAGCAGAAATTAGACTCCACGTTTTGGTGAGAGAAGCATCAAGGTTCTGAGATGTTGGAACTGGGAACATGGCTGTGCACGTTTTTTGGAAAATACAATCTACTAGTGATTATTTCCTTTTTTTTTTTTTCTTTTCTCTTTCTTCTTTTGGTTATGTCTTGCTTTTGCTTTTCTTATAGTTTCTAAGAAAAACAGCAAGCACACATGAAAAGTGTATTTCTAGTAAATTCTAGTGATATTTTCATCATCTGCTATAAATCAGCTCATTACAGGTTAGGCTTTTGTCTGGAGTGAGCTGATTTACGGCAGATGGGTTATAATGTAGATATGCCCGATATTGGTTCCAATAGAGGTATTTTCAAGTTTGTGCTTGAGGTTTAAAAAAGAACAGGATAAATAAAATGCTTAGAAGAGGAACAAGGTCAGATATTGGGATTTGACTCTACTGAGAGGAGGAATTTAGGGTATAAGGAAAGACCTTTTTGCTGAAAGGGATTAATTAAATGTTTCTTGGTATATGCGAAACTTCTGAAGATATTCTGATTTTAGGATATGTTATTGTTCTACATACAACCAAGTACACTTTTATTTTATTTTATTTTATTTTATTTTATTTTATTTTTTGAGATGGAGTTTCATTCTTGTTGCCCAGGCTGGAGTGCAATGGCACAATCTCCGCTCACCACAACCTCCACCTCCCAGGTTCAAGCTATTCTCCTGCCTCAGCCTCCTGAGTAGCTGGGATTACAGGCATGCACCACCATGCCTAGTAAATTTTGTATTTTTAGTAGAGATAGGGTTTCTCCATGTTGGCCAGGCTGGTCTCGAACTCCCAACCTCAGGTGATCCACCCGCCTCAGCCTCCCAAAGTGCTAGGATTACAGGTGTGAGCCACTACGCCTGGCCTAAACATTTATATGAAGAAAAAAATTCTTATTTTATTTATCAAGTGATATTATAGCTCCAATATTTAATGTTTTAAGAATATATGAGTGATACAGTTTAATGGCCTCCAACTTCTCCAGGTCTTTAAATAATTCCCTGCTCTGTCCTGGTGCTATTTCCTTGACCTGGTAAGGACACTGATAAGTGATGAGCCTGACCTCTGCAGGGCCATTTCCCTGGATGGAAGTGGCCGAATTATGGAATCTACCAGAAAGAGAAACTTTAGCTAATGCAGTTGGGTGCTACAAAAGCATAAAAAGGCCAGGCATGGTGGCTCATGCCTGTAATCCCAGCACTTTGGGAGGCCAAAGCAGGTGGATGGCTTGAGCTCAGGAGTTCAAGACCAGCCTGGAAAAATGGCAAAACCTCGTCTCAAAAAAAAAAAAAAAAAAAAAAAATTAGCCAGGTGTGGTGGTACATGTCTGTAGTCCCAGCTACTCAGGAGGCTAAAGTGGGAGGATGGCTGGAACCCAGGAGGCAGAGGTTGTAGTAAACTGAGATCGCACCATTGCACTCCAGCCTAGGTGACAGATAGAGACTCTGTCTCCCCACCCACACCACCCAAAAATAAAAAGAATAATTTATTTATTTGAAAACCATGTCCTATGAATATGCCTTTTATATTACAAATCCACATTGAAAATCTATCCTATAGAAATAATTTAGAAGTGCATGAGGATGCTCACCGCAGTATTACTTGTAATAGTAAAAATGGAAAACAAACTAAAATGGCCATCAATTAGAGAATGTCTGTGTGGCACATTTACATCTAGAATACTTTTGCAGCCATTAAAATAATACATATCTACATTCATGGAAACATGCCTGTATTTTATTGATACATTAAAAAAATAATTTGCAAAACATTATGAGGAGCAGAATCCCATTTTTTTAAGAGAAACACAATTTCTATTCTAGATTGCAGACATAGCTTTCTCATTTCATATAAAATCTCTAGAAATGATCGTGTGTTTTCCTTTTAAAATTCACAACCACTATGCAAATCAAGAAGGAAAACCTTGATGGATCAAAACACATGAAAAATTCCTGAAAGATGAGAAATGAAAGGAAAGTGATTAGAAAAAGTAAGGTCCCCAAACACAGAGTGAATTTTTCCTTTAGAAAATCTGAGCACAGTACCAAGGGAGTGTTTATGTATGGATACTAGGATCGAGAAAAGTTCTAAGAGTAAACAACTGGATAATCAGAAGGGCCAAGCAGGTCAGCTTCTACATATCCTACCTGCATAGTCCAAAAAGCAGCTACACGGGTATCTGACTCGGGTAGGATGGGGAGAGTTATGCAGTGAGAACTTGGGGTCAGAGAAATGAGACAGTGCTGACTGCTATGGTACTGCACGCATGGTACATTATCCCAAGCCTCCCATCCTGAAAGAAAGCTGCACAGCGCGCAAGTCACAACAGGTCAGCTCAGCCTTTCTCATAAGCAGATGCAACAGACAATCCAGCAGGGTATCTCAGCTGCAAAGATGAGAGCACATCAAGAGCTGCCAATCATTTGAGGAAAGCCAATGCTTTACTGTTCCTCAACAAAAGAACTTAATCTTGGGAACAGAGACTTAGGAGAACAAGCAGAACAGGAAGTTGAGAGGAAGTACAATTTATAGCCTCAGAAGTGTAAGAAGATATCCCACCCATAATAAAATCAACGTGGTAGACAGTGGAAATCAAAACTGTCATCATGGACATAAAATTCAGCAGCTGGGCTGAACAGAGAAGAAAGGCCATAGTTCAAGAGAAATGAGTAAGCTGGAATTTCTAGCCAAGGACTTGAGATTTCAAATTCTTGGAGAGGAAGCATTGAGTAGTGGTTAAGAGAAAGGACTCTGGAAACAGACTGCCTGGATTCAAATACTACATCTGAATTACTAGCTGTGTAACACTGAAAAACAATTTCACTGTTTTGTGTTTATTGTTAAACTATTTTCTCTGAGCTCCAAATATGCCTTCTATTATTCTTGTTTGTAAAGCAGGGCTAGTTTCTCCTTTTCCGTTGGTTTCCTGTAAACTCATGCTAAAATAGAGGGCACAAAAGCACAACTAAAGGGTTGTGCTCCTAAGGGGTAGGAAGCATGGGCCAAATCTTTAAATTTGCTGTTGTTTCTGTCACCATTGTCCTAACAGCAGGAAGCAATTCTGGCAGCAGCGGTTGGTTCTAGTTTCTATCTTCTTTTAGCGTCCCTGAACAGGCCTCTGCACATTTCCTCACTAATGTCAGCACGACGAGCACTGCCTCATTTCCAAGAGACCCCTCCTTTCACTGTGTTACCTAGAGTGGCATCCCTTATTCAGAGCTCTGCACTCCCACTCTGGAGTTTCTAGATTCGGATAATCTTCCTTTGCTTCCCCTAGACATGGGAGTAGTAGCTGCTTTATTACTTCTGTATGCTTCTAGATTACTTCAGTGTTCTCATTTTGTTTCTTCAGTGTTTCAATACCTAGCCAATTCCTTTACGTTAGCTCTCTTTGTTGAAATATCTAGTATGGTTTTTTTTTTTCCTGAATCAATCATATCATATTCAGTCAGGATTGGGTAGTAATGGACATTACATTGAGTTTCTATGTGTAGAGCACTGGGAATAGTGTGTGTATATAAGGAGCTATATAAACACTAGCTTCTATTATTAACTATTATCTCAAAAAGCTGAGAAAAATTTAAGAGAAAGCGAGAGGCATTGGAGAAAGAATTAGAAATTTCAACAACTATTTTAGAAGATGAAAACAGGAGTTACTCAGGGGAGCCAATAGCAGAAAGATGGATAAGAAGATTTAACCTGATTTCATAAATGGAAGCCACTGGCAGAACAAAACACAGACACACATATAGAAATAGCACCTTAATCTCAAAATATCATTTTCAAATCTTAGATTATTAAGGAGAAAGGAGTATATATTTATGTGTTATTAAAGCTAGATAAAGGTCGGGTGCAGTGGCTCACACCTGTAATCCCAGCACTTTGGGAGGCTGAAGTGGGTGGATTACTTGAGTTCAGGAGTTCAAGACCAGCCTGACCAACATGGTGAAACCCCATCTCTACAAAAATACAAAAGATTAGCCAGGGATGGTGTCACACGTCTGCAATCCCAGCTGCTTGGGAGGCTAAGGCAAGAGACTCACTTGAACCCAGGAGGTGAAGTTTGCAGCGAGCTGTGACTGCACCACTGCACTCCAGCCTGGGCAATAGAGTGAGGCTCCATCTCAAAAAAAGAAAAGCAAACAAACAAAAGAACTAGCTATATAAAGAGAGAATGAGAAAAGAAAACAGTTAAACAGTTTTCATTAGTGAACAGGAGTGTGATATCTATAACAAAATACTATTAATAGAACATAAAAATGTGTTGAAAATAATACAACATGATTAAGTGTGGTTTAACTCAAGAATGCAAGAGTTGTTTAATATTAGAATTTATTAACATTGTAATTCAGTTTATAAATAAGGAAAAAACTGTTATGATTGTATCAGTAGATACTATAAAAGCATTTGATGATATCCAAAAGCCATTCTTTATTAAAAAAAAAAACTCTATGCAAATGAAAACTAAGAGGCAACTAATTTGATATGAGATTTCTACCAGTGACCTATAGCAAACACTACAGTAAACAGTGAATCACTAGCAACATTCCCATCAAAGTCAGGGACTAGATAAAGATGCCCGCTAATTTCTTTACTACTTAACATTGCACTGGAATTCCAAGCTAATAAGAAAACAAAAATATACAAAGGACACATACTAAAAGGAAGAGGCCAAACTGTTACCATTTACAAGTAATAAAATCATCCATATAGTCTGTCAGTTGATTGTCCTAATTTTTCAATTAGAATAAATAAGAGTTCAGCATTGTAGTCTAACAAGATAGATGATAAAAACAATCTGAAGCTTTCTTGTATACCAGCAAAACGTTAATAAATGTAAGATCCTTTTTCTGATGGCAATGAGAAATATAAAGCAATGGGGAAGAAATTTAGAAATAAATGTCTAATAATGTATAGAAAATTAGAGAAATTTGCCATAGATGGTGAAAAAAAAACTTCAGTAAAATGAAAATATACTAGGTGCGGCGGCTCATGCCTGTAATCCCAGCACTTTGGGAGGCCAAGGTGGGAAGATCGTGAAGTTAGGAATTCGAGACCAGCCTGGCCAACATGGTGAAACCCCATCTCTACCAAAAATGCAAAAAGTAGCCAAGCATGGTGGCACACGCCTGTAATCCCAGCTACATGGGAGGTTGAGGTGGGAGAATTGCTGGAACCCTGGAGGTGGAGGTTGCAGTGAGCCAAGATCGTGCCACTACACTCCAGCCTGGGTGACAGAGCAAGACTCCATCTCAAAAAAAAAAAAAAAAAAAAAAGAAAAGAAAACTCTAACAAGTGTATGAATGGGAAGATGCTTGCAATATTTTATTAAAGTCATCAATTCTTTCAAACTTAGTAAATTCAATGGAATCCTCCAAAATTTCCCACAAAACAATTTTCATCTATCTTGACCAGCTGAGTCTAATATTCAAGTGAAGGAGTAAATATGAGAAAAGGCAGTTTTGAAAAAGAGTAAATTGAGAATAACTTGATCTAACAGAATTCAAATCATCTCATAAAGCTTCAGGAAGTAAAGCAGTCTTCTGTGTCTATAGGAATAGATTAATGCTCACTGGTATGGGGATTTCTCCAAGGCACGCTGTTGTGTTTAAAGTAAAAGCAAATAAGTAAAATTTCTGTTTTCATTCACAAAGCTGGCATAAATCCAAAAGGATGCACATGCAGTCATGATGGCATCTGTGGGACCAGGATGGTGGGCTTCTGATTACAGGATTCTTTCACCTTGTGTGCAAGCCTGGAGTTTCAAAGAATATAATCATATACCATTCAGGTGATTATAAACAAAAGTGGTTTTTATATATTTATGTTCATATATTTATATCTTTGCATTGCAATATACCTGTCTCTATGAGTTAACTCTTACTGCACAACAAACTACTCCAAAACTTACTCAAAACAATATTCACTAGTTCTCATGATTCCAAGGTTTGATTGGATAAAACCTGAGAGATGGAAAAATGGAGGATGAGGGAGGTTTTAACTTCATTACATAGTAACATACTTTAAAAAAATAAACACATATCACTTTAGCAAATTATATTGCTTTATAAAGTAAACAGAGAAAAAAATTCCTCTGCCATATCTGAGAGTTTTCCAACCTTGACTTCATTCCTTGCATCCACATACATACATCTACCCTCCCCAGCCACTGAATCTTCATGCCCTTGTCCTTGTTAAACAATTATCTTCCCACAGTGAGACACTGCAGAGTGCCCACCTCCCTCTAGAAACTTCATCTTTGCAGTCACTCTAGCATCTGCCGGCACATATGCACAGATACCATGGAAACAGGCATAACTATCCATCTAGGAATAAATCATCTCAGCCATCAGAGATCAGGTGAAACCGGAGACCAGAGACTCATTTTCATCTAAAATGCTCTCTCCAAAAGATTTTAACAAAGAAAAGGGGGGAAATGTGAAAGGAAAACAAATATTGGGGTTCCAAAATCACTAAGCTGAAGGGAAAACGCAATCTGGGAACCGCTCAGGGCAAACCTGCCTGACATTCTATTCCAAGTCATCCGTGCATATCTGATCGCCTCCTTTGGAGAGGCTAACCAGAAAGTCAAAAGAATGCATCTTTTTGGCTCTTATCTAGTCTTATCTACCTTTGGCCTGGAAGCCCCTTCCCTGCTTCCCAAAAAGTTGTCCCACCTTTGCTTTGAGTTGTCCTGCCTTTCCGGACCAGACCAATGTTCATCTTACATATGTTGATTGATATCTCATGACTCCTCAAAATGTATAAAATCAAACTGTGCCCTGACCACCTTGGGCATATGTCTTCAGGACCTCCTGAGGCTCCATCATGGGCACACATCCTCAACCTTGGCAAAATACACTTTCTAAATTAACTGAGACCTGCCTCAGATACTTGGGGTTCGCAGTGCATACTAGGAACTGTATGAAGATGCCTAATAAACATTTTGGTTTGGTTAACCAGTTCTAAAGTTGATAAAATCAATTTTATTTAAGTAACTTGATAATACTTTTGTGATTCATTCACATTTGTTGCCAATTCCTTGTAACACTAAAGGATCTACAAACTCCATGCCTACAAATGGGGAGGAAGACCAAATATATATATATGTTGTTACAGCTTATAATAGCACAGTTCATTCCCAGTCTTTGAATATGAACCCTTTATATCAAAAGGATATACAACTCAAAAGATACTGCGACATTACTAGAATCCCATTGTCAATTAGTCTAAGTCCATAATTACATATCTATATCGTATAAAAATATTTCCCAGGGTGAAGCCACTCAGGTTTGCAGACTTGCATTGTATCTTGTCAGGTTGCAAAAGCAAAAGTGGTCTCAGCAAACATACAACTTTACCCTTTAAAGGCCATCTGATAAAATTAATCTAAGGTACACTATTATCTCTTGCTCTGAGCCTCTTTTAAAATGTTGAAGTCCTGATTGGATTTTCCTCATTACATATTCACTTATTCACTTCTATTTTCTTACCCTCACCCTCAGTCCGTTCCCATTCACATAGGATAGGGTTTCAGAGGTGCAAAACTGCTGGGCTGTTTTTACTATGAGGCAATATAGCTGCATTCAGTGTCAACCCCAATTTTGTCAGGTAGGGTGGAGGTACCACCTACCTCCATCCAGTCCTTAGAGATTCTGACATAAAGTTTAAAAATGTACTTACACTTTATGGTTCTGGCTTAGATATTGTGACGTGTTTTTTAAATGGAAATTACCCAGCCTTTATCTTTGGAGAGTTGAGAGTCTTTCTGGAAAAAGATTAACATGAGAGAAGTAGGGAGGTGATAAAGCCAATATAATGTAAGGTCTAGAATAAGCACTAAACTAAATGGTCTTGTACTATTTTTAACAAGGGAAGAAAATGCATATAATTTGCATATATTGGGAAACCTTTGCAGAGTAGATCAGAGTTAAATCTTCATTTTCAGTAAAGAAAAGCCAACATAAAAAAAGTTCAAAAAATTGTGATTGCAAAATTACTCTGCTTTTGTTTTAACTTCTACATATACACATTCAAATAGTCACAATCATAATATACAATTTATTTATGCTTACATTATCAAATGCTTTTAGGTTTTAATATTTTTATGCATTTTATTACCATTTTTTAATGACTGTATAACATTTCATTGTTTGGTTATGTCAAATTATACAACCTTCCATTTGGGCTCTTTTAAAAAATTTTTTTGCAATTTTAGATTTATCCATGCAAATATCAGTTGGGTCACAATAATTCCACTCTCAATGGATTGTTTCTTTGGGATAACTTTTAGAGAAGGAGTGATGGCTATGGACACATTTATGCTCTTACTTTTGAAATATAGATTCACAAAAAGATTGCATCAGTTTGGCAGTAGTGATAGGAATAAACTGGTTTATCTTAGCCACATCAGCTTGTGTTATTTTTTTTAATCCTCTTCCAGGATGCTATAATTTGCATTTTTAACTACTAATGAGAAAAGAATCTTTCCATCTGTTTTCTTTTGTATTTGTTGATGAGGTTTATAAAATGTGCAGAGGAAAGGGGAAAAAATACCCTGAAAAAAGACAGATATGAACAAGGATGGGTGGTAAAAATAAAGATAGCTAGAATATAGAAGATAAATAGAAATGTTTTTCAGAATGTGTGTATGTATTTATATGTATGTTTATACATGTTCACATATAATATGTCCCCATATTTCTTTCCAATCAAGTATTTAAACCCAGCAAAGTATTACGCGAAGTTTTAAGTAAGTCTCATATTTTCACAACAACCTGATGTTTTTTTCCTCATTTTTCGGGTGAGAAATGGAAAACTTGTGGAGGTTAAGTCATGTGCCCAAGGCCTCCAAGCTTAGTAGCAGTGTGGGATTTTTACCAACGTCTCTCTTACTCTCACACATTTCTAATCACCAGAGTTACTCTAATATTTTTTCCCTAAGTGGAGAATCTGTATGAGAAGTGAAGGCACACATGACAGGTTATCAGAAATTGGTAAAAATGAAATCTCGGACCATGGTAAGATTTACCAAAACAAGATCCATATTGATGATAAGGGTTCTATCTATTTTTCACTGCCAAATGGACTTGGTTTTAGTTTAATTTCTTTATAGAATTGATGTTTGTTCTTGGCTAACCATCTATGATACCATTATACTGCACACAATAAATTATGCACCCGAAGGTGCCTTGCAATTAGCCTCAGCAGAGTATTTGCTCCTTTTATCCAAACATTTTACTTTATCTATAAAGATTAAATTAATCATCTCTGCCAGCAATGAATAACTGAGAGAATTAGTTTTTAATATCTGGAGTAGAGAAGGGAAATTGCAGGCAGAGAAATACATTTTGCTTGACCAGTGTTCCATGTTTCCTTTTATAATGTGTATTCTCTATCAGATGCAGCGTCTTTGGCTGGGAAGAGGAGGAAATAGGACACATTGTTTCAGCAATGACTGCCCACCTTTTGGGGAGGAAGACAGCTGGACAAAGATGATTAATTAAAATGCACTTTAATTTTAGTCATATCATTTCAAATTCCCATTACTTAATTTTCACAACAATGCTTTAAGTTAGGTAATATTAGTTTCTTATTTTACAGGTAAGAAAGTAGGCACAGAGAAGTTAAGTGATTAAACCACAATATGTTTCTAGGCCATGCAGCATCAATATTCATGTTTTGACCACTGCACTGGTGACGGTGAACTGTTTTGGATCTCCTCTTCTTTCTGTTCCAGTCCTCTTTCTGTTCCAGTCCATTTAAGTGGAACAATTAAATTTCCCACAAAGAAAGCATCAGGAAAGAAAAGAAGAGGACTCTATATGCCCCAAAGACATGTACTATTTGGTAGATTAGCAATAGCTGTTCACATCAACATGGGATAACCAATTTAGAAACAAACTGCCTTTTTTGAAACAGTATTTTTCTAATTGTTTCCTCTTCTGTATTATTGGACTGAAAAAAACAAATAGGAGAGTTAAATTATCTACCTTGTCTCCTATGTAAGTCAGAAGTTCTGAGTTTTTCAAAATGCCCTCATTTGACCAATTACATCAGGATCACCCAGGCCCCACATCACACATACTGAGTCAGAATTTTTGGACATGGAGACCCGATAATTTTCATTTAAAATCACTCATTGGTGTTTGAGAACTACTTATTGAGAAGTTTTCCCACAATGAGTTTGTTAATGATGATGATGATGACAAGTGAAGTAGTGTCTGGTATATACTTAGTGATACATTCATATTTGTTAAATGTTTTACAAATATTATCTTATTTAAACTCATAAAACCCCATGTGGCAGTTACTATTAGTATCCTCCCATTAGATGAAGAAACTACAGCATTACTAAAAAAAAAAAATTAGATCCAGGTGTTCTAGTTCCAGAATTCATTATATCTTTTTTTATAACATATCAATGTGTTTCAATTCTAGAAAATTTCAGCCAGTGATGCCCAAGGCACAGATAAGTGTTGCAATGTACAATGAAACAAAAAACAAAATAAAAATGAAAGTGAACCTCTTATTTTGAATAAGAATGTATTCTCTCATTTTCCTAAAATTTACTGAATGACAAGATGAAAAGTGATTTATTAAATTTATAAAGTACTATAGTTCATTAAAAAGCTTAACTAATGACTTGGTTAAAATTTCATGGTGTTTAATTATTGGCATGGGGAATCTGGACAAATGAAAGTGAATGAAAGTAAGAATTATTCTCCAAAGTGAGAAAAATCCAGACACAAATTACTCTGGGTGGCCCACAGAGAGTAGAAGTGGTCTTCAAGGGGTAGTAATTGCAGAGTGATCTCACTTGGAGCTGCTAGAACTTGCTTTACCTTGACTACATAAACTTGCAGGGATTATGTCTCCCAGGGATCTATACAAAGCTTCTTAATCAGAGAAAACACTGGGCAATTTCCAAGTGCACTTGCTACCATGTTTAGAAGCAGCAGCACATGACTTAATGCTTTTTTTCAATTCCTTCACTGAAAAAATGATGCTATTTGAGAATCACATTTTGAAAACGGAGACTCAAATATTGATGGCTTGTTCCATCATTCTTTCTTCACAATAACAATGGGGGCATCCTTATTTACCACTGGCAGGAATGTACATTTGTACAAACTTCCAGATGGCAATTGGTACTAGATAAGAAGTCTTGAAAGTGTTCTTTAATTTAGCAAATCTATTTATAGAACTGAGTTGTAAGGCAATGATGAATATGAACAAAGGTTTTTCCACAAGGATGCTTATGATGGTGGCTGTAATTTCTATAAAAATTTTGGAAATATAGAAAAATACTGCTTGCTCTCCCAACACAGCAACATGGCAATAATGAAATGCTCATGTATTTACAATTATGATAAACATATATTTTAATATCTGCAAAATGAAACAGTACTGTAAAGGCTAATAATTATTTTTATTTTAGTTGAATTTTAATGATGTAACATAATTTAAATAATTCCCTATTGAATATTTTTTCTACTTTCTTTAATATTATAAATAATGATACAAGCAATTGGATGTTCAATTTAATTATAGTAATTCATAACTATAGGTACTTTTTTCACATAAAGAACTTATTGCTAAAATTGTATATATTTTAAAATAAATTATATCCTACAGAGCACAAATTGGGGCCTTCATTTAAAGCAGACTAGCTAAAATATATTTATCTAAGTAACATTTCCTTTAAAAAACCTATTTGGGGACTTCATATTGTTTCTTTCTGTCTGTAAGTTTACTTAAGAGCAGCTTTTCTGAAATCCTCTTTCATAATTTGAACAAAGTCAGGCCTTTACCAATGAGGATAATCTTTTAATTATATGTTCTCAAAACCGTGTTTATTGCCTAATGGTTGTCAGGAGTTTATGATATGATAGTTTTTCTTCTATTTATCTCTATTTCCTCTGTTTATATTTCTAGAATATTTCCAATATTTTCTAAATTGAAGAACTAATATTAAATTGCTATCATGTTTCAAAAACACACAAAAAAAGAAAGTTGCCTTCTTTAGAAGCACTAAGTTACAGTTTAAGACTGTGTTTCATGTTGTTAAAAGCTACAGTGGGGCCCACCAATGACACTTTGGATTGGGGGGAAAAAATAACCCTGACACTTTATTATCAAAGAGTATTTATTTGTGGGTGAAATGTTTAGGTATCAGGCTTTTCTTTCACAGATACTTTTCACAATGCATCATCTTGGGCTGAAAAAATGAAAAATTTCTTCTTTGCATTTCTATGAGGAAGTTAAGCAAATAGTATATAAATCACATGTTTCACAAATAATAAATGGAAACAACTGCTTTATCTCTTTTTTTTTAAATATGTTCTCTTATTTATTTATTTATTTATTTAATTTATTTATTTATTTTTATTATACTTTAAGTTCTAGGGTACATGTGCATAACGTGCAGGTTTGTTAC
>NW_016805866.1:513369-521896 GCF_001698545.2 Rhinopithecus bieti | reverse complement strand
AAAATTGGCTAGCCATAAGTAGAAAGCTGAAACTGGATCCTTTCCTTACTCCTTACACGAAAATTAATTCAAGATGGATTAGAGACTTAAATGTTAGACCTAATACCATAAAAACCCTAGAAGAAAATCTAGGTAGTACCATTCAGGACATAGGCATGGGCAAGGACTTCATGTCTAAAACACCAAAAGCAACAGCAGCAAAAGCCAAAATCGACAAATGGGATCTAATTAAACTGAAGAGCTTCTGCACAGCAAAAGAAA
Source organism: Rhinopithecus bieti (assembly GCF_001698545.2). Lineage (NCBI taxonomy): Eukaryota > Metazoa > Chordata > Mammalia > Primates > Cercopithecidae > Rhinopithecus > Rhinopithecus bieti. The sequence continues at coordinate 521,635 of NW_016805866.1, read as the reverse complement.
CTACTATCAGAGTGAACAGGCAACCTACAGAATGGGAGAAAATTTTTGCTTTATCTCAAGATAAATGACTAGAAAGTAGCTAATCACGCAAACTGACCTATCTCGGACTTTCTGAAAATGTAGGATATGTCAATTTCTTAATAGTCTATATAATTCATGAAGACCCCATGATTCTGTTTAAACAAAAAGCCCTTAAATGTGTACATCTACACATCTTATTATTAATAATAAAATAATTTTTTCATATACCAGCCAAATGCTTGTTTTGCTGCCAGCAATGGTTTTTTTTCACCTCGTGGAATCCATTCAATGCCCTAGGAGAGGAAAGTTACCAAAGAGAAGCAAATAATAATAATGATAATAATTGTAATAATTAATGTAATTTAAAATCTTACTGGTTTCAGCAAAACAAAAGAGTTTATGACTTACAAAAGCTGAAGGATTATTTTTTTTTCCTCCTATGGACCCTGCATGCTCGATATTTAATGAGTTGTGACCCTTGGCTCATGAAGCACACTTTCATTGGCTCCTACAAAGCCCTCATGTTTTTTGTTTCATTTTTAATAATGTAGAGAGCACCCACAAACTCAGCATACCATCCAAGAACAAGAGCTTTACCAATAACTTGCATCTACTTACATGCTCTTCTTCTATCTCACCCTTCTGCCTACCCTGCAAGGATAACTCCCAAATTTTGTTTATCCTTACCTTGTAAATTTCATTCTTGAGCACACGAGCATGAATTGTTCTCGGGTAAATAGAAGAATTGCTGGAACATAGCAACCTTATTAGATATCAAAACATAATAGATAATGCTAAATTGCTTCAAGAGTGATTGTATCAATTTATCCTTCAATGAGTACTGTATTGGAACCCCTGTTGATCACTGTTCTGGTTTTCCTTGGCTTTCTTTTACCAGTTAAATGAGATCAAATTATATCTCATGTGTTCTTGATTAGCTTCTCTAAAGCTTTAGTAATATGGCTGAACCCGTTTATTAACCATGTGTTTACTTTCCTGTACATTGCTATTTCTGAATTTCCCCCATTTTTCTATTGGCATGTTTGTTTTTTCTATTGATTAGTAAGATATCTATCTAGCCAGCTATCTCTCTATCTCTGTATTAACCTACCTATATAGATATGTTTTATGTATATGAACATATGTATATCTATACAATTCTTTATGTTTATCTATTGCAAACATGTTCTCCCAGTATATTGCTAGTCTTTTTACTTTCTTTCAGATGTGTTTTGACTTCATAAAAACTAAAACACAAATTTTATGCCATAAAGAATAGATTTAGCAAAACGTGAAAATATCAGCAATTGAAGAGCCAGTTTTCCTTGCCACATAGTAGGCCAGAAAAAAGGGATTCACTGAGATAGTTTTTAAAAACTGGCCATATATTATCTCATTGGAATATTGTGTTATTTGTTTCTAAGACAGAGTCCTACTCTTGCCTCTATATTAGGTGAGTCTGATTAAAGAGGAGCGTAAAACTCAGGCAGGTTTGGGAGGGGGATCTTAGAATACAGGACACCTGTACCTAACAACCCAGGGAGAGTCTGAGGAGTTGGAAAACAAAGAGCTCTCCTACAGCAGGGAACAGTAGAGCAGAGACAACTGCATGAGAATTTGGGTTTTCCTGAAGGGAGCATGCAGATCTTGTGTGTAAAGAAAGATGCAAAAGTAGCTGGAGGCCCAATATGAAGAAACTTTTAAATTGACATAAGGAAGACAAAGTAGCAATCTTCATGGAAAAACAACCAAAGCCTGCCAAGAAAAGAAAAAAACAAAAAACAAAAAAAAAATCGTAAAGACCACACAGGTGAGTAAAATAACTGAGGGTCAGCTGGACCCAATCTTATGCCTTAGCACTGTACGTGGGTTGATTTGACTAAAGAAACACTGAATTAGTTGCAACTCTCCGAATTAATTACACTTTACTTTTATTACAGATGGAGTGGATTAAGGTAATGTGAATTAATGTAATAGAATGTTCCTAAATTTAACCATTATCAGGATCACCTGGAGGGCTTGATACACCACAGACTGCTGGCCCCACCGCCGGAGTTTCTGATTCACTCGTTCTGGGCTGGGACTCATGAATTTGCATTTCTTACAAGGTGATGCTGATGTTGCTACTCCTGCAACCATATTTTAAGATTTGCTGGCATAATAGATAAAGATGAACATCTCAAATGCTTAGTACAATAGAAACATCATCCTTATAACACCTGCTCAGTGTGGTTGTGTGCATGTGTGCATGCAGTGACGGGGTAGCAATGCTCTTTTCCACGTGGTTTCCAAGGTCACCTTGGACATCAATATCCCACTGACTGATAGTCAAAGAGAGTGTCGGGGGGACCACATGGGAGATTTTTATGGGCCTGGTCTAGAAGATGCATATGTTATCTTTCATTCCCCTAGTCAGAACTCAGACACATGCCATAACTAATAGCAAGACAGATTGGCAAACTTTGTCTACTCACATGTCTAGGAGGAATGGGAAATGGATTTGGTAAACAGCTAACCTATCTTTATCATAATACTCATAATTAAAAATATGTTGAGTTAAGGTAAAATGGAGATAGATGCTTTCATGTCTGAATTTTAGAGCCTGGGATTTTGCACCACGAGCACCTAGCTCACAGGAATATTTATGCTCTGGTTCCTGCCTACATTTGTATTCTTATCACTCTCTGTTTTCTTCCTTTGCACCCTCTGCTTCAGCCTAACCGACCTCATTCCTGTTCCTTGCAGGATTCATGCTATCTGAGGCTTCCTCTCTACATCTATTATACTCTACCTGAAAGACTTCCATTGCCTACTTTCTCATCTCTCCCCCTTACTGTGCCATTTGGTTAATTCTTCATCCTTTAGGTCTCACTTTGAAAGTTACTTCCTTAGCCTTCCTCTGTCAATGATAGAAACCCTAGACTAAATTAATTACAATTGACAACTGCTGGGTGGATGCACCAATTTTTTTTTACCCTGTTAAGTTTGTTTTAGTTTTTTGAACTTTTTGATTTGTGCAACTTTCCTATTGGACTGTAAGCTTCAGGTCAAGGCCTGAGTCTATCTCCCTCACTATTTTATCAGTTCCTCTTGGAGTATCTGGAATCATGTTTAAGAAGTTATTGTGAAGGAAGGGGGAAAAGAACCAAGAAAGAAAGTATATGGCGGATTCACCTGACAGCAATAAATTAAGTATACCTTGAGAAGCACGCTGTATGATGGACACACCTGACAGCAGTAACTTAAGCATGCCCTTATGGCAGACACACCTGACTTAGCTTAAGAAATGAGGGTTGCAATGTGGAGATTGATAGCGGGAGGCTGCTAAGGGATACTGCTATATAAATGGCATGCTTTTTCGGAAGCGGTTGCTGTTCTCCTGTCCAGCCTACTGCCGTCGCACCTCCTTGTAAGTAAGTTCTCCCAATTGCACTCTGTTTCATTATCTGGCTCTGGGTCTCTTCTTCAACCTCTGGAATATGATGCTGTCCATATTTAAGTTAACAGCGGTCCAGCAAGACAAGCAGGAAGGGAAGGAGGAAAAAGAGAAAGAAGGCAGTATTTTTTGCCTGATTTCAGAATGTATCAATAATGGTATTGTTGTATTTGTTACATACTGATTGCCCAGGTTAATTTGGCAGATTATTTTAGTTGTTGGGCCTAAACCCCTTTCTCTGTCAATATTCTACAGATGCTCCTTCTACATGCTGCATCCTTGGCCAAAGGATAGGCCTCTGGGAGAGGAAAACCCCTCCTGGGTCAATTATCTATAAGTCACTGGGGTCTTTTGGCATTCTTAACTATGATTTCATTTATTCATGTTGGGAAATGTGTTTGCAACATCCTGATGAAAATTACTGTCACGAGTATGCATAAACATAGATTTTGATAGATGACTATGAGACAGAATGATAAAGCCTCCTAAGAGTTCTCTAGAGTCTTGTTGAAATGAGGGCATGAAGACCTGGCAGATATGTATCTAGGTTTTGTAAAATGAAGTTTTGAGGATAAAATATAGTTTAATCAAGAAACTTGGTGAATCAGAAGTTAGGTCGTCTGTAACAAATAAGAGCTTGGTCCAGACTGTGACTGATAAGGCAGTGGGTATGCCAGTGAAAAATAACAAAAAGGAGAAGGGAAAAGTTGAGAGTATTGCAATTTTCTCTTACTTGGGTGTAACAAAGAGTCTTGTATTGTATGCTGGTATTACTGAGGTTAATAGAAGGGAGGCAGAAAATAAGGGAAAAAGGATGTCGAAAACATAGTCCTTTTACATAGTTACCAAACTACAAATTATTCATGTTCTAGCTTGGGGATTGCCACCTGGATCAACACACAGCTTCTCCCTTGGGTTACTCACTTCTGTTTTACATGGAATGGTGCAAATCCTGTTTTCCACTATTCTAGAGGACACACTCACCACTGATAGTCTTGTGCATTTGGAAGTTTTGTGGCTTCTCCTTGAGGCTCTGTCCCTTTTCTCTTCTTTCCTGACTTGGCTATTTCACTGCTTTGCATCGCCTTCCCCAGAGAGTCCAGTGGGATCATCAAAGGAGAGGAGACATAAGCCAGACAGTTTTGTAATGATTTGTAGCTCTTATAAAACCATTTCTCTAAGGAAGGGGATTTTAATGAATTGTTCCCATAACGGGTTGGGATTATCTGTGATTTTTAATTATTGCAACTTCTCAGATCATTTTTGCCATAGAGTTGAGACCTGTCTGTGGTTTGGATTATTGAGATCAAGTTCCTGATGTGCTAAGTAATTAAAAGCACAATTGATCCTTGAATCCCTAATTGCATATGTACCAATCTTCTTTTATTAGATATCTTCTTGCTTATAATGCATAGTGCCAATTTTTAAATAGAAATCTTGTTACTTTTACTTTAGACATCAGTGACACTCTCAAAGTGATAGTATCCTTGGGTCAAAGCTTGTCTATATTAATCAGACTGAAGCCAGAAGTGGAATGCATATGTTTTGACTAGTTTTTAGTATCAACTGATTGCGTTTAAAGAAAAAAGAAACTTTATTTTTAAATGGCAATTATCCTTGCATTTATATGTCACCACTTTGTAAGAGATTCTGCAGTGATGGAATATTCTTTCATTCTTTCATTGTTATTCATGAGATACCATCACCAAGTCATAAAATCATAAAATGAATTGCCTTAAATTAGGATTAGGGTGTAGTGAACAAGTGAAAAAAATCACTCATTACCTCCTGAATGCAGAGAGCCTCCAGTGTGTAAAGCTTTAGTTTCTGACAACCCATTTATTTTATTTTTTTAAGGAAATTGAATTGGAGAGGGCAAATGGGAGGTAAAAGGAAAAAAGTTCAGCAAGGCAAAAACGTGTGCACTCATAGGCTATTTCAGAGGAGTAGGGCTGAAAACAGGACAAAAAAGGAATCACAAATGTACCCTTAGTCCTCAGGAAGATTTAAGGATCTGGAACCACTAACTTTCAATCCCAAAAGTAGGTCGAATTGAACTAAAATAAATAGAAAGCACTGGAATTCTTATTGGGGCATTTTGTAAATACTACCTTAAAATAGGCTATACTTCCATGGTGTGAGACAATGGATGTTATCCTGTGCTTGGCATCCTGTCTCTTCAAAGGTATGGCATCTGAAGCACACATTGAAAGATGGGCAGATCTTGTGACTCTGCACTCTCAGGAAATTCAAGCTTCTTGTTGATACCTCTTATATTTTATTCCTCCTCCTTTGACATTATCTGCATGGTAGCCAGTTTTAGCTCCTGGAAGAGGGAATCTAAATCAGATGTAAAAATAGGTAAATGTAAAAAAAATTCTGGGAAAACAACATCCCACTTTTGCGAAGTAATATTGTGAGTAGTAAAAAAACGAAACAAAATAGGGTTATTTATTTTTTTCTTTATTTTTATAGCATATTTATAAAAAATTTTAATTTTAAATACATTTTTTTTTTTAAATAAAACATGTCCAGTTCCTGGAAATGCCTAACGGTTAGATGGAAACTTCTCTGTATAAAGACAGGTATCCTTACTGTTTTGTATTTACTTTCAAAGTGTCTTTCAATGTATTCATTTTTGTTTTGATTTTTTCCTCAATATTCTACATAATTATTTGACCATTTCTCTGAAAGACTCTCGTCATAATCGGTCATTATGCCTTGTCAAACCACTGATAGAGAACTGACTTTGTTCTGAAAACAGTTATTTCCCAGAATTTGTATCTTTATTGGAGTAGCCATAATTGAATATTTCAGTCAGATAGGAAACATTACGGGTGATGATAGTAGCTCTCCCACCACCTTTTCTAGTAGTGTAGCCCATTGTAGATATAAATGCGTAAACCCTGAATTTGTACATTTCCACCCAGGTGGCACAAGATGGTGAGTGATCAGTATGAAGAGGTTCCTTGAGCTTTGATACATATTGCTATCAAAGTTGATTACCAACTAATAACTAACTCCAGTTGAGAATGTATTTTGTGTAATTGTGACTACATCTGTCTCACACTTTAATGATTCTTTATAGGTTTTTCAGCTGGTGTATTCTGGTCCTAGAGTGGAGTGTTAGCTGCTGTGGTAAATAAAATACAGCATAAGGAACAGTGTAGAAGACGTTTCTATCACTGGGCTGCATTCTCTATGGAAGCTCTTGTCATTTAAAGAAAGATCAGTCCCTTTCTCATGGTACTTATTTCATTGCATTCTCTCCTGAAAAGTGGTTATATGGCCATGGGAAGACAGGGTGCTGCCTTTTTTTCTTCCTTTTTTCTGGAAGACAAGTTTAGGAAAAACTCAAGGTGAATGATAATGCCTCATGCCATGTGATGGCAAACATGCCTGGAATTATGCAGTCTTACACACAAAAAAAGGGAAAATTATACACTGTAACCCACAGTGTCAATCACTTTAACAGTCTACAAAGCAAATTACAAGATGCGTGCACTGTTTTCTACCCAGGTTAAGGAATCACGACAATCTGCTCTCACTTCCACGTAGCAATTACTGCACTTACTGATCACGTCTCTGGAATGGTCGTGCACGAGATGGCACTGTATTCCCCACTCTACTCAATAGTAAAAATAAGCAGAGAGGTGGCACTTTTTGGCAATCAGCTTCCTTTGGGAAAGGGAATGTGAGGTAGGAAAAGTGATCTGCTTCTCCTTCTGGATACATTTGTGCATTTTATCATTAAAGATGGCTTGGAGTCAGTTCTGATAAATTTGCCCCAAAATGGTTGGCAAATGGTTGTAAGTGACATGCTGATAAACACACACCAACTAAACAAACACTTCAATACCCAGTAAGGCCTTTGATCATTAAAATAACCTCATAACGAAGATTGTACATATGTTGAATATTTTCTTTTCTATCTAATGTTCCATTTATTCACTCACTGTCATTTACCACCGACAGTTTGCATATCTCATGGGGGATGTCATGTGTAAAATGTGGCCAAGTGATACGTTTTGCCCAGTTTCCATCTTTTGCTATGAAAGTTTTACTTCTCTCCCCTTGCTTATACTGTAGAATATGTAGAAATAACCAGCATATTATTCGTGTTATTCATAAGTGAATTCATTCAACATACATATTTTAAACATTGTACCTACTATGCACCAAATGCCAAGTTAAGAACTGTAGGAATGGCAATAATAAATAAAACCTGGTCCTTATCCTTAGCAAGATTTCAGACTGCCAAGCAAACTGACTACTTGTCTTTTATATTTTGGGGGATAGAAGGCATATAGAGAATCTACTCGCATTGTAAAATCGTGGGACACTCTGATTTTTATTTTCAAATAATTGCCATCAAGAAAATTCATATCTTTTAAAAACTTAATCTTTCCAGAATAGTAGGTTGTCTGCCCATTTACTCTACTTTCTAATCTTTCACATGGTCCTTAGTTTTTGCTCTCTGGCTTCTGCTTCTATTACTACATGGGAGATCTTCTTATGTGGGCAACAATGACCTTCTAGCTGCCACACCCAAGTCAAAGAAAGAGGTGAGGGCGTGGATGGCATGTGCATTAATTCATTCCACAAACATACAGTGGGTACCCACCATAAACCTATTGTGGTGCTGGGCTTACTAGGGGAATTAAATATTTCCCTATGGTGAGTGTTATCTCTTAAGGCCTTGAGCCTCTTGAGGACAAAAAAATTGTCTTTGTTCTATTCCTGGAAGACAAAGAATACTTTCCAGGTTTTTTTTTTTTTTTTTTTTTTTTTTTTTTTTTTTTTTTTTTT
>NW_016805866.1:495179-509351 GCF_001698545.2 Rhinopithecus bieti | reverse complement strand
TTTTTTTTGAGACAGAGTCTCGCTCTGTCACCCAGGATGGAGAGAGTACAGTGGCACGATCTTGGCTCACTGCAACCTCTGCCTCCCAGGTTCAAGGAATTCTCCTGCCTTGGCCTCCTGAGTAGCTGAGATTACGGGTGCCTGCCACCACGCCCGGCTAGTTTTTTGTATTTTTAGTAGAGATGTGGTTTTGCCAAGTTGTTCAGGCTGGTCTCAAACTTCTGACCTCACGTGATCCACCCACCTCGGCCTCCCAAAGTGCTGGGATTACAGGTGTGAGCCACTGTGCCCAGCCTACTTTTCAGTTCTTATTTGAACTGCTGTGCTTCAAACAAGCAGTTCTTCCTTTCCTGATGCTTTGGTGATAATGCTTTAAAGTAGTTTGTACCTTCTGTGGCCACTTTGTTCCAGTGTCAAAATGCCCCATTGTGAAGAAGATAGGGTTTTCCTGATTGTAGTGCTGTCAAGTGGCTAGATCATGGTTATGTTCCATGGGGAAGAAGCATTGGGTTTGATTTCTATTTGGTGAGGCACATAGGTCTAGGAGTCCAGGGCATGACCTAAGTTTGAGTTTGGATATAACTCTGATTCAATGACTAAAGAAAGGCAAAGTAGAAACACCAATTCTGGAGGCAGGAATCACGTTGGCTGGTGGAACCAAATGTTCAAGGGCTGAGGGAGAGAGAACATTGAGGTTTTTAGAAGGAGGCACTTATAAAATTCTCCAAAGATTAGTTGTTCAATTTTACCCATCAAAGTTTACAGGGGATACAAATTAACAAACCCTTCCGCTGGCATGGTATATGCCCCCTCTCCTGTAATGATAGTACTTTCTTTTGTGAAAAAATGTCTGAATTCCCACGTATTTCATTCATTGCCCTCTGTTCTTTTTACTGGAAATATGTGTATGTGTATATATGTGTGTGTATGTACATGTGTATGTATGTGTGTGTGTACAGTCGGCCCTCCTTATCCATGGGTTCTGCATTCAGGGATTTAACCAATTGCATATTGAAAATATTTGGGATGGCTGGGCACAGTGGCTCATGCCTGTAATCCCAGCACTTTGGGAGGCCGAGGCGGGTGGAGATCGAGACCATCCTGGCTAACACGGTGAAACCCCGTCTCTACTAAAGAATACAAAAAATTAGCCGGGCGTAGTGGCGAGCACCTATAGTCCCAGCTACTCGGGAGGCTGAGGCAGGAGAATGGCATGAACCCAGGAGGCGGAGGTTGCAGTGAGCCGAGATTGTGCCACTGCACTCCAGCCTGGGTGACAGAGCAAGACTCAGTCTCAAAAAAAAAAAAAAAAAGTATTTGGGAACAGAAAAGGATGGTTGCATCTGTACTGAACTTGTAGACACTTTTTTTCATTGTCATTATTTCCTAATTGATACAAACAACTATTAACATAGCCTATATGTATTATAAGTAGTCTAGAGATGATGTAAAGTATACAGGGGTATGTTCATAGGCTATATGAAAATACTACATGATTTTATATAAGGAACTTGAGCATCTGAACTTTGGTATCTCTGGGGTGACACTGGAATAAATTCCCTATGGACACTGAGGAGGGAGGATGACTATAGATATAGTCAGCCCTCAGTGTGTATATATGTATCTGTATACATGTATATGCATGTGCATATGCAAACACATATGTATACACACACATAGCCTTTGAGCAATTTTATCTGTACTCCTTAATTAACATTAAATATTTCTAGTTTTTAAAACATCTCTTTCATGAACATGTTTTTAAACATCTCTTTCATGAACATGTTTGTGATTGTGTACTTATGTTTTCAATAGATGTCTGTTACTATGATTCCATATCTATTCACTTAACAAATATAAAGTACTGGCAAAACAACAAATAAGATAGATATAACTCCTGGCCTCACGAAGCTGACAGCCTAGGAGAGATACCATATTCTCTACTGAAAGATCTGTAGTTCCTTGAGCATGGCTAGTACTATAGCTAGTGCATAATAAGCACTCAACAAATATTTGTGGTTGGGAGCTGTGGCTTGTGTCTGTAATCCCAGCACTTTGGGAGGCCGAGGCCAGTGAATCACCTGAGGTCAGGAGTTGGAGACCAGCCTGGCCAACATGGTGAAATCCCATCTCTACTGAAAAAAAATATATATATGGAAAAAATTAGCCAGACATAGTGGTGTGTGCCTGTAATCCCAGCTACTCAGGAGGCTGTGGCAGGACAATCGCTTGAACCTGGGAGGTAGAGGTTGCAGTGAGCTGAGATCACACCACTGCACTCCAGCCTGGGTGACAGAGCGAGACTCTGTCTCAAAAATGACAAAAACAAAAATTGTAGGATGAATGAATAGATATAAGTGTATATACCAGTGTTCTTATCTCTGTGTCTTTGAATGTGTGATTTCCTTTGCCAAGAATACTCAACCCATACTTCTAATAAACTATACTGGTAGCATTTCTCTTCTTGGTGCCGTTATCTCTTTTTGGCCATTTCTAAACAATCCAGGCAATCTGGCTCTTCCTTTTTCTGTGTTCCCAATGCAAATTATATATCTCATTCACATTTCATTTGTAGAACTTGTGTTGTACTTCTGTTTGTACATAACATAGTCTCACATGAGACAGACAACTAACTGCCTGAGAGCAGGAACCTTATTTCTTTCAGGTCTCTTTCCAGCACCCAGCCAGGGGCTGGTTCACAGTAATCTGTCAGCAAATTGTGAATTAGTAAATGAAAAAAAAATGAATTGAAATAAATTACCTCCCTACAATTGAGTTTGCATGCAAAGCTTGCTGTATTTTGGCCCCAAATTCCTCTTATGTATCTCCCATTTCTCCATGTGTCAACTAGAATCGAGCCACCTTGTTATTCCTGAAATGTCTTTCATTTTCCCATTTTATGCCTTCCACATAATGATGCCTATGACTGAATGCCTCTTCTACCTCTTCTACAGGTGCTAACCACCCAGACTTCAGACACCTTCCAATGCTAACTTCCCGCCTACCTTTACCACTCTTACAACATTCTTAACTCACCGAACATCACCTCACTCTTAGCATATTTCCCATCTCCCTATCTAAAATTACTTATCTTCCTTGAAGCAGTCATACTTTTCATATATGCTGCTTAAAATCATGTCTTCTCTTTTAGATTAAGTGCTTAACACACCTGCCTTACTAGACTTCAAGCATCCTGAAAGGAGGAACCATGCCCTTGCACAGTCTTGCAAAAAGGAAGCATGCAGTCTCTCTTGCAGTATATGCATATGGTTACAAAAAGGTGGGAGGAGGAAATATCTCGTTAAACTCTGCATATATTCCTTATTCTGCTGACAAGATTGTGAGGTTCATAGAGCTGCTAACCAAGCAGCAGCCACCAAAGCATGCCATCATGGCACTTGAAACACCAGGGAGAGAATATTCTGGGGGAAAAAAATAACAGGTCACACACAGAAGACAAAGAACCAAAATAGCATTGGTCTGTTCAACAGCAACATTAGAAGCTGGGAAACCATAGAGGAATACAATAAATAGGGGAAATAATTTTATCTCAAGAGTTCTATACTTGAAGAAAAGTATCAAATTTAAATGGTAATATTTCCAGGTATGCAGAATCTTGAAATACATATGATACATTCATTTCCGGGAAGCTACTAGAGAATGTGATTTACTAAACTAAGGGAATAATGTAAAGGAGCAATGTGAAACCAGAAAACAAGAAATCTGTCACAGGAGAAGATGTAAAAACCAAGTCAATGATGAAGGGTCATAGCTGTAAAAGTGGTTGAAAGAGCAACCAGTTCAGGTTGGAGCAAGAAAATAGAGAACTCTGGGAGGGATGCCTCAAAGATTAACACAAGGAGATGAATACATCATTAGTAAGACTTGGCAATGCAAAAGCTTATCCTGAGTCATTCTTCAAAGCCATTAATGGGAGTGAGACAATTTAGCCAAAGGAATCCAAGTAGGTGACGGTGATGGTGACAGGGGTGGAGGGGGGGAGGGGGGTGGGGGGAGACGAGAATGAAAAGTGATTATCAATTCCAGAAAAGCTAAGCATTTTACAAAAATTTAGGTAGAAAAGCAAAAGGAATTCTAACAATACTTTATTCAACAGGACAGTATTTATGTAGTCATAATCATAAAAGGACCTAATAGTATTTAAATAAAATGTATAATATAACTACATTGGAAGAATGAGGAAGAGAAAGGGAGGTGTCAGACGACATCCTAACGTTTAACATTAGGAAGTCAGTAATATCTGAAATCAGTGAGTCAAAAGATAGGTCCATATTTTCTTTGGAGAAATGTGGAGGTAATTGCCAGAGAAAATAATAGTAGAATGTGGTTTCCTGGGGCAAGCAGGAAATGGGAGGAGCGAAGGAAAACTGGAGCAGAGGGCTGCTGTTATTTACTATAAAGCTTTTATTTGTCCTATTAAACTATGTGCATATATTGCTTTGTTAAATTATAAAAATGTATTATTGGACCCAGTAAACCTATGGATAGGGACATAAAAGTTTGACACTATGTATCAGGTAGTTCATCACAGCATTCATCTGTCATTAATGGGCAAACAACAAAGAATCCTATAGGAACATTATAGGCAATCCACATTTTACATCAAAGGGTCTAGGAAGGGTCCTGCTTGATGTTAGGTCTTGGTGGTATATAAACAATGCAGGCTTTAGAGTTTACACTCCTTAGTCCATATCTTGCTAGCTATGTAATCTCAGACAGATTACTTTTCTGAGTTTTCTCAAAGATAAAATGAAGATAATATCCATATCATAGGACTCTTTAGGAGTAATATTCAAATTGCTATAATTATTGGCACTGTTAATATTGCTGTCAATACTGGTTCTGCTACCATGGCCTATATTTGGAAATTGACTTACATGTCTTCATTTCTTAGGTATCAAGGAAGGATCAAGTTTGGATATCACAACTTACTGGAAGTGTGAACTTGGACAAGTCACTTAAACTCTCTAAGCCTGATTTTTCTCAATTGTGACAGGAGATAAGAGTTTAGCAGAGAGTTTAGCAGAGATCCTAATAGTGAGGCTCAGTTCACTGCATTCCTCTTTTATCACTTTCCTCTAGCAAATCAGCTTCCTTCTCTGCCATATCAGCAGTATCCAAATAATTTATCATAGATACAAAGAGCTTTCACGTTGGAAGACATCTGAGCCACTGGGCAGGAAAATACATCAAATCATGCTTTTTAAATTAGTGGAGTTGACTACTCTTTTGCCCTAAAGTATATAATTGCTCTATTGTGACTTTACAGGCTGCTGTGCTTCTCAAAATGTGGTCCATCGACCAGCAGCACAGAATAGCCTTTGGAGGTTAGAAATGTAAATGTTCAGATCTCATTCCAGATGAACTGTACTAGTAGGGCCAGTGATCTGTGTTCTAAAGAGCCCTCCAGGTGATTCTCACACGTGCTTGAGTTTGACAACAGGCTGGTCTCAAATTTTCAAAGCACAGTACTGGGGGGAAAAAAAGGAAAATTATAAAGATGTGTTTGCACATCCCAGGAGTATCAGTTCACCTATATTCAATTGTTCCTTCTGCTAAAGTTGATCGGTGACTTCTTCTGTGCCAGACACTGTAAGAGTTACTGAGGTTTCAAGATGAACTTTTTAGGTCACAGCAAACATTTGCCTGACCAACCAGAATTTTTATAAAATCATTCTACATAGTCTAATGGACTCAATGATTGGCTTTCTTATAAATATGGATGTATTATCAAGCTCTCCAGGATTTCTTCCTGGGCTCTAGTTTTCCCGTTTAAGCGATCATATTTTCTGATGTCTCGTGTCTATTTTCTTGCAAGCTGCTATACTGTGTGTAAACTCATCTGCCTTCTTGAATGTTTTACACAGAATTTACATAGAATTTGGCCATAAAGTACATAATTTTCCTCTTTATCCAAGTAAAGCATCTACCTGGAAAAAAATTGTCTTCTATGTGACTTTATATTATAGATGATGATAGCCAGGGTGTTTTTGATCTTTTAATATAAATTGTTCCAGTGTGTACCCATCTCTCCAGTCATTAGACACTCTCTGTGAAAATACTTCTTAGATCTAAATTGCTAACCAGGGATTCCATGTTCCTAAGACTTTAATGAGCTGCATATATGCCATTGCCACTTTCTTACAGCCATAAAGTCAGCTTCCAAGGATTCAATTTTTAATAAAGAATAAAAACCTAAGTAGATTCAACCTAAAGCGGGAAAATAAAATAATAGAATATGGGTTATGGAGGAGGGAAGAAAGGAGGCAGGAGAGAGAGGCAAAGAAATAGGCATTATCAGCATTTTAATGGGAATGAATAAACAGTCTGCACTATAATAAATCTCCTAGGCATTTGATCCCAATAAACCATCTTAACCCTCAGGGCTCTTCTGTCAGCATGAGATAACTACTCTGAAACCAAAATGTATTTAGCATAAAACTCACATTCCAATGTTTACTGTGTATCTGCTTTTAAAAAATAAATTGAAAATTTAAACTTCTTTGAGGCTGTGTAAGGGAGGGGAACAGCCTCTAAGGGCACCTTCTACGTGTCATCCAGCACCTGCCTGCCAAAGTCAATGCTGGGATGCCCACTGGTTGGGGAGCTGGGGTGCTTGTTAGCTGAGGTCTTTTAATCTGCTGTTTCGTCTGAGCATTATTTGACTGGCTTAGACTTTGAAAACTTTCTCCTTTTTGTGTGCATGTAGAGGGCTTTTTGATATGGGCATGATGGCAGTCCCACTTCAACTGATTTATGTCATACAAATATCAGTCACATGTCCATCTATGGTTGACCTGTAAAATCTTTGAATTAAAAAAAAAAGTACTGTTTTCAGTGTTAATCATGACCAAGGAGTCTTCCAATTTTTTTTATCCTTTTTTCTTTTGTCAAAGCCCATTAACTTATCTATACCTAATGTTCCTAGTAACATACACTTGCCAGTTACTATTTCATAACCTCAATCTGTCTAGTTATAAAAGCTATTGTCTGCTGGGCATGGTGGCTCATGCCTGTAATCCCAACACTTTGGGAGGACAAGGTGGGCAGAGCACGAGGTCAGGAGTTCAAGACTAGCTTGGCCAACATAGTGGAACCCCATCTCTACTAAAAATACACAAAATTAGCCGGGCATGGTGGCAGATGCATGTAATCCCAGGTACTTGGGAGACTGAGGCAGGAGAATGGCTTGAACCCGGGAGGCAGAAGTTGCAGTGAATGGAGATCGTGCCACTCCAGCCTGGGCGACAGAGCGAGACTCCATCTTTAAAAAAAAAAAAAAAGAAAGAAGAAAAAAAAGAAAAAAACTGCTATTGCCCTGGCGTACATATATGTACCTAATTGCAGCTTGTCATTTGCCAGATGAGGACGTCAAGCCTGTCCACCTAAGCACATATGGGACTTATGTTCTCACAATGTATTTTAGGGAAATGGTGTTTATAATATCAGTGTTTAAAGATGTTTTGCATTTTTTAAAAGGAAAAGATACACAAGTTCTAGTACAAAAGAGCACAATACCTAAAGCAATTTACAATGCATTACCATATAAGAACAAGCAATTCATTTTTTTTTCCTTTTGCACAAAAGAAGTGGCGGGGGAGGGGGAGAGTGTGTGTGTGTGTGTGTGAATTCAGAGCTTATCTCTTAGCATCAGACACTACTGGCATGAAGAGAGAGACCTCTTTATTTTAGATGCTTTAATTCTGGACCTGTCTTCTGAGCAATTACAAGCCGCTTAGAAGCGGCTTTCCTGCCTCTCCTCTCTTTCCCCTAGCCTATGTTTTCTTCTTGCTTGCTTTGATTTTTAAGAAAGAACTATCCTAGACTTCCCACATCAAATCTGACATCAAACCAGATCTGGTTACTCATACCCATACATGCATATAAGCACATTTTCCTGCGTGCTATATGAACATTGAAAACTATACTGTAATGCCAAGGAAGTTTCAGCTTTTCCATTTTAAGGATGTCTCTATTTTTATCTACTTTCTGACCCCCACCATAAGCCTGTCTACTGTACTTTTTTGCAAATTTAAACAACCTGCCTTAAGAATGTTCATATGTGCTCTGCTAAATTTCCAAAATAAATAAAATGTCAAACCACCAAGTGCACAGTAGGAACAGAAAAATCAATAACTTGTTGAAACTAACTATTCTATGTTCTATTCGGCTCCATGAAATCAAGAAGGAAAAGTTTGTAGTGGTTCTGTCCATTCATCCTAATGCTTACTTTGACTTTATGGTAGAAAAGAATGTACTATCAAATAGTCTATATATAACTCTGTGTCTCTGACTCTCATGATAATTTTTGTGATGAAGATTCTATGTCAAAAATGGCAAGTGAGTGAGAACAAAGAAGAAAATCATTGTCAACAGACAATGGAGCAGTAAAAAAAATCATAACTTGAAAATGTGCTTAAGGCATATCTCTTCTGTGTAGACTTATGTAAATTCAGTATAGTTACAGCTATTGAAAAATACATGAATATAACCCTCTTAAAATATGCTAGTAGATCTCTGATCATGTTTTAGAGGTAAAGGTATTTTAGCTTCCACAGGTACAAATTAGTAGTCTTCCCTTTTACTCATTCTCTTGAAAGAGTACAGATTCTCTTCCACAATGGCACATTTTACAAAAGATATAGCAGCAATATATAATCTATAGACCACTTTTTATTCATTTTAAAAGGTGATTGAGCACAGCTGAATTGAAATACATACAATCTGAAAATCTTTTCAGTTTTCAGGCAATCTCATTAAATGATGAAGAGTCTACTTAGCAGCTGATCTCTTTTATGTTGTCATTGAATAAAGAACTGGAATCATGCCATTAATTGTCCGTCAGAGGACAATTAATGTTGAGAGGCTCAACAGTAACTCTGAATGTTTTTTGTTTTATAACATTGTGTAATATTAAAAGATATTCTTTCATAGGGAGGTGGGCACAGATAAAACAAGAATAACTA
The DNA here is from genome assembly GCF_001698545.2 of Rhinopithecus bieti. Taxonomy (NCBI): domain Eukaryota; kingdom Metazoa; phylum Chordata; class Mammalia; order Primates; family Cercopithecidae; genus Rhinopithecus; species Rhinopithecus bieti. The sequence goes on along the minus strand of NW_016805866.1, from coordinate 500,364 downwards.
TTAATAGATCTTGAAACTAAGTGATAGATAAATGGGGGTTTGTTATGCTACTCTCTTTGGGGTATATTTGTAAAACATTCAAAATAAAAAGTTAGAAACAAAATAATGCATATCAATAAAGGGGTGCAAGGTTGCCCAAGGTATTTGGCTGACCAAGGGCCACAAGAAAGCTGAAGGATGGAAACTCAGAAAAGGAGTGACAATCTCGAGATGCAAGGCTTCCCCGGGCCTAACTGAGTTGGTAGCTGGAAACAAATAACTAATGCCGATAAAGGAAAATCTTTGCTAATGAGCCAGCAACTAAATTTTATATTGTCTTGGCAAATGAAAGAATTAGAGAAATACTATGAGTGATTGCCAAACTTCCATATTTTATTCACTTTTGGTCCTGGTTAGTCATGCATATAGCAGCTAATTTTGGTCCTGCCTGAATCAAGTAACAAAGCCAATTGTAATAATGACCAACATTTATTTAAGGTTTATTATGTGTCACACATATGCTAAGCATCTCACATGAATTATTTTGTCTAATATTTCTCAAGAAAACTGCAAGATAAGTCTAATAAAATTATAGGTATGAAAAGTGACCTTAGCTAAGTAGTTTATCTTATGTTACAGGACCAGATGAGCCATGGCATTTTGATTCTAGAACCCATATAATCATTTTAAAAAAAAATTCAGAGTTTTTGAAATTCGCTGTACTCATTTAATACATCTCCAAGATCTGAGCATGCATTGCCTTCAGCTGTTGTTCTCTTATGCCTCACTCTCATACAACCCTAACACTGCTCTCCTATCCTGGGCCCTACTCACGTGATCCTACTCTGCTCTGTGGCTTGGTCTCTCATGGAATTATTTGCTCTTCTACTTGGGCCTTGTAACCACTTCGAAAAGGTTAGAGTTGCTTCCCAATTCTAATTTCCTTGATATTTTGGAACTTTAACCTTACCAATTCCCACTACTATACATTTGCTAGAAACAGAACCATATCCCCTCCAACATTCATATGTTGAAGTCCTAACCCCAAACACGACTGTATTGGGAGGTAGTGTCTTTAGGAGGTAATTAGGGTCAAACAAAGTCATAATGGCAGGGCTTTAACCAATAGCTTTGGTGGTCTTATAAGAAGAGCAACAAAAAGAAATCTCTCAGGGCATGAACAGAAGAAAGGCTCTGTGAGTACATAGTGAGAAGGTAGCTTATCTACAAGCCAAGAAGAGAGCCCTTCCCAGAAACTTTGATCTGCAACTTGGTTTCCGAAACTGAGAAATACATTTCAGTTGTCTACCCAGCCTGTGGTATTTTGTCATGGTAATCCCAGTGGACTAACACAACATCCTGTCATTTCCTGCCTTAGCTTCCACTTCAAATGCTTCTGGAAAAAGTAGAAAATGACTTGCTTCTCTAGAAACAGCATTTTGAAGGAGCTCTAAATTTGGAACCACAAGACTGGATTTTAAGTCATGACATTGTCACATATTAGCTGTGTGACCTTGGAGAAGTCATTTAAATTCTTTGGGTCTGTTTTCTTTGTAATAAACACAATTAGAAAAATATCTGCCCTCCCTATTTCAACAATAAAAGAAAAAATATAGTAAAGATATAAAGTGGTATTATCAATGACAGCTAACCCCTTACTGATACTTACAGATACTGTATCTGATACTGATACTTACCTTTCATTAGCAGCCTTCCTACCAGTGTTGTCAGTGGACCTCTGCCATTAATTACTCATGGTCCCACTTGGGTATCTGACCTTGTCCTTTAATATATTCCAGAACACTGAAGCCCTCTGACTACAGCTTGTAGCAATATGTCAGTTTCTGATTCTATTCTCTCCGAGAAGATTGACTTATGCCTCCTTTTTTTTTTTTTTTTTCCAGAATAACATCTCTATCAGGAAACTCAGTTGCTTCATCATCTTTCAACTTCACTAAGAGTAGATCAGTTATTACCTTTCATTTCAAATATGCTCGAGTCCTTTGTACTCAATGACAAACAAGCCCTTGACCTTGAACTTCTCAAGTTATTCTCCCATTTCTCTCTTCCCGTTAATTGACATGATTTCAAAAACCTTCCTACTCATATCTTCCTCCAGTGTACTTTGCGGTCTGTCATCAATCCAAATTACGGTTTTTGATCCTGTTTGCTCCCACATTAAGGCTTTGCTTAGAATGACATACAGCCCTTATTTCTGCCTATCAGTTTTCCAAAGTTTGCCAAACATGTCAACCCTTCTATGAAGTCTTTCCTTACATAATTTCTTCTAAGCTCCCAAATAACTTAGTCTGTACTTTTTGATAGCTTATTTGCACTCACTGTAGTATCATTATTTGTGCATCTTTACTAGATTATAAGCTCCCAAGGCTCTCAACTTAATATCCCATAATCATTTAGTAAATGTTCAACAGACATTATCAAACTGATCTTAAACTATATAATCAAGGTATTAGTTCAATTGGGACGAACATAGGGCTTGGATATTTTCTGGAGAAAGATCAAACTTCAATTTGAATATGGGCAAAGAGAGAGTGGGCCTGTTTATACAAAAGACAAAAAGGATTAAAATCCTTCTAGCCATTTTCTGCCTTCGTTGAAACAAAGTAACAATAGCCAGTAGTAGACTAGCTTGCATGTAAGTGTTCAATAAATGTTTCTTGAATTATAGAGAAAGTGAATGCTTAAAGTAATCCTAGAATTATATATTAAATAGTGAGATTTAGAAAGATTTCGGGAGGTGTGACTCACACCTGTAATCCCAGGATTTTGGAAGGCCAAGGTGGGAAGTCAGGAGTTCGAGACCAGCCTTGCCAACATGGTGAAGTCCTTACTAAAAAAATAAAAAATAAATTAAAAAATTAGCTAGGGTGGTGGCCCATGCCTGTACTCGAAGCTACTCAGGAGGCTGAGGCAGGAGAATTGCTTGAGCTTGGGAGGCAGAGGTTGCAGTGAGCCAAGATCATGCCACTGCACTGCAGGCTGCAAGACTCCATCTCAAAAAATGATGGGAGAAAAATCTAATACAGAACTTTGAAGACAGGAACAACAACAACAAAAACTTTGCGTAATTTGATGTCACTGAACCTGACTTTCCCCACCCCCCAATTCCTAAGATAGTCGATAATATAACCATTCCACTAAAGTTATCTTGAAGGCTCAGGCTTAACTAAATATATATTTTTAAAATTCTAACTCTTTGAAAACTGGTAACCAACATATGGATAAAGGACAGCTATTCAGTTAAATCTATATTTCTAGATCATAGTGAAGAACATAGGGTAGATGGATTATCCAATTGGCCAAGTAAGTGTGTGCTTAGAGAACCAAAAATATGAGACATTTCTGCTACAATGAATGTATGACACAACTTGTAATCAGAAATTCTAGTAAGAAGCTGTTAAAATTGAAGCACTCATTTAAATTTTGGTTTTGGATTCTAATTTTAAATTTTAATATGGTGGGAGGCTTGGAAAGAAGACATCTAAGACTTTCTAGTGCTTATGGCACTATGTGAACATAGTTTTAAATACTGTTTTAAGCTTGATTTACAGAAAATACGTAAAAGGTACCAAATGCTTTTAAAAAACACAGTATCCAATAATCTTTTCCAGAATACAATGTTCTATCATCTTTTCAGAAAAAAATGTACTCCCTCCTGGTTATTCTATTGCAGCAATCTAAATAATAATGCCTCAAGTAACAGATGATAATTATCTCATAAATATGCCATTTTGATGACTGAATGTAATAATTAGTAACTGCTCAGAATATTTTCTATCACATGAAAGTGATCTAGCTCTTATTGGGCTTTTAATAAGATATAACTTAGCTTCAGTGTGAGCTTTTATCAAATGTTAAGAAAATAAAAGTGCATCAGCACACAAGGTTTTGGGAAGAACATTTTATTGCTAAGCATATCCTTGAACGAAAATGCAAATATGAACTAAAAGAAAAGAAAAAAGAGCAGTAATGTCACAACATCATAAAATAAATTCCTTTAGGTTCTGCTAATAAAACAGGAATATGATAGAAGCTCACATAGAGAATGCGCATGTTCCCATAAAATTGTCCAAATAGAAACGTACACTCAAAGGAATATAACAAATGTATTATTACTCAAATTGAAAAAATGAAAGAAAGCAGGAAATCAGTTCACAAGACCTCAAGACTCCAAGAACAGCAATCTTTTACAGACATCGAGATATAATCAACTTCGTATAGGCTGGGCCATTTAGGTTATCTAAAATCGTGCTTTGATATCTCTTTATAATCCTGTCTTTTTAAAATGATAACAAAAAAATTAAACTCTTAACACATTGAAATATTAGATAATGAGGAACACCTCTTTCCATACACATTAGTAAAGGCTACCATTTAGATTGCGCTTTTTGCCCCATGTCGTTAAGATATTTTTTCAAAGTCAAATATTCATGCAACTTACAAAGACCAGCAAGAGTAGATTTCTAAATCTAAACAGCTGATTGATTTTCATCTGTACAAAAGAAATTGTATATCTCTGACCCTCCAGAGGACACACGTCATTTTTGTGTGAATATTTGTCTTGCTTTGTCTCTTGCTTTTGGATAGCTATGGCCATACAACCAGTTTATTGTTTTCTGTACATTGTTTCCTCTTTACAAAAGAAAAGACAACCAGAATATAAACCAAACAGAAATGAACAGGAAAAAAAAAAAAAAGACATTTCTTAAAGCAGTATGTACATAGGTGGCTAAGGAATTATACCAGCAAAGATGTAGTAAAATATGTAAACAAAATCTGAAGATTTTTTTAAATTCTCTTTGACACAGTTAACTGTGACAAAACTAAAATTCACACTTTCTTCACATTTTAAGGTTTGCTTTTTTGTTGTTTTGTTATTTTCTTTTAAAACAACATTCTCATTCCACTTCAAGACTTTAACAGATTTCCTGTGTCAGTCATCCCATCAAACATACCATGATAAATATATCTGTATATATATTTATTTATATATATATTATACTATTAAATTCCTTTTGTGTGTGTGTCACAGCAGCTTTATTCATTTATTTATTTGTTTTTAAAAAAGATGGGTGAAGGGAGAAGTGAGCAAATGGAAGGACAGAGTTATCCATAAATGTCAGGCTACAAAATTAAACCACTATGAAAACCATTGTCATGTTCGGGGCGGGGAAAGAACTATGTG
>NW_016805866.1:480841-491487 GCF_001698545.2 Rhinopithecus bieti | reverse complement strand
GAAAAAAAAAAAAAAAGACATTTCTTAAAGCAGTATGTACATAGGTGGCTAAGGAATTATACCAGCAAAGATGTAGTAAAATATGTAAACAAAATCTGAAGATTTTTTTAAATTCTCTTTGACACAGTTAACTGTGACAAAACTAAAATTCACACTTTCTTCACATTTTAAGGTTTGCTTTTTTGTTGTTTTGTTATTTTCTTTTAAAACAACATTCTCATTCCACTTCAAGACTTTAACAGATTTCCTGTGTCAGTCATCCCATCAAACATACCATGATAAATATATCTGTATATATATTTATTTATATATATATTATACTATTAAATTCCTTTTGTGTGTGTGTCACAGCAGCTTTATTCATTTATTTATTTGTTTTAAAAAAGATGGGTGAAGGGAGAAGTGAGCAAATGGAAGGACAGAGTTATCCATAAATGTCAGGCTACAAAATTAAACCACTATGAAAACCATTGTCATGTTCGGGGCGGGGAAAGAACTATGTGTTTTGTACTCTGGCATGACATGTTTGGCTTGTGTGACCTTTTGTGGTTCCATCTCGAGTTGAACTCCCCTGTCTGGTTTGATAAATTAACAGACTTTAATATTGTCTTTTTTATTTGCATGCATTTCAATCAGTCACAGATCCAGCCCACCTCCCCTTCCTCTTCCCTAGGAAAGGCTATTTTAGTTTGTGGGGCTTTCTTCTTTAACACAATGTGGCTGGGTGAATGGACAGGAACAATATTGTTAAGTAAAGCCAATAGCTCTGATAACACCAGCCCTAAACCCATCTGTTCGGGGTTTGGGTGGTGAATTCTGAAATTAGATCCTGGGGGACCAGCTTTTCGAATCAATATTATCATCCGTCACATGAATTTTGCTATGTGTTCAGCAAAGCATCTTATAGGAAACAAACAACAGATTCTAGAGACACCATAACCTGATATGTAGAGTGAACACCATGGTAGCTTTTGAGTTCATATGGCAATAGTCTCTCTCGATTTTGTTTTGAGTTTTTTCCTCTTCTGATGTCCAGTCATTATCAAAAAAATAAACAAAAACCCGAAAGCCATTTTTCCCCTCAGACCTTAAAGTTACACGCACACTGGTCAGAACCAGATAAGGGTTGTGGGTTTTTTTTTGTTTGTTTGTTTGTTTTTGTTTTTTGGTGGTTTTTTTTTGTTTTTGTTTTTGTTTTTTTTACTTTTTTCTTTTTTTGTTGTTGTAGTTTTGTTTTTTTACATAATTAAACCGAAAAAACATGGTTACAGTCAAGCTTCACAAACATCATTACAGACTCACTTGGAGTTATGGAACAAGTAAGCCATGAAGTCTTCTACCTTTTAGTAAAAGGTCCTCCGGAGAAGGAAGCTTCCAGGCCTGCGGAAGTGGTGGAGCCACCGTCCGGCTCCAGAGCGCTAAGTGTGTGCTTTATGATACAGCAGGGCACAAAACCTTCTGTCTCCCAGTGACCGCTGGGACCTTGCCGCAGCCATGGCTGAGCTTCAGAGAGAGATGCATCGCTGTGTGTGTGTGTCCTTTAAAAAACGGTTTTCCCCACCAGAGTCGTGGTTATATACCCCATTTCATAGTTCCAGCAGTTCTGACATCTGTGAGATCTCACCGTCCAAAGATTCATAGGCGTGGATAGAAATAACTGTGAAACTCGCGTGTGAGCAGTGTTCGCATGTTTACACGTAGTACTCCCTGTCCTTGTTTTTCTGTTTCTTGTGGCCGCTCTTTGAGCTCTGCTGCTTCTCCTTCATGAGCGTGCCGTTGCTCTGGGCGGAGTTGCTGATGTAGTTCCGCGTCTCGTCCACTTGATAGGACCCCTCGTCCCTGTTCCTGTACTTGTACATGGCGTACAGGAGGATCAAGATGCAGAGGGCGGCAGCAGCCACAATGCCGACGACCATCCCTGTTGTGCTGCTCGACTCCCGGATCACCTCTGAGGCCCCCGGGACCCGTCTGATTCCCGGCTCCGTGGGGTTTGCTGTGGGCACATTACGGAACATGGGGGAAGTAATTAGTGGGCTCTTCAGTTTGGTGCTGTCTAGCTCATAGGCAGTGGGCAACGGAAGCAAGACTATATCAGGCTGGGGTTTGAGATCACGGTTATTCATTTTGCCAGCTGGCAATTTGGGCACCATCCCAGACGAGGAGGAAGCTGTGAAGCGGATCAGCTCAGGGGATAAAGATGTGGTAGTAGTCCTACTAGTTTCGGAGACTTTGTTAGGTCTAAAGTCCTTGGATTCCCACTTGGGCGCATGTGCTTTGTAGCCACCTTCGAAGATTGAAGTGGAAAGACTCTTATCTGTTACCAAGGAGAAGGTGGTGTAAAAATCTTCATCATCAGTAGGGGGCAGGTTAGAGTCAAAGGTTTCCCCTGAGCCATACCCAGATATCACCAAGCCATCATCATCACAACCATCGCTGCCTTGGTCCGACAAGCAAGGTAACCCCGCCTCAGAGGTCATGGACAGGGAATCTTTGGTGGTCTCAATAATGGTGAGGAGGGGGCGAAAGGTAGGGGGGAGTGTAATGGAAGGTGCACGAGTAGCAATAGGAGGGGTAGCTAAAGGGTCTTCTACAAGAAGAGGGATAACTAATTCACCTCCTGGGATGGAAAAGAAAAAGAAAAACAGAATTAGTATATTTGTAAACACAACTGTAGTTACTCTCAACCAGTGTAGTTCACAGATTATGCCTCAGCAATTATAATAAAATGATCTGGATCTTTTCTGAATGGAGTCTAATCATTCTAGGCAGATTTGGAGCCTTCTATATGCCTCTTGCCACCCAAACCTGAAATCCCTAGATCAGGGGCTTAGATTTTTAAAGATACTCTCAAGTAATTATTTAGATAGAATTCAACTATATATGTTCTTTCCAGGATCTGCTTAAGGGCTGATGACATTCAGTGACATTGTTATAAATATTGGCTGGCTATCAAAATTGGCGTGTGTGGGTACCTGTACACATTGTGTGCTTAAGTTATGAATTTATTAACATGTATTTAAGATTTCTTTATTGCCTTCTTGGGATTCTACTTATTTGTTCCCAGGAGGATGAGAATGACCTATTCACCATCTTATTGAGACCAAGATCAAGAAACATAAAATATTGTGTCCTTTGTGTTTTCTTAAGTTACTTACTTTTATTTCACACTTATTAATCACAGTCCTCATTTACTATAAGCTGAGTGATAGGTATTTATAATAATTCAAAAATGTTCATCTAACAAATCCATTTTGACTATTCTTTTCCAGAAATTCCCCTGATTATTAAATGACAACTTGCCTCGCATTAGTCTAATATTTGTATGCATTGCTTTCATGTTATATACAATATATTGTGAGCTGGAAGCTAGATTTTCAAAATACCCAGCCTAGATATCCATGACTTGAAACTTTTAGACTCACAAATGTTGACTTAGCAAAGTGAGTTTTTTTAAATTGGTGATTCCTAACTAGTGTGGCAAAAATATATCGGTTTACCCATAGACCCTTGTTATTGCACTTAGAATCATGTAGACTAAGTTGGGAAAGAAAGCTCAGAATAGTTCATTAAATCACAGGGCCTTGCAGATCATGGGTGCCACAAATATTCTGCAGTAGTGGTTGTTTACCTGGCTGTAAGGCCAAGATTGCTATGTATCTATGGCAGCAAGATAATTGATCTCTCTTCAATGTCTTTATAATGTTATTTTCCAAGCAGAGGAAGAATCTTAAGAAATCACAGTTCGTGTCTCTTAATTGAATGTATTCCAGAAGAATGTATTCCCACTATCACTTAAAAAAATCCACTCGCAGGAATGGTACGAATGTTTCCCTGCCCTAGTTAGTTAGAAAGTTGAGATACTAATGTGACGTTATTGTTGAAGGCCTCTTTCTGAGTGGACCCACTGAGCTGCCAACTGGTACTGCGTATTGTGTCTCTTACACTTGGTAATAACTTTGCTGTGATGGTATAGTCAGTGTTTGAGTAGCTTTTAACAGATAAGACTGTAGCTGAGGTGCCCACCTCATCAGTAACAAAGCCAGACAAGGAGGTGATTCAGCACCAGAGTTCTAGGGACACTCCAAGTGAATAAGCCTTGGAGTTTACACAGTCTTCCAGGGTTTTTCCTATGAAGATTGATTCACGAATTAAAACTCTCCCTTTGAATCACAGGAAACATTTCAAGATGCAAGCTTTCCACACCTTGCATCTTGAAACATTTCCCATGCATCCAAATTGTCTAGGTTTCAGGTGTGCTAAGAGAAGGGCTTCCTGAGGAGAAAGCTAATGCCTACCTTCAAGCACTGAGAAACTGCTGGTGCCCATGTCAGAAGCCTCTATTCTCTCCCTGTTTAGCTAATAACAATTGTGTTCTGCAGAAAGAAACGGTTTGGGAGGGAGCTGATAAAGTATATAATGTGTATCATTTAGAAGGAAAGGGACAACAGAATGTTGTAGTGTCATCTCTGGCCTATGTGATAATTTTACTATGAAATTAAAACAACACCTTTTTGAGATTCTCAAGATGATCTTATAGTATGTGCTCTAAACCTGAGCCTCTATTCTGGTGCTTAGAGTTTGAGACTATTGAGCAAAATGATCTTTGCAGATTTGCCAAAGATTCACACTTGCTGGACTAGACCAGCAGACACCTATTTTTTTTTTTTTTTAACATTGTGAACATATATAATTCATATGCCTTGCAACTTATTTAATGCATAATTTACACACTTTTGCTAGTTTTTATAAATGGGATTTGGAGTGCAGTTCCCTAAAGGTAAGCCAGTCCTAAAACTAACTCTGAGCAAACTTTTTTATTATTCTTCTGCTAGGGGGCCCCAAGTGGTAGATATATGAAAGGTGATATATGAAAGAGGGCAATGTTTGAGTAATAGGAGAACAGTGATAAGAAAGAGGAAGTGAAGGCCCATGGAATCTGTCTAAAGCTTCCTTATGAATTTCTCAGGCACAATTTTACTTACCTTCAGAGGACAAGGCAGGATTTTTTTTTAACTTATCTATAACAAAGGTTTAACATGTGTGTTCTTTGTTGGCACAAACACCTAGTCATTTGTTCCTTATGGCAATGACAAATCTACCCCTTACCTAGCCTCTTACCCAAAAGTTTGCCTTTATATTTAAACTGTTTGTACCGGGCCTTTGCTTCCTAAGATATCAGTTATTCCTTGTCCTTTAACCTAGTTTCCTCTTTGCTTTTCTTCTCAATACCAGTTAAAGCTTCCAGTGTACTTGTTTCAAAATCTACAAACTGTTCACTCTGCAGTTGAATTACTTAACTTTCCTTTGCTATTTCCCTCTCATTTAACACACTAATGCAAGTATCTTAGATTTAAAAAAAAAAAAAGAGTAACCACATTTTTTATAACTGTATAGTAAGAGGGTTCTGAAGCTTGTTAATTTATAAAGAGCTTCTAAAAGCCTGGTGAGTCCCAAACTGAAATGATAAGAGCTTATTTTAAAACCAAAATGATGGGTATGCTATTTCAGAGTTTAGAAAACAAAATCTTTCAGAACTACTGATCTCTAGTTTTCTTTGCCATTTTGTTACTAATCACAGTAGCAGCAAAAAAATGATAAATGATACCCTCTGTTGGGAAAATCTGAGCCGAAATCATGCTGATTTTTAGACAAGGAAGTGGTAGAAGCTTTCTTAACCCCTCTTTCCTGGCTTCTCAAGAAGTGGGAAGATTGCCTTTAGTTTAAAATGAAGTCAACTGGGATACAGAGGGGTCCTTATGACAAATAGGAATTCTAATGAAAACAGGTAGAAAATTTTAGATAACTGTAAACATGAAAGATGCCTGGGACAAGTGTATATGTTAGTGTAATTAATTTTAAAACTAAATTCTGTGTTTAAGATTGCAGATGATAATAGGGTCCTGGGGGGGATCAAAGGCACACCTCACTTGAGAAGGGAAAGTGATGTATTTCTCCTACTATTAGGACCTTAATAGAAATAACTTAGTTTGGCTGGGTGCAGTGGCTCACGCCTGTAACCCCAGCACTTTGGGAGTCCGAAGCAGGCGGATGATGAGGTCACCAGATCGAGATCATCCTGGCTAACACAGTGAAACCCCATCTGTACTAAAAATACAAAAAAAAAATTAGCCGGGCGTGGTGGCGGGCACCTGTAGTCCCAGCTACTCAGGAGGCTGAGGCAGGAGAATGGGGTGAATCCGGGAGGCGAAGCTTGCAGTGAGCCGAGATCGTGCCACTGCACTCCAGCCTGGGCGACAGAGTGAGACTCAGCCTCAAAAAAAAGTTTGATGGGAAGCTATTCAAGCCTTCTTGTTTATTTTAATCAAAAGTGACTACTCTGAGAAATGTTCAAGTGGCTGATACTATTTTCTGTACTTCCCAGAGACCATGAAGTCAGTGATCAACTAGGTGTCTATGCCTAAAAAAGTTTTCATGGAAGTAAAGAACCCAAAGTCATAAAGAGTTATGGGCAGAGTAATACAAAACCTGTAATCCATCAAAATCCTAATTTCCTATGCCGTCGCCAGAATTTTTCTTTAGTTTGGGATAAAAACTATCTGTATTCCTTAAAGTTAGCACTTTAAAATCAGGCATACATACCCCTTTTTAGCAGGATTGTGCTTTACTTTAAACTAGAGAGATCATTAGAGATATAAAAGGTCTATTTTAGCCCTGAAGGCTTCTCAGGCTTTTTGCTTTTTGAGTGTATTTGTAGATATATAATTCATGCCTCTAGGGCTGATGTCCAGCAAAAGGGGCTCACTGCCATCAAAAAAGACAGTGTATAAAAAATTTAATAGAACTCTTCTGAACTGTGAGAATGTTGTGGGTGATAGTGAATGTAGTGGGTGATCTTTGGAAAAAAAAATAAAAAGAACAAAAAACAACAACAACAAAAAACAAGAAGCACGAAGTTTCAACCCTTGCCTCTCTGGAGATATGTGGGTTTTGAGAGTTCACGAAAATACCTGAACAGTGAGACTCTGGGAGAGGACACCATGCTCGAATTCCTTGAATTCTTGTTCTATATATTTGGGTATTTCACCTCATCTCTTATTTGCATTATTCTAATTTTCTGCTTGAAAATTCACATAATGGGGAAATCATTCTTTTCCCCCCCAAAATTAATTTTCAAAAGTATTTAGCTCTTTGGTGACATGGAAATGTGTACTTGTAACACATAAATATCATAAAGCTTGTAACCATGAAATTGCCCTCCGTCAACCTTCGGAATAAAGAGTCATGGACAAACAGGGCAAGTACCTGGGGAGAAGACAGTAGAAAAACTCAGGTGTCTCAAAGGGGCTTAACTTATATTTTAACAGGATGAGAATTTCTAGGTAGGGCGTTCTCCCTGCCTTCCCCACCACCCTTCCACCCCAGCAAAGGGTTTTTCTGAAATAGGTTTGATTTTGAAAGACTACAGATTATATTTTCAACAATAAGATGGGCCACAGCCCTTTGATATTATTATATATTATAAAACATGAAATGTCAAGTGGAGTGTTTCATTTGCTTATTGATTAACAGCTTTGCCTCTGAAGTAACTCTGACTCTTAGCATTAGAACTCTGTAGGAGTTCCCACTGGCGCTAGGAATTTGGTCAAATTTCTTAAACTCTATGGAAAATGAGAATAATAAAATACTCTACCTCAAACCATCAATGCAAATATTAAAATAATGCATATCAAGTACTTTTTAAATATGTTAGGTGGTTAGCACAGTACCTACTGCTATTCAGGAATGCTAGGTACTAATGTTGTTATTTCTACGAATGTATTTGAGCTGTAAATACTTAAATAATCACTTTCTTTCAACCCTTTTTATTTAGTGGCTTCATGCTAAAGTAGAAGTATAATTATATAGGATCTAGATTATTGAGGCTATTTTAAAGAATAGAATATAAGGAATAATTCAAAGAGCTGGTATTTTTTTTTTAAATAACCTTTTATTAAATTTACCTTTGGATATCTTTTTCATAGAAAGAAAATATTCTAACAAGCAACAAGATAAAACAACATCCCGTTTAGGAAGTTCTAAGTTTTAGACCTAAAATATTATCAGCATGTCAAACAACACAAAATCATATAAACTGAGGTAGAGAGAGCCCAAGCATTAAGCTGCTGGCTTGGAAACATCTCTTATCTAGCATTCAGTTTGATATTTCTATAACAGTTTCAAATAACACAAATATCTATAAAGCAAAACAAGTGATTTCTTGACTAAAAAATTATGTAGTGCTTCTTACCAATCTTATGTATGTTGAAGCGCATAAGGCAGCATTGGTCCAAATAATCTTAAGGTCAAGGAATATTCTTAGCCTGTAGTTACACGATGATAGTACCTACCTGAAATATTTTCTATGTAAAACTTTAGGTTTGAAAATCATCATGTTTTCTTCTTGGTAGAATCTTAAGGTCCCTGAAAGCTTACCTGATTAAATCCTTGAGAGAAATGAAACAGGGAAAAGGAGAAAAGACAAAGGAAAGAGGGAGAGAGAGAATGTGTGTGCACCTCCTGTGTGTGTGTCTGTGTTTTTGTCAGTTGTTAGTTCCATACACTGGAAGGCGTCAGTATCACAGAACAGTACTCGAAACACCCGGGATTCTTGATGTCTTCATTTTCAGTATAATTGATTTTGTAGCCTGAAGCAAAGGTGAGAGTATAATCCTGGATAGCCAAACTCTACCATAGTCACTTGAGAGTACCTTATTTTCCCCTTTGCTGAAGGAAAATAACTAATTTCCTAAATGCTTTTTAAGGAATTTTAAAAGAATGCAATTACCGCTGTTACTACCTGGAGCTAAGTCAACTCATTTTCCTCTGGGGTACAGGCCTCCCACTGGCTGTAAACAATTTTAGGATGCCAAATAGAGCCTACCACTACTTTCAAGACTTTAAAATGGTGGTGAAAAAGTTCAGGCAAAGAGGCCAGGCTTTCTTTGGGAGGTAAGGATAATGTTTTAACCCCCTTCTACTGAGAGTAGAATTCACATTGATTATTAGAAGCAATTCAGCACAAAACATAACAGTGAAAATTCAGCAAATAGACACAAACGAAATAAAAATATAATATAGTCTTCAAAATTATATAGTAGAAAATAAAATCAACTTCATAGCTAAAGTAAGCTGGGAGAAGGAGAGCAAATAACATTGAGGCATTCACAATATAATAAGAACAGAAAGAAAAGTAAAAGCAAATTAAAAATAGAGGCTGTTCTGGGAAAAAAAAAAAGAAATCATTTCCATATAGGCAAAATAATTTAAACTAAAAAAGCATACTGTATTAATTTATAGTCAACTTACATCAACAAATTGCCCGCATGTTTTTTGGCATGAAAGAAAAATTTACAAAAGAAAGTTGTGTAAGAATGCTCTTGGACAAATAGAATTGCCACATTCTTGTAACTTGCTTTTTTGTTGTCATTTCTTAAAAACTTTTGAGCAAAATGTCTAATTTTTCAAATATAATAATTTACAACAGAGGATGATACAGGGAGGCAACAACACATACATCCACACCACATAACATAAAAGAAAAAAAAAATCTGCACTTTAACAAATTTTACTTTGGGGGGTTTGGGAGGGCATCAGTTTTGAATTTAAAATAATTCCGATTGCTATGATTGAAAAACCAAACAAAAAACCTGTTTACTTTTATAATTTACCTTTCAAAAAATTCTATGAATCTAACGGGTTTTGAATGAATTTCTGCATTTATAGGTTTTCAGATATATACTTAATTTTTTTTTTGTCTTTTTGACAAATTGTAGGCTTTCTTTAATTTAGGGAGATGGATGACAGCACATAAATTTTAACAATGCTAAAGAAAGGGGGAGTATGGGAAGGAAAGATGCAGGAAGGGGAGGGTCATATCTATGAGTGAACTACACAGGAGATGAAGATGATAGGAGTAAATGTGTAAGTGAGTCGCCATGTCCATGTAAGGGCGGCACGGAGTGATCTAGCTGCATTAGAGCTTCTGGCTGTAAGGAAGGGATGGGCAATATACAAAAACAAATGAGCCTACACATGCCCATCTATGGAAATAAAGAACAGAACTCTAACACTGACAATCTCACACACCCTAAGCTGCAACTTCTTCAACATGCAATTACTCCAAAAATTATTACAGTTTCATTAAAGATTTTCAAATAATAAAACAGTTAAACTTTTTTCCTACTAAAATAGCCAAAATACATAAAATACTAGTAGTCATGATCAAAAGTTTAAAGCAAAACAAGAAGACTAGATTTATGCATTCAAGTTGAACAACTTCATCGGCAGCCACACAGCCACATCTAGAGTTGGGGAGGTTTAGCAATCTACAGAGGTGATTGAGAGGCAATACTAAGCAGGGGGCCCATGCACTGGGTTGCTAATTACATCTCTATAGAGAAATGGTATTTTCCAAATGACATCATCTGTCTTCCTTACGCCACCCAGGTTGCACGCAATTGGCAAGGAGACCAGGCTAATTTGAAAGATGTGGATGTGAGGATTCTGCAGCTGAAGTTGTTCCACATTTAAAGAGGGAGTGGGGAAAAATTGCAGAAAACAATTCATAACTTTTTTCTCATAATTTTAGATAAAATCAAATCTAAGATAAAGATCTAGCAATTAAAATAAACACATTGATATATATA
>NW_016805866.1:422183-480623 GCF_001698545.2 Rhinopithecus bieti | reverse complement strand
TATATAGATATATATAATATAAAAAGCACTTAATTCCCAAACAAGAAGGGAGAAAAAAACCAAAAAGTTTAAAGAAAAAAAATATTTCAC
Source organism: Rhinopithecus bieti (assembly GCF_001698545.2). Taxonomy (NCBI): domain Eukaryota; kingdom Metazoa; phylum Chordata; class Mammalia; order Primates; family Cercopithecidae; genus Rhinopithecus; species Rhinopithecus bieti. The sequence continues at coordinate 480,533 of NW_016805866.1, read as the reverse complement.
ACACTTTCAGAGATGAACAACCAGACGCACAGGCTTGAAAGGCACAGACAGAGCAGTCAGGGGACACGTTTTTTTTGCTTTGCTTTTTTGGCTTGTTAATTCCCCTTTTGTGAGAGCCAAAATTAAAACAGATTGTGCATTTTCTTTAAAACCTAATTTTACATTTTCTTTATTTTGGCTTTGCTTTGAAAAAATAAAAGGGCGTGCAGTCTGGATGTACGTCGTAAGTAGACATTTAAAAGAGAAGAAAGTAGCTAGACTGACAAATGGGTTATCATTTACTATCCTTCAATTGTAGGAATGTTAATCCAGTTAACACATGCTTAAAGTAAGTTGCATTTAGGGGAAAATAGAAAAACAGAACAGCAAGCTAGGATTAGGGGGTCAGCAAGACAAAACCAATTTAGGGGTAGGAGGAAAGTACTGCGTTTTGTTTCATGCCTTTCCAGTAGGGGTGAAGGACATCTGAAGGCTTCCTGCCAATTAGAAGGAAAGCATGTGAGAGGTGTGGGGGGCGGGGGGGCGGGGGCAGAGGAATTGAACTAGAACCTGTATTGACAGGAATTGGAATCAAAATACATATGGGTTCATGAGTTCTGCTTCAGGAAATTTATCCCAAATTTATTCATAGCCTTTAGAAGGCATATTTTATAAGGCATAGAGGGGTTATAATTAACATTGCTCTGTGGGAGGGTTCCTGGGCTTAGTCAAAGTGACAGGGCACAATGATGACAGTAGAATGTTAATAAAGTGAGCCTGATAAATGAAGGAATAGCCAATTTTTTTTTTTTTTTTTTTGTAAGAGTGGCAAAACCCCTCTCCACTCTGACGAATACAATGTCAGTGTCTGTAAACTACAGGACAATCATGGATAAAGTTTACTGGAAGTGCTTTGAGGAAAACTATGCCAATAAGGTTTATCTGAAGTACATTGAGGGAAAACTATGCCTCTCACATGCACGCACACAGAGAGGTAGATACTGTAGAAGGAACAAGGGAAGGAATTTTTAGAAATGGCCTCAGCCTCCACTGGAAGAGATCACTAGAGTTATATTCAGTATTATATCTCGTTGAGTACATTAATGTTCAACCAAGGACTGGGAAACCCAGGTAGGCGAACCACAAAGGCAAGACACTTGAGAGCACCTGGTTCTGACAGCCAATTCCAACCACTCCTAAGAACTCTTTCAGGTGACTTTGACAAATAGAGTAAATTTTGAGGATGAGTTAGACTTTTGCCCACTATGGGACGCCCCTTTTATTATTTTACTTTAAAGTAATTATAGCAATGTGTCCCCATGGGTCAGTCCGTACCAAGATTTTTAGTCTCTGGTTTAATAATGTTAATCATTATTCTGGGAACTTCACAAAGAGCAGCTGGAAAGTTATAGATGGAGGAAAAAAAATTAATAATATAGGAAAAGAAAAACCCTTGTTGCCATTTAGTTGATTTTTTCGGACTAATTATACTTTTAACATTGAATTAAGATTGTATAAATGCATATACGGTCGGTCTCAAAAGGCATCAAATGACATCTGTAGAACAAAGTTCTACAATTTTTAAAAGTAGGAAACATAAGCAGTCTAAGTGTGAGACTTAAGGAATAAGATACTTGCAATACACACATTCTCCTAGATAATGAGAGGCATTTTGAAAAAGATACATCAGCAATTTGGGTTCTCTAAGCCTTCTACTGAGTAATTTACCTATTCCAAAATTGCCTGTTTTGAAACTCTTACAAGTAGGACACCACTTACATTCTAGAAATCACTGGTCTGAACAATTGAATATATGAAAATTTAGGGTTGTCACTTTGTAAATAATATGTGTATTTTTTAAACCCATGGAAGCTGTAGTTTCAAATGAAGCCAACAAAGCCTGAATATAATGCATGTATATCTTTACTGTATAAGTCAACCATTAGTTCACATACATAAACCTTGTCTGGTCTCTAAGATACAAAATGACGTTGCTTGCTAATAGTAGTTCATAATCAGGTCACAACTTCATTTTCATCTTTCATTAACTATCTACACTAGGTTTGTATTAATAACTGCCTGATTTTGTGGCTATGCCTTTACTCTGGGTATTAAGAATGTGTTTGGGTTATGTTTGTCGCTGAGAACAAATAATACAATAATTTGATTCGAAACAGTGTATTTTGATACAACCATTTTTATCCCACCATGTCCTCATAGCCCTGTCTAAATGTAAAATCAAAAATTTTTAAATGCCAAATGCCATATTACAGTTGTTAGAATTCCTCTTGGGAAATTGTTTCAAAGAAATGTTTCTGAACTGCTTGGGGTTGAGCTCAAGAATCCCAAAGACATACTCAAGTTACTCCAGTTGCAAGCCCTCCTCTCCGGAAGCATGGGTCCTCCTTGCTAGAAGGCATTGTCTTCAGTGTATAGAGGTGAGGCCCAAGAGGAAGGCCCCAGTGAATTACTTTGCATGACATTATATATTTTAAACTTCTCAGGGAGAATACTAGAGAGATAAAGGCAGAGGGAGCCATCTCAACAGTCTTCGTGCAACACTGGGTAAAGATTTAAAAAATTACAAACCGGGAGGGCTGAGAAAAAAGTTGGAGTAACAAATAACTAATGAAGATTTTGAAGACTTTTGGCATTGGATGCATGAGTTAAGCCTCTGCATCTGTTTCTCCTATGAAATATAGAAAAACATTTTCATAGATTGTGACTTTTGTTGTCTATGGGGTGAATGGAGGAATTCTTCTGGGAGGATGGATGGCTCATTTCTGAATCACAGTTTGTCTTAGAATGAAAGTAGAGAACCCTGTACATGTACATGGAATTCTGGATGTGAGGATTGCTGTTGTCAGCATTACAAAACGAGCCCTGCATATACCTTTATTCCTCATAACTTCCTCTGTAGACATGGAGGGTGCTCAGAAAAGAGGTGAAGGAATCCGTTTCATAATATGGTACAGTAATGCTGCAATGAACATGGAGTGTATATATCTCTACATGATGGTAATTTCCTTTCCCTTGGGTATATACTCAGAAAAGGTATTGCTGGGTTATATGGCAATTCCATTTTTAATTTAGGAACTTCCATACTGTTTTCTGTAATGGCTGGACCAATCCAAATTCCCACCCACAGTGTACAAGGGTTCCCTTTTCTCCACACCCTCATCAACACATGTTGTCTCTTGTCTTTTTTATAATACCTACCCTAATAGATATGAGGTGATATCTCATGGTGGTTTTAATTAGCATGTCTCTGGTGATTAGTTATGCTAAGTATCTTTTCACATATATGTTGGCCATTTTTGTCTCCTTTAGACGAATGTCTATTCAGGTTCCTTTGTCTATTTTTAAAATCGGGTTATATGTTTTCTTGTGATTGAGCTGTGTGAGTGAGTTCTTTATAAATTTTGGAAGATAGCCCCTTACTAGATATATGGTTTGCAAATATGTTTTCCTCAACCTGTAGGTTACCTTTTCATTTTATTGATTGATTTCTTTGCTGTGAAGAAGTGTTTTGGTTAGATGTATAATTCTTAAAGATTACTTTGGCTTCAGTATGGAGAATGGATTTTAGGGAAGCAGAAGTAGAATGGGGAGATCAATTGGGCAGCTATTGCAGAGTTCAAGCAAGAAATGATGGTGACTTACACTACAGCATGAGTAGCTGGAGCAAAAGAAACGTGTGAGCAATTTGTTATCAAGGTAGAGTCAACAGGACTTCTTGACTGAGTGTAGGGAAGAGAGTTGGAACAGGGGCCCAAGAATGATGACAAATGTGGAGTTTGTACACCTGAATCAAATTTAAGAGATGAGAAACTCTGGAGGACATGCGAGTCTGGGGAATCCAAAGTTCTGTTTTAGCTCTTCTGAACCCAAAGTGTCTCTTAAATATCAAAGTGGAAATGTTGAATAACCAGATGATTTGAGAAACTGGAATTCTGAAGGGAGGCTTAAACTGAAAATTATCATCATATAGAAGCCATTTAAAGTCAAGAGTCTGAATCAGATCACCCAGAAGATTAAAACAACTGGGCCACACCTGGGGCCACCTAAGAGATGGTGAGGTGAGGGGCCAGAGCTGGAGAAATACTCAGGAGACTCTTGGGCTATTCATACTATAGAATGAAAATGTTTCATACAAAACCTTCATTTCTGACTGGTACACAGGTAATTTTTTTATGTTGAAAAATATATTATCTATAATAGTATTAAAAGGGTCTAATGCAGAGGTGTTCAATCTTTTGGCTTCCCTGGGCCACAGTGGAAGAAGAATTGTCTTGGGCCACACATAAAAAAAAACACCAACACTAACAATAGCTTATGAGCTCCCCCGAAAATTGCAAAAACTCAGTGTTTTAAGAAAGTTTACAAATTTGTGTTGGGCCACACTCAAAGTTGTCCTGGGCTGCATGCACCCTGTGGGCTGTGGGTTGGACAAGCTTGGTCTAATGGTTTGCAAGTAACAAGCTATCTGCATATATAAATCCTAAATTCCACACAGTGGCAAGACTAAGAAGAGGGAAGCAGTTGCTAAGCTCAAGCTTTGAGTGCTATTTGCACTGTCCTTTCTCTTTGTTTTACTTTATGAGGATATTTCCTCTTGATTAAACAAACTAGTGCCAGTAAAAAATAGTTTTTAGAATTCCCCACTACACACATATACTTTATAAAAATGAGCTTCAAGTATTGCAAGATGTGCTATTTTTTTGTATTTCAATTCAGCAAAGGCACACTGAAGACCTATGTTGTGCCCTACTCTATGCCAGACAGATTAAAAAACACCACATAAGCATAAAGGTTTAGCCTGTGCATCAAGGAGCTTATAATATTCTTGATGAAGAAAAGCTTAGTTACAATAAGACATGATTATTAAATTAGCATGAAATCAAAATGAAAAAAAAAAAAAGAATTGCTGGCAATTTTTTGGGTGGGTTTTTCCCTTTTGTGTATCTTAACCAGTATCAACACTTTTGGGAGAAAGCAGCTAAGACACTACCTTGACCCTCTGTTCCCTTATGCCGTCATCTTACTATACAATTCTAAGGTCTGTCAGGTTGTTTCCAAGAGATTTAAGGAGAATTCTCTTTGGCCTCAGCCCCTTTGGTCTCTTCAGGACCATCAAGGAGTGCTGAGCTCAGAAAATATAGCTAATAACATCTTGGTGCATTTGAAATGAATATTTTATAGTTTCTAAGGTAATTTTACATGTAATGCTCACAAATTCATGAGTTAGGACAAAAGTCTTTGATCTTTTTGAATGAGAAAAGTGAGGCCCCAGGGGTTGGCATGGGGGACAAGTGACTTGTCTCAAATCTCATAGTTTGATAGAGGGCAGGAGCTCAACTCCAGATCTGTTCTCTTGCCAAAAAAGGAATACAATCTTATGGAAAGGCATCAAAATAAGACCTCTTCAGAGCTTAACTCTAACTCACAAGAATGAAATAAAATAACTGTAAAATTACATACAGAAATAACCCAAATTTATAATTAAAAGATGTATTCAAGCTTTAAGAATTTATCATTATTGGAGAAGGTGGAGACAGAGATTGGAAAGAAGTAGTAATAATGGCTATTTGGGTTAGGGTTTTGGGTTGAGGTAATTCTTGTTTGTTAGATGCTGAATCAGATACTCCAAGGATCACACTTGGAGTAGCACAGGCCTCAATTATCTGAGACTCGGCCTCCTCTGTTGAATATGAAACCTTCATTTGGTAGCTAACAGTCTTTGAACACAATAGTAACAAACATTAGAGAAGCACTTTAGAATTTTTAAGCACTTTCCCATTCAAAATCTTATTAGTTGTGCAAATCTACGCTGTGAGGTTAAGTGACTAGACATTGTAGTCACTACAACTTTAAAGCTATAGGCTAATGTGGGGGGTAAAATATAAGCAACTAATTATACTAATTCATTTGATTATCCAGTATTTCATTCAATAAACATTTGAATGATTATTAGTGTTCTAGTTGGTAGGAAAAATAAAAGTAAGCACGACGGCACTATCCTTTTCCTAAAGTTGTTTCAGGTCTAGCTGAGACTGAAAAACAAATTAAGTGCAAAGCAATATTGAGTCAATAAAAATCTGTGTAGGGTACAGTAGGGTCACAAAGAAGAGAGATTTTGGGATAGAATTTGCAGAAATACTATTTTAAGTGTTGTGTTTGAGGCTGTCCTGGGTTCTCCTTTCCATCTTGAAAGTTTGGTTTTCTCTCCTTTTAGTTACTGTAATTCGGTGTGGAAACTGAGTTTGGGAACAGATAATACAAGAAGTTTTACATGGGACATTTTGTTCAGCATTAAAACATTATTTTATATTTAGAAACAAATACAGGTATATCTTGTTTTATTGTGCTTTGCTTTACTGTGCTTCACAGATATTTTTTAATAAATTGAAGGTTTCTGGCAACCCTGCATCCAGGAACTCTATTTGGCACCATTTTTCTACCCGCCTGTGTTCACTTTGCAACTCTGTTACATTTTGGTAATTCTCACATTTCTACTTTTTTTCTTACTATATCTGTTATGGTGATCTGTGATCTTTGATGTTACTATTATAACTGTTTTGGGATGCCATGAACCACACTCAAAAGATGGTGAACTTAATATTGTCTGTGTTCTTCTTCACCCACCTGCCTTTCCTCCTCTCTCTCTCTGTCTCTCTGTCTCTCTGTCTCTCTCTCTGTGCTCTCTCTCATCTGGCTCTCTCTCTCTGTCTCTTCCTGTCTCTCTGGTACTCTCTTCTCTGGTCTCTCTGTCTCTGTCTCTCTCTGTTTCTCTCTCTTTCTATCTGTCTGTCTGTCCTCTCTCTCTCTGTCTCTCCTTGTCTGTCTCTACTCCCTACCCCCGTCTCCCTATTTCCTGAGACACAGCAATATAGAAATTAGACAAATTAATAATACTACAGTGACTTCTAAGTGTTCAAGTGAAAGAAAGAGTCACCCACCTCTCACTTTAAAGCTAGAAATGATTGAGCTAAGTGAGGAAGGCATGTTGAAAGCTGAAATAGGCCAAAAACTAGGCCTCTTGGGCCAAACAGTTGACTGAGTTGTGAATGCAAAGGAAAAGTTCTTGAAAGAGATTGTTGTTCCAGTAAATACCTGAATGATAAGAAAGTAAAATAGCCTTATTGCTGATATGGAAAATATTTTAGTGGTCTGGATAGAAGATCAAACTAGCCACAACATTCCTGTAAACCAAACCCTAATTCAGAGAAAGGCCCTAACTCTCTTCAATTCTGTGAAGGCTGAGGCAGATGGGGAAGCTACAGAAGAAAAGTTGGAAGCTAGCAGAGGTTGGTTCATGAGGTTTAAGAAAAAAAAAAAATAGCCATCTTTATAACATAAAAGCACAAAGTGAAGCAGCAAGTTCTAATATAGAAGCTGCAGCAAGTTATCCAGAAAATCTAGCTAAGATAACTGATGAAAGTGTCTACACTAAACAACAGGTTTTTAGTGTAGACAAAATGGTCTTATATTGGAAAAAGATGCCATCTAGGACTTTCACAGCTAGAGAAGAGGAGTCAGTGCTTGGCTTCAAAGTTTCAAAGAACAGGCAGATTCTCTAGTTAGGGGCTAATGTAGCTGGTGACTTAAAGTCAATACTTACTGGCCACTTCAAAAATCCTAGGGTTCTTAAGAATTATGCTAAATGTACTCTGCCTGTAGTCTTTAAGTGGACTAGCAAAGCCTAGATGACAGCTGTTTGCAGCATGGTTTACTAAATATTTTAATTCCATTGTTGAGACCTACTGCTCAGAATAAAAGATTCTTTTCAAAATAGTACTGTTCATTGACAGTGCACCTGGTCATCCAAGAGCTCTGATGGAGCTATACAAGGAGATTAACATTGTTTTCAGGCCTGCTAACACAACATCAATTCTGCTGTGCATGGATCAAAGAGCAATTTTGACTTGAAAGTCTTATTATTTAAGAAACACGTTTTGTAAGGCAATAGCTGCCATAGATAGTGATTCTTCTAATGGATCTGGGAAAAATAAATTGAAAAAATTCTTAGAAGGATCCACCATTCTAGATACCATTAAGAACATTTGTGATTTTTGAGAGAAGTCAAAATATCAACATTAGCAGGAGGTGGGAGGAAGTTGAATGCAAACCCTCAGGGAGAGTTTTGAGGGGTTTAAGACCAGTGGAGGATGTAACTGAAGATGTAGTGGAAATAGCAAGATAATTAGAAGTAGAGCCTGAAGATGTGACTGAATTGCTGTAATCTCATGATAAAACTTTAATAGTGGTGTATATATATCCACCATGGAATACTATTCAGCCATAAAATGGAACAAAATAATGTCTTTTGCAGCAACTTGGATGCAGTGTGAGGCTGTTTATACTAAGTGAAGTAACTCAGGAATGGAAAAGTAAATATTGTATGCTCTCTTTTACAGGTAGGAGGTAAGCTATGAGGACACAAAGGTACAAGAATGACATAATGGTCTTTGGGGACTTGAAGGTTGGGAGAGGGGCAAGGGATAAAACACTACATATTGGGTATAATGTACACTGCTCAGGTGATGGGTGCACTGAAATCTCAGAATCACCACTACAGAACTTATCCATGTAACCAAAAACTATCTATAACCCCCAAACTGTTACAATTAATTTTTTAAGAAAACATTAATGGTTAAGGAGTTGCTTCTTATGGATGAGAAGAAGTAATCTACTCCTGGTGAAGATGCTGTGAACACTGTTGAAATGACAAAATATTTAAATATTAATATCACCTAAACTTAATTGATAAAGCTGAGGCAGAGTTTGAGAGGACTGACTCCAATTTTGAAAGAGGTTGTACTCTGATTAAAATGCTGTGAAACAGCATTGCATGCTACAAAGAAATCTTTTGTGATAAGAAAGATCAGTCAATGCAGCAAACATCATTTTTGTCTTAGGAAGTTACCACAGCCACCCCAACCCTCAGCAACCACATCCTGATCTGTCAGCAGCCATCAACATCAAGACAAGGCCCTCTACCAGCATAAACATTCACTGAATACTGTTGATCATTAGCATTTTTGTTAGCAATAAAGTATTTTTAATCAAAGTATTTTTTTAAAGATATAGTGCTATTTCACATATAATAAGCCACAGTATGGTGTAAATATATTTTTATATGCACTGGAAAACCAAGAAATTCATGTGACTTGCTTTATTGTAATATTCACTTTGTTGAAATGGTTTGGAACCAAACCTGACCTATATTAACATTAGCCAAGATATGAAAGCAATCAAAGTATCTGTCAAGGGATGAACACATTATGAAATATTAAGTGGAATATTATTCAGCTTTAAATAAGGAGATCCTGCCATTTGCTACAATATACATAATCTGGAGGGTTTTATGCTAAGAGAAATAAGCCAGGCATAGAAAGAAAGATATTAGATGATCTCATTTACATGTGGAATCTAAAAAACAATGTCTAATACCCACATAGAGAATAAAACAGTGGTTACTAGAGGTGGGAGGAGGGAGAGGAAATGAGATGTAGGTGAGAGGATACCAAGTAACAGGTATTTAGGATGAACAAGTCTAAAGATCGAATGTGCAGAGCACTGTAGTTAATAATAGTGTATTGTATTCAGGATTTTTGCTAAATCAGATTATGGTTGTTCTTGACACAAGGGGTAAATGTATAATTATGTGAGATGATGGATATGTTAATTTGTTTCTCTATGGTGACTATTTTACTATATATATATATATATCTCATAGAATCATGTTGCATTCCTTAAGTATACCAAACAAAATTTATTTCTTAAAGTATCCAATAAAAATCAGATCAAGGCACTTTCCTCTTAAAAATCCTCAAAAGTTTCCCCTTACCAAAATCCCTGACTCACTGGGAAAGTCCACTGTGACCTGCCAGCTGCCTACTCCAGTACTCCAGTCTCATCTATGACACACCAGACCCAGGATATCTCGGGCTCTGGCCATACTCTCTGGCTTCCCTTGCAGGAACACCCCTTGCCTTGCTCAGTGCATGGCTAACTCTTTCTCATTTTAGGTCTCTGCTCCAATTTTACTTCTCGGAGGCCCTTCACATCTTCACTAGTAATGAACCAGCCTACTCACTAACTGGACAACAACTCTTCATGATTCTCTGCGTAGTATTTATTAGCTGACTTTTGCCCATGTATTTATATTTAGTCTTCTCCCACTTCACTGGAATATAAGCTCCAAGAAAGCAGAGACTTTGTCTCTTTGTCCGTAATCCACAGAACAGTGCCAGGCACACAGTAATAATTCAGGAGATCACTGCTGAAAGAAGAAAGGATGCCTGGAATAGCCATGAACATCTTGCAAAAGCAGGCCACTCTGTTGATTTTTTTTTTTTTTTTTTTTTTTTTTTTTTTTTTTTTTTTTTTTTTTTTTTTTTTTTTTTTACTTGCAGTCCTCTATAGTTCCTAATACGGTGTTTTGCCCACCCAAGGGAGTGGATACATATTTTGCAAACTAATTATTGAAGCACTGCATTCACAATTCTGTTTTATTTTCGTTTACTCTTCTCTAAACCAGATGGGATTTCCTTGAGTTCTAGTTAGCAGTTCCAATGAAAATTGGACCTTGTCATCCACAGCTGGCTTAAGAAACTCTCTGAAGAAATACATCACTATCTGACTTGTTTTCCTTTCCATAAACAGGTGTTGGAATATGCATTGAAAAACTCAGGCTTTCGTTTTGCAGTTTTGTAGGCTAAAGATAAAATAAACAGTAATTCAACCTAGAGCTGCCAGACATTGATTTTCTTCAGGCAGTAGGAAGGAACGGGCCAAGCAAATTATTAATGGGGGAATGGTGATCAGGGCAGTGAAAACGTGCTTGGTTATCTCTGCCTGCTGTGGCCCTGCAGCCACTGACATAGAACACAGGAGCAGTGAGACCTTTCTCCCGAACTGATACCATGACACTTTATGATTGTGTTTATAGAATAATAAATTATTCAAAAAGGTTTATTTTGCGTCTGTTATCCCCAAAAGCTCATTTTCTCTGTCATGATGAAAGTAATTTTGACTGTTTTCTTTGTGCTGGGATCCCATTGGGTGGTAGCAGCTGGACATTCCAACCTGTTTTCTCCTCTCTATAGGGCCCGTAAGTTCTCTTACAATAAAACTCACTGTTTCTTGCAAACATCCTCTTTTACCCTAAAATCTACCTTCATTGCAAGGAATGTAGAGGGTTCATAAAATCAATACCACCAAGGTGTTTTCATACTTAATGGAAATCAGTTTTACATAAAAAGATGAAAAGCTTGCCCAAGACTGCGGCACTTGACATCAAGATTATGTACCCTAACTATACACAGCTTTGACTGTGTCTAACCTGAGCCTTAGGCAGCTGACTTACAATAGAGGAGCCCTGCAGATGTCCTTGGGTGGATGAGACACACATCGTAAGCTTATTTAATTTTTGTAAACTAAACTGTAGATTAGGCAGGAAGCGTTGAGAAATTGTCTAGTCATTCCAAAAGCTCAATGAATATGGGTCTCTAAATTACTTAAGATATATGCTTAGAAACAAATGAGTATGATCAAGTGGTTCACATAGTGTTTTCCTAGCAAATATGAGGAAAGAGAAAGGAAACATAAATTATAATTACATAATTAAAACACTAATTAACTAGAAGCCTACCTCCAGAAGGAGATGTTTTTAAGAGTATTAAAAACTTATTCTCTGCCAGACATTGTGTTAAATGCTTTAGATAGTTTATTTTACTCAATAATTATAATTACACCTTACATAGCAGTAAATCTGGGCTGAAATAAGCTAAGTAATTTGCCCAAAGTTATACAACTTAAAAAATTATATAGCCATGACTGTATCTAGTCCTGTATGTTTTATGTTAAAATACAGTGCCACCCTTCACCAGTTTTTAAAAATATTCAGTTCTTATTGAGTGTGGGAACTTACAAACAAGCTAATCTTTAGGCACAAAAACAACTTACACAGGAGATCCTACGATCTCTACAGATTTATTTCATACTTTTAAGCCTTAGGAGTCATAATTGCATAATGAGAATTCATATTCAGAGGGACTCTGAAGATTTACTTTTTTGCACAATCCCAGGTTATCTAAGCCAGACATACTAAGTCTCTCTGCTAGGGGCAGTGGATAAAGGATAGCAGGAAGTGCCTGGTTATCTACATGTTTTAAAAGTTCCCCAAGGGACTCATGCAAAATTAGATTTAGAAACACTACTCTAAATAACTTCATTATGTTTGCTCTTTTTTACCTCAGAGTTATACAGTGGTCCTTAGTCATGAAAGTAAAAAGAAAATTGAATTTCTAGACCTGGCTGGACTAAAGTTCCAGCTGTGATCCAACTTCTGTGACCTGAAATAAGTCATAATCTCTCTTATTTGTAAAATGGAGATAAAATTCCTTAGGTATTGAGTCAATTGAAAGAGATGCTAGATATACAAGCATTGGTTTAAATACATACGTACATACATACATACATACATGCTTTCCAGAAATGTTATAAGGGTAATTATCATCTTACTGATACATTGAAAGTTTTGTATCAGTTTCTAATATGTAGATTTTAGGATCACACAATGTTTTTGGATATTCTGCCCACTCAAGCAGTAACATTTTGAAAGCTTCAGTTGGTCTGAATGACTTGATTCCCTTGCTGAGTTGTTAAATTACAAGTGCTTTCTGCAACTACTAGAAGAAAATATTGGGGAAATGCTGTAAGATATTGGTATGGGCAAAGATTTTTTGGGGGGGGGGGGGTAAGACCCTAAAAGCATAAGCAAAAAAAGCAAAATAGACAAATGATTACATCAAGTTAAAAACCTTCTGCACACTAAAGGTGACAATCAACAAAGTGAAGAGACAACCAAAAAGTGGGAGAAAATATTTTGCTACTATTCATCTAACAAGGGATTAATAACCAGAATACATAAGGAACTGAAACGACTCAACGGCAAAACTAATAATCTGATTTTAAAACTGAACAAATGATCTCTGTATATCTGTCCTGTGTCACTTTCTTTCATACCGCATCCTAATTCATCATTGACTCTATATACAATTTTTAAAAAGCCCCATAAACCAATTGTTCAGAAGCATCCCATTTCTCTTTTCATTTCCTGTTATGTTATTCTATAATGTAACCCTATTCAAGTTTAGGGGAGGCCATTGTTTTAGACTAGACTCCTGCTCTTGGCCTCAGCAAACCAGACCAAACCATAATGGGTCAGGTTTTTTGTGTGTGGTGTTTTTGTTGTCTTTTTAAACAGGAGAGTCACAGCAACCAAGCAGAAGGGGCCCTTTACCTGATCCAGCATAAGAAAGTCCCCTTTGCTTAAACCCTAGAAAGAAGGTAGTGTTGAAACAGCTGGTCTACTTTTCATTCTGTTTCTGCTTTCTTCAGTCCTTTTCTGTCCATAAAGTCAGACACCACCTTGCCCAGCTCATCAAAACATACTATTTTATAGAATAAGGTATTACCCAATTCTACCACTGCAAGTAAAACCAATATATCTTTCAGCTAAATTTGTTGTAATTTTGTCTTTTGACCACCCCAAACTGGTAGGTTTCATTAATGGCTCAAAGGTGTTAAGAAAAATGGCTTCTTTTGTACACAGTGACACTGTATTGCTAGCACAGTCTCAGGCAGGCCAGAAGGCACAAGAATGAGCTTCCTCCTGTGCCCCTTCAGAAACACAAATCCCATCATCTCTCAGTGTCATGATGTTCGAGGATGGACAAGACACTAGCATGGCAGCAGCTTGGTGTCACAAAGTAAGAAAAGTGCTATAGGCAGCTTTGAAAACAGAAGTGCCAGAGGCCATCTGGTCACTTAATATCTCCTCAGCCAGACTACAGTCATCTTTTTCAATACGGTCTCTAACACTATTTCTCTGTGGTAATAGTGAAAAGTTGCTGACATATTTTGCTTGTGCTGCTTTAGATGGATGTACTACTTAAGTTTTCACACTACATATGAGTACCACATGAGGTATCCATCTAAAAAAAATTGAGAAACACTAAGTTTTATTTGTAGCAATACTGCCACGTTTAATTTAAAAAGTCAGCATGGGGAAACCCTGGAACTCGCTTACAGTCTCCACCTTTATGCATAAGTTTGACGTGTTCACACAGAGTCCTTCCCTGTGAGAATGTCTGCTCATTAATTTTATTCCTGTGTCATAGTATTAATCTATAGTGACGTTTGTTTCAATGCTATTAGCCAAAAAATAACATTTTAAGGGATAAAAAATTAAAACTTTTATGAGTCTTAAGTCTGAAAGTTGAGACTTAAAACTCATAAAGTACTAAGCATTGTCTTTGTAAAATCATGTGGATTAGGCTTGCTTGGGTTCCTCAAAAGACTGAGTTTTAACAGTGTATACTATTCAGTACAAAATGTGTTGGCTTTTATGTAAGCAACTCACTAGGAACATGCTGCTTATCTTGAATTACTAGGTAGGATTTTTTTGATAGAGGCAGGTTATTACCAGTTTGTCCTACTTGGAAGGACAAATATCTATAAGACAAATATAAACATTGAAAATTAAAAGGTATTTCCCAATATGCCCTGTGGAACTGGCTAATGGGTACAACTTAAGATAGGAAGATGCTGCATGAAGAGTTTAAATGTTGGAAAATGGGCAGCTTAGCTCATAAACTGCCTTCATATTTCAAGGCATTTGATTAACCTGCGGTCCCAAAGATTTATTTATTTGGTCTAGAAAGAATCCAAAAGCAAGAACTTAACTGTGTGGAAGCCTCTAGAGAAAAACTCTGACACTTCTACAAAAAATGACATCAAGGAACTATTAGTGGTGAAAAGAATAACTTTGTAAAGCAGTGGCATTCACTATTTGTGGCCCAAAGGAAAAACCCAGGAAGGAGAAAGAGATGGGGATATTTCTGTTCAATGTGTTTTCAGAGAAGGCAAGGAGACAAGTAAAACTGTACACTGCTGAGTCTTTTCCCACAGGTTATACATCCTACTAACAAGCAAAGCTTCCAGAAAGTAAGCTCTCTTGAACTTGTTAGAGAAGATACAACATTAGGAAGCAGAATATGAAGACTATGAAGACAATTTTACTTATTGGTTAACTCAACTAAGTGACTTAGTCTCTGTGCCCCATTTCAGTGCCTGTAAAACATATGAAATGAATAAAACAATTTTTTTTAAAGAACCAGTGACTTAAAGAAGGTAAGCGCTATGGCCAATGGAACTCAAAACTGTTCTAAAATCAATACTATTATTTTCAGAATATTTTGAATGGACTGTAGATACTGTTTTCCTAACACAATATCATTACATTAATGAAAGCTTATGTTTTATGTTGCCTTTCAACTTAAGAATCAAAAGTTGAAAGTCAGTTGCATACATACTTTGCAACACCCAAGCTTGGTGAGTCTTAGAAAGTGGTGATAATTTGTTTCTTGCAGTGACATGACAATATCCTGGAATAACGTAGGATACTAACAGTATTACTTTGGACACATGGGATGGAGCTGAGAAAGTGGGGAGTCTAGTATTCAAGGATGAGGATGTCACAGTTGACTCCTTACTGTGCAGACTAACCACTGTGAGAGTCCTGTGTGAAAATTAGGCAGCAATAGAACCATGGACCAAAAAAGGACAACATAGAAGCTAGTGAATCAGGAATTTGTGTGTGTGGGTGTGGGTGCTATGTAAACAATGACAAATTTTCCATCTAGCAGCTCCAACTTTTAGAAGAAAGTACTGGGCACAGCTATCTGTTACTGCTCTGGAAAGTTCTGCCCCTCCATCTTTTGTACTGTGCTAATGTTCACATATATGAGGTTCTCTGGGGCCCTCAGTCTAAGATGTTCAGAGACTGCACAGCAACAATTACCCATCTGTACTCTGAAGCTGTAAGCAGATGTTTCTCTGTTGGAGAGCTCCTATTATAAAGGTGGCCAAACAAAAGAAAGATTTTGAAAAGCATAGTTCGGAAGCACCACAGGTAGCTTTGTGTCCTGCAGGCTAGTTTTATCTTTTTTCCAGAATAGTGGATGGAACTTTCTTGTGAGCCAGGCTTGATACTACAAGTATAACATTTCCTACTCTTGGTTTTAACAACTTTAAAGTGCATTGAATGTCAATTGGCAAGAGTTTCAATGAGAATCATCAGACCTGATCCTCTGGTCTTACATATGGAACTGATAGTTGCAAGAAAGTTAACTAGAAAAGCAGAGTGGGCTATCAAAACGATAGCTGTGGCTCAGTTAGTGTCATCTTTGTCATTTGCCAATGTGTTCCTTCAATGCACAGAACCATTTCAGTCCATGTTCTTGAACTATTAGTAGAATTCAGCTGAACTTTGAGAGGAATAACTCATTTGTTCTGCTCTTCTCTCTATAATATTACAAAGAAACCTTACCAGAAAACATTGTACCCTAATGATGCAGAGTTGGGAATTTGGAAATCAACAGCAGAAAACTGAGTTCTGATTGAAATTTACTATGTAGATTACAACAACAATCCACAGATAAGTGAGGCTATTCTACACATGCCAGGATTTAAATTACATCCTCCTACCGGTGGCCAAGTATGACATTGTGCTGTTCCCCTGCTGTCACTGTCAAGTTTCCTGTGCAACTATCATGATTATCAACAACAAAGCCCATGTGCTGCGCGCAGGGATGTGGTTTAGTGTTAAAATCCTTAATCCTTATACTTGTACAGAATCCCAAACCACTTTGCTTATGAAGATAAATATGAAACCCAGGGCAATGGCCATATTCCAGTTTGAATAATTATGTTGCTTTCCACAAATATCTTTCATCCACTTCCTCAATTGTGTCACCTAAGATGTGGCTATTCAATTCTTTCTACATGCATTTTCACCCCTGGAAACAAACACTGCCAAAACAGATGTCTCCATGACAAAGGTTAGCTGTAAATCCCAGAACAGAACCCCCAAAAATGTATATATGGAGAAACAGAAATCAAAATCTTGAGATGCTGAATTATTTCAAAGTTAAAGAAATAACTATTTAGAGAGAAATATTATTCCTATATATCATTAAAAGGAAAAGTGTTATGGTACAGAGGAAAATATTTAAAATGACACTGTCTGCAGGCTCACAAAGCCGAGTGAGTGACAACTCCATAGGACAGGTTCTGAAGAGGGACTTCTCTATGTTTTATAAATTGGCAAATAAAAATTGTATGTATTTATCATGTGCAACATAATGTTTTGAAATGTATATACATTGTGAAATGGCTGAATCAGGCTAAATTATACAGGCATTACCTCACTGTATTTTCTTTTCTGATAAGAACACTTAAAATCTACTCCCTTAGTGATTTTCACCATGTTGTACAATAGATCTCTTGAACCTAGTCCTCCTATTATGCTAAGTGAAATGGACCATACACAGACAAATATCACATGACCTCACTTCTTTTTGGAGACTGCAAAAGTGGAACTCACAGAAGTAGAGTAGAATGGTGGTTACGAGAGGCTGTTAGGGTTGGGGTGAGGGGTCAGGAATGTGTTCAGCAAAGTTTCAGTTAGATCTGGTTTCTTACAGTCACTGGTGGCACGGAACGAAAAAGAACACTCTTGCTTTTGAAGTAAACTGTGCAAGATGGTCTCAGTGATATAAGAAAGTCACCGCGATTGCCACGTACTGTGAAAAGACAAATGTATCAGAGGAATATGAAGGTATCTGAATCTGTGGCAACTGCAAGTTCTGTTAAAGTATGATTGGGAATGAATGCAAACTTTCCTGGTTTTGGTTTTGACTTATTTTCAATTATTTACTGTTAACTTAGAGCACTGCTCTTGGCAAACGTTTCACTAGCCCCTTTTGTGTCATGTTTAGGGTTATGGTTTACCAGAACCAAACAAGAACAGATGCGGGGCTACATTTCGATAGATAGATAAATACTATTTTCAACATTGACATTTTCATGTAAAATGTTGTGTCTTAAGCTGTGACACCCAGGAACAAATAATACCTAGTTAAATGGTTGGTTTGAGAAATGGAAAGATTAAAATAACCTGACCTTCCAGGAGAATCAGATCTTATCACACATTCTCTGAATACATTTAGCAATTCTAAGAGCAGTACTTGGAAATCCCTTATCGGAAGAAAGGAAGGTGGCAGAAACAGAAGTAAGAAAATGAAAAGAATAGGCTCCGGGTGGAATCCAGCCATTTGTAATTGAGTTTGCTTTTCCATTGTGGCACTTTAAACTCCCAGTATGAGAGATTTCTGTGTTTTGTTTCTTAAGGGCTAAGAATACCTTGTTAATATTATTGGTAGCTGTGGGACAATTCTGTTTATGTAACTACCAACTCTCTGGATTGCCAGTCTGTTTATATAGCTGTTTGCATACAGTGGGACTTTAATAACAAACAACTTAGAAATATGTATGTGCCGTAACACAAATGCTGTAACACAAACACTCTTTCATGTATATTTTCCTGGGAGGGCAGCCAGAGCTCTTTTCCTCTGCCTGTTTACATACAAGATGTTGTCACTTGGCAGATATATATTAGAATGGTCGCTCCAGATTGCAAAGAGTTGTGCACACCTGGGTTATTTTCATTCCAAAAGGTCCAATTAAATAATATTGTGCAGCATTTGCATAATTATTCAGTTTAGCTATATGGCTGAGCTACCAATCTGGATCTTCAAATTTTAAAAAATCTGAGTGTGTCAATTAAGAACTTTGAATTTTTGATAAGTTGGTACCTCTACAGATCTGCTAAGAGATTGATAGAGTCCATGCAATATCATTTTAGAAGGACTTCAGTGAAAATGAGTGTTTAAGAGCTGCCTATCTTTTAAAGGTAATTTCTCAACATTTTTTGTTAATAAACCCTATTAAGAATCTGACGAAAGCTGCATGCTCTTTCCCAGTAAAAATGCTCATGTAAATTGAAGAAATTCAGGAGGTTTTGTCCATCAGTCCCAGGCAAAAATTTTGAGAGGACAACATTACAAAATTAAGGTAAGAAGTTAAGATCTATAAACATGCCTCATAAACTCCAGAGTTAAATATACTTACGAGGCAAATGCACCATAAAATCAACACAGAATTAATTCTCATTACTGCTATTACCAATGTTGTAGTTTGGCTCACTGGAATTGAATTCATTCTTTTACTCTCTCTAGTTATCTGAGTTAATATAAAAGGCCATTATTAAGAGTCAAATATAAAATTTGCCTTCAATGTAAAACATGTTTTATTCTTAACATAATGTGAGTAGATATTGTGTAGTTTGATATTCATCAGCACCAGTAAAATGAACCCAAGCTCAGGTACAAATCTAATAGAGCTGAATGTTAATTAATATGATCCAACCAACTTATCATTTTCAGGCTTGCTTCTATTAGGAAAGATGTGCTGTGGCTCTACACTAATAGAAAAGTCTATTAGTTGCATGGATTCCAATTTCCTTTATCTATATTAGTCACTGAATAGTAGGTTTCTCCTAAGCTTAATATAATGTTTCTCTTTATATTTAGAGCATTCATTTAAAACCATAAAATTATGAACCAAGATTCAGTGGATACATTTAATATATTTTAATGTGATAGCTTTATGTATAACTTTCAATCTAAAAGAACAAATCCATGTCTCTTTTTAAGAGTCAAGTTTAGTGTCCATATGTGCTATGCCCCATAGTAGTAACATCAGACATAGAAGGGCAATTTACGTTTTTTTATTAAACAAAATGGGGGGTTGAGCCCCATAGGTATCCTGTGATCATGAGATAGACATTATTTACATTTTAAAGTGACATTTTTCAACCTCTACACTATTGCCATTTTGGGTTGGATAATTCTCTGTGGTGGGTGCTGTTTGAGCACTGCAGGATATTTAGCAACATCCCTGACCTCTACCCACGAGATGCCATTAGTATCTTCCCAGTTGTGGCAATCAAAAACATCTCCAGACATTGACAATATGTCCCCTGGGGGCAAAATTTCCCTCAATTTAGAATCACCGTTTACAGAAACTACATTGCAGAGAATTTAAGGCACTGGCTCAGGGTCATAAAGACACTGAGTAATAGAGCCAGGGCTCGATTCTTGTCTCTAGTATCTAGTTCTACAATGCAACCTAGGAGACACTCCATCCTGTAATTCCTTTAGTGTTTCTCTTGAACTATGAACATCACTAACATAGACAATATTGTAACATAAGTAAAAGGAAAGTAGTAACATACAGTCAGCTCTCCATATCTATGTGCCCTGGACTCATTCAACAACCACAGATAAGTGAAAATATTACAACAATTAAAAACACAAAAACAATATAGTATAACAACAATGTTGGATTGGGTATTATAAGTAATC
Organism: Rhinopithecus bieti; assembly: GCF_001698545.2. Taxonomy (NCBI): domain Eukaryota; kingdom Metazoa; phylum Chordata; class Mammalia; order Primates; family Cercopithecidae; genus Rhinopithecus; species Rhinopithecus bieti. The sequence continues at coordinate 460,218 of NW_016805866.1, read as the reverse complement.
TAGAGATGATTTAAATTATATAGAAGGATGTGTATAAGTTATATGTACACACTATACCATTTTATATAAGAGATTTGAGCGTCTGCAGATTTTGGTATCAGTTGGGGGGTGTCCTGAAATCAATCGATTTCTATAAAAGTGCCTGTTAAATACTAAAGTATTACGAAAATTTCACATAAGCATATGTGTGTTAGAATCTACCCTGAGATAAACGTGGGGGGCTCACAGAAGCCATGAAAAACTAGGAGCAAAGTAAAACTGCAAACTAAAAGGTAGATCTGCTGCTGACTTCAAGTTCTGAACTGCAAAACTGATCTTAAACGGTAAAGTGCTTAATGCAATCTGGCTGGTGTCGGCATCTTTCCAAAACATTGTATTAGCTGTTGCAGTGGAATGTTGCCAGCAGCCAGATGAACAGTTTTTAGTCTCTCATGAATAGTTGGTACAAACCGAGAGCGCTCATCCTCATCATTTCTTAGAGTGATGAAGCTGGGCCGAACCAAAATAGCTTTCTCCAGGCATACTAAGTGAAGCTAGAAAACCCTCGTTTGGCAAAATAAAAATAAAACCATACACAATGCCTAGAGGCTCATAGAAACCTGACATCTAAGAAATCTATGGATACAATGTGAGTTCTCATGATTACACCAGCTTCCTTTAAAGCAGGACCGGATGCACGGCAATCCTCAAGCCTTTGTCTAACCAGAGGAAGCGTGTTCTCATCTTGCATGTGTGAAATGCCATAACCTGACCTAGTTCTGCATTAACATTCTTGTACGTGACCAATTCTCATGTGAAATCTGCACACACTAGCTCTTAAGTGACTAAAGATTATGCAAAAGAGAAAACTGTGGCAATAGGTCTGCAGTTCTATTGAGCTTCAGAGAGAGTATTAAGTTTCTTGTCCCTTTGAACAAAATGACACAGCTGGTGATAAAGCAAGCATTTTTCTTAAAATTCTCTCATCACTCCCAATTTCCTACTGCATCTAGATATTTCCATCATTTTTCTTTTCCTCATGATTTCCTAGTGGTCTCTATCTCTAATAGGACTGTCCATCTTTAAAGACCTCATGTCAACACATTCCTGAAATGAACTGGAACCCCCTAAAAGTTTATCTGTCAGCTTAGTACTTGTCATCTAAAAAAGTGAGCTTATTCAACCTCTTTCCCATTTCATCAATCAGTGTGAAGAGAATGAGAGGGAGGACCAAAAACAGCTGACTTACAGCTATTAACAGTGCCTTGCACCAAATAAAACAAAAGTTCACAAAGTCACCTGAGTAGTTTACTGAGCAAGTCTCCCTTCATGGAGTCGGTGAGAGAGAAGGTAGACAATAGAACAAGGTAGTTTAGTCCATTGTGACCAAATGGAGAGATTACTTTGCCTGTGTCTATGGTTACTCAGACTCTATTTAAAAAATGAACAAGTTTTCCTTGGTTGCAATTTGGGTGAATCTGCGCCATTGCATAGTATGCCCAGGGTTTTTTCCCTATAATCCTGGCTGGTGGCATTAGGCAAGTGTCTAGGAGGGCTCTCAGGCCTATAGGCAGCCCCTAATTTTCATGCTTTGTAAAAAGCAAAAGCCTCCTTTACTAATTGGGTACTTGTGGAAGAAAACCAGGCACATACCAAGCTATTCTCTTATTTGGTTCCTCTATCACACAAGAGATACATATTTGGGGAGTTACTGAACACACTCCCAGAAAAAAAGGCGTCTCCATTTTAAAAATTGAAAGAGAAAAAGCATTTTGTTCACTATCCAGAGCCAAGTCCACTTCTGAAACCAAACTCTGTGGCCAGGTAAAGGATCCTACATACGTATAAAGCATTCCTTTTTTCCCAGAAATAGAACAAACTACTCTAGATTCCAAATGTATTCCTTGTAAGCTTATTAAAAACTCTCAAAGTTACAACTAAGGTACTATAGTTACAAATGTTCCCTAGAACTTCATTCGTTTTAAAATGATGCAACTTCTCTGGACAAGTCATGCCAGAGGCAAATAGACAGTCATTTGTATGATAACAATGGCCTTCTCTATCCTTCCGTGCCAGGCCATTGTAAAGGAAGCAGCCATGATGCTCAACACATTTTCACAGCATGAATGGATTTCATCACTAGTCTTTCAAATGTTCCAAGTGTGTTGCAGACAGATAAACAAGCTCTGCTTGGAGGAAGTGCCTGAATTTGAAGCTGTAGAGCATATCTTCTCTATTCAGAGTGTGTTGAGTGAAGCAATACATTGTAATGAAATACAGTAAGCAGTGCTGTGGATAGGCAGACACCTTCATATTAATAAAAAAAGTTGTTGGATTCAGTGGATACGGTAGGCTGGATGTATAGATGATGTTGTTACCATAACTCAGTTCTATTCCACTGAAAAGATATTTACTTGCAATCTCCTTCAATGAAGAAGACTTCAGAGAAGTCTGTTATCCCTTAGAAATACACACAGATGCACACACACACAGAGGCACACACACACACATATTCAGGGGTTAGAACTAATCTTTTGTGTCAGTGTACACATTGATCATTATGTTGGTAATAAAACAATTCATTTATAACTGATTCAGGTTACTGCTATTGACCTTGATGGTTACTGGCTCCTGACTCCATAAAATGTGCTATGCCACTTAACAAATCTAAATGGTAATCAGTAGTAATCTTATACAATGCAATCAGCAGAAGTGATGAATTTTTATAAGCAGAGAGTGACCATGCATGGGCAATAACAGAAAACCTGCTGTTCCTCAGTTGATAGAAGGAATATATATGTTCCAACCCAGTACTGGAGTGCTGTTAGCAATCAAAACATGACTTAGAAAGCTCTTGTGGTAGAGACAGGTATTCTGAAACAGATTTCCTAAAATTTCCTTTCTGGAGAAACTTATTTCTTTATTATTATCATTATTATTAACATAGTCTTAGTACAAAGCTTTTTTCTTTTATTTTAACTGTAAGTGCACAAACCCAAACTTTTATTGCAGAATATTAATAATGTAAAAGCCATTTCCTTTTAACATCATGAATCACACTGGTAAATGGCAGCTTCAAAATTACATACTGAACAAGTTAATTGGTAATAGTTATAATGGTGAGGGTAATGGTGAGGAAGAAGGAATGTGTTTTCTCCGAAGTGTGGAACTGTGTAAATTATAAGTAGATCAATAGTTGATCTCCACTTCCTCACCACCATTGTATCTCCAGCACAACACTGAGGAAATATTTCTTTCTTTAAATAATTATTGTGTGACTAATTCACTATTAGGCTAGGCAAGATGTAAACATGCCTAGAATTTGTATGCTGTCTTGATTCTCTCTCTATCAGGCTGTATGTGCTTGAAAGAAGCACCATCAGACACTGAACTACAAAGTATCATCTAAGACTATGAGGGCCTGGAAATGGCTCTGAGGATTCTTCCAGTCGAATCTATTCCTATCTCTTTCTCTTTTGTTGATAGGATTTGGTATGCAAAAAGAGACAATTTCCCTTTCTTTTTTTTTTTTTTTTTTGAGACGGAGTCTTGCTGTGTTGCCCAGGCTGGAGTGCAGTGCGTGATCTCAGCTCACTGCAACCTCTGCCTCCCAGGTCCACACCATTCTCCTGGCTCAGCCTCCCGAGTAGCTGGGATTACAGGCACCTGCCAACATGCCCAGCTAATTTTTGTATTTTTAGCAGAGATGGGGCTTCACCATGTTTGCGAGGCTAGTCTTGAACTCCTGACCTCAGGTGATCTGCCCGCCTCAGCCTCCCAAAATGCTGGGATTACAGGCGTGAACCACTGTGCCCGGCTATGTCACTTTTTTTTTAACCGCCTTTCCTCCAGTCAACTCATCACTTTACTCACTAAATCTCCATTTTTCACAAAGCCCACTGCCCTCCCTCCCAGGAGCAGCACAGGATCGGAGAATTCACTCTCATCTGGGTTGACCCAAAGATGCAAAAGGACAGGAAAGCCTACTTAATTCCTGATATAGTTTGGAATGTTTATCTCTGCCTGAATCTCATGTTGAATTGTAATCCTCAAAGCTGGAGGTGGGGCCTGGTGGGAGGTGTTTGAGTCATGAAGGTGGATCTCTCGTGGCTCGGTGCTATCCTCATTATAGTGAGATCCGGTCATTTAAAAGTTTGTGGTGGCCAGGCACTGTGGCTCACGTCTGTAATCCCAACACTTTTGGTGACCAAGGTGAGCGAATCACTTGAGGTCAGGAGTTTGAGACCAGCCTGTCCAACATGGTGAAACCTCGTCTCTACTAAAAATAGGAAAAATGAGCCCAGGTGTGGTGGTACATGCCTGTAATCCCAGCTACTAGGGAGGCTGAGGCAGGAGAATTGCTGGAACCCAGGAGGCAGAAGTTGCAGTGAGCCAAGATTGTGCCTGGGCGACAAGAGTGAGACTCCATCTCAAAAAAAAAAAAAAGTTTGTGGCACTTCCGCCCCTGCTTGTTCCTGCTCTGGTCATATGACATACCTGTTCTCCTTTCACCTTCTGCCATGATTATAGTTTCCCTGAGGCTCCCCAAATGCTAGCACCATGCTTCTTACATAGACTGCAGAACTATGAGCAAATTAAACATCTTTATAAATTACCCAGTCTCAGGATTTCTTCATAGCAATGCAAGAACAGCGTAACACATTTCCTTATTTTATACTTTGGACAAAATCTTGTGAGATAGTTGCTGCTCCCAAATAACTCCCTCCCAGAAATGGCTGACTTTTTCTAATGTTTAGAGTTTTTTGCAAGCTTGAATGCATTTTTTCTTCCTCTTTGCTGTCACTTATCTCACACTATTCTGCTCAAATATCATTTTTTCAGAGAAGGTTTTCCTGTTGTTCTCTACATTCCCAGCACCCACCCCTGCCTTGTTACCTGTACTACCATTGTATGCCCATTGCACCAAACGCCTTTACTTTATAGCCTTCATCAACGTTTGTTATCACATATTTATTTGGAGGTCACTTATTTACATGACAGTGTCCCCCACTAGACCCACCAAGGCCATCTCTGTTCTTGCTTACTCTTGCATCCTCAGTGCTTCTTCAGTGCTTAACATACAGTAAATGTTCAATCTGCAGCTAAGTGAAAACATTAATAAAAAACATTGTCAGACTATCATATCGGTGCTAAGGAATGAATACTAGATGAAACACAGGTCCTTCCTTGCCATAATTTTAATTCTAAAAAACGAAATCTTCCTCCTGTGTTTAAGCACAGGTTCTATCTTCCTGCGTCTACACCAACACACCTAGCAGGAATTTAAGAAGTCTACTTGCTCTTACCGGTCTGTGACCAGTACAAGTGGGGAAATAACATATCCTAAATGCAATGTGATCTTGGATTGGATCATAGACTGGGAAAAAATAATCCCAAAGCCCATTATGCAGATACTGGTGCAAAATGAATATGTACTCTAGGTGAGATTTTGTGTCAAGATTACATTTCCTGATTTTGATCACTGTACTCTGATTTTGTAAGAGAAAGTCCTTGTTAGGAAATACACACTGAATTATTTTAAAAACGAATGATGACTGTAACTGAGTTTCAAATGGTTCAGGGGAAAATACATATCTACATAAATGTTTTGTATGCATACTCCCAAATGGCTCGTGTGTGCATGCACACTCACACATATAGAGAATGGTAAAGCAAATGTTAACAATTGCTGAACCTGAGTAAGGACATAAGGAATTCCATATACTATTTTTGCAAGTTTTCTCCAACTATAAAGTTATTTGAAAATCAAAGGTTTAAAAAAAATCTCAGGTTGGGTACGGTGGCTCATGCCTGTAATCCCAGCACTTTGGGAGGTCAAGGCGGGCAGATCACCTGAGGCCAGGAGTTTAGGACCAGCCTCGCCAATATGGTGAAACCCCTCTACTAAAAATACAAAAACTAGCTGGGCATGGTAGCGGGCATTTGTAATCTCAGCTACTCAGGAGCCTGAGACAGGAAAATCATTTGAACCCTGAAGGCAGAGGTTGCAGAGACCTGAGATGGTACCACTGCACTCTAGCCTGGGTGACAGAGCGAGACTGTCTCCAAAAAAAAAAAAAAAAAAAAACCCTCTGAGGAAGGTATATATATGTGTAATTTGGGGTACATATGACACATAATCATGCTAATATTTATATACATATTTTGCCTTTGTGGTTAGGTTTTCAGTGTAACATGTGCTAGAGGATCTATAACTAGAGTTACTTTTACATCAGAAGAAACAACCATGAAACTTATTGATGCTTTAATACAAGTATATAAAAGTGTAACAATATATATATTTTTAAGATCTGGGTTGTGAGTAGTTATGATCATGTCTTCCAGCACCAGCAGGATGGGAAGAAAAGTCTCAGACTATCCTATATAACATGAAAAACTATTCATAAAGTAGTCAGTTTAAGGTAAAATAGTAAAGTCACACACTTTGGGATGTGTTGGACTCTAGAAAAGACAGATTTATTTATTGAGAAAAGTTAGTGAAGCTCTTCTTAAATTTCTCACTTACATCTATCACATAAGCATTGTGCTCCATGCTGGGGTTGAGGAGAGGAAGATGTTGAAGCTTATTCTTTGTGCATCATTTTAAAACAGGGCTTTTCTCCAATGGGTAAGATCCTACTAGGGTCAATGTGGCTACTCATTAACTCTCCTAGCTTCACTACTTCTGAAATTTTCTTAAATGAAAATAGAACCAGAGTGAAGAGAGTAGAGGAAGAAGTCAGCATGAATGACAATTGATAGGGTAAACACACATTTATCGAGTTCAAGCATAACAAATCAGCATTTGTGCAATGCCTGACTCAGAGAAAATCCACATATAATTTGAAAATTGGACTGCCATAAAAAAAACAAAGAATTATTTCACCAATTGGTCTGACAAAGGAAGCTATGTAATGGCATTTAGCAGAGGATGCAGAACAAAACAGCTTGGTAAACAAATGAAGTTATTACAAGGGAAGGGCATAAGGTTGACTCCAAATGTAGCAAATACAAAATAAAATCAGGTTTTTAAATGCTACAAATACAAACGTTTGTTCTTTAGTAGCAGTACCTGACCTTTTCACAAATTGGGTTATAGGATTGGTAATAACTAAGTACATTATCAGTTTTCCATGTCAATCTTCTGGACTATGCACAGATGTTATCAAATAAGAATATTCTTAGAATAAGAAAGCAAATTTTTATGCATTCATTATATGTAAATTTATATATTTTACATATGATGATACAGTTTTAATAATTTGAGCAGCTTTTGATAAGTTCACATACTAACAAAACCAAGAGTTAAAGACGTCTCAGAAAACAAAATAGAAATCAAAAAGTCTTAGCAAGCTCTCCCATCTCTTAAATATACGTGTGGAAATCACTACTAAAGCTGATATTTAGAAGTGGGTGCTTTTATCTTTGAAGAACCCTGTTTGAATAGATATGCTCCAGGCATTGCGCTTGGACCATTTGTTTTACCAGCTGTTTCTAAAAATATGTTCATGATGGAAACCTTTTCTGCCTCCTCCAAAATTGCTTTTCTGAGGGCTTTTTCCCCCTTCCACAACGGAAAGGGTAAAGATATGGAAAACAACATCTGCTGAAAGATCTCACAGCTTCAGGGGTGGACTATAGTCATAAGATGCATGTGGAAAAAAAAGAACCATCAAAAAACCCTGATAAACTAAATGACTAAAGAGACTGCTGCATTCTCTTGGATTAAAGGTAATCAAATGTTTTAATTCATTAATATAATCTTTGTAGCTGCAGTGACAGATGTTCCCTGCATGGGAGAGAGTCTCAATTAATCTGCAGCTGGCTTAATTTTCTGGACATCCTATCGAGGGAGAGACGGAAGAGGAAGGGGGAGGTAGAGAGATACGAATGTAAAGTTTTAAATTACTTGTTTGCAACTGCATCTTTTCCTCTAACCAGCAGATGTACAGATGAGAACTGTTCAGGCATTAAGTATGTACACAACACCCGAAGCTGGGTTAAAGGATCAAGCATATTCCCAAGACTCTGGTGAAAGCCACTTCGTGTTCCATCTGTGTTCCTAGGTTCCAAGCACACATTTTAAACTTTCTGGTAATGGGTCATTTACAGAATAGCTTGTGCTCACTGCTGCTGCATTACCACCTGGTGTATCCATGGATAATTTGTCAGTTGATGAACAGAACTGACCTTATGGAACTAATGTGTTAAGCTATATAGAGCCCTGCATATCATCATCATCATCATCATCATCATCTTTGAATTCCTCCAGCAGCTTTCCTTGCAGGGCCATACATCATAATTCAACCCAGAAAAAGGATTCACTATTTTTTAAAAATTTACTGGTTTGGCAAACTTCTGTATCTAAATATTTACATTTCCCTTGCTGGTCTCCTAGTATAGTCTTCTATATTTTAAGAAATAACAGGTATCCTTTCTCTCAGATTACAAATGTAATACATGCTCTGCATAGATTTTTGTTGTTGTGTTTCATTTTTTGAGACAGGATCTTGCTCTGTTGCCCAGGCTGGAGTGCAGTGGTGTGATCACGGCTCACTGCGCCCTTGACGTCCCAGGCTCAAGCAATCCTCCCACATCAGCATCCCGACTAGCTGGGACTACAGGCATGTGCCACCATGCCCAATTTCTACACAGAAGTTGTGGAGTATGATTACCAAAGTATCAGTCACCACCTAGAGATAATCACTAAGTCTGTTATTGATAATATAATTCTTACACCTGATTCAGGACATTAAGTCTCTGATTTTCAATAAATACTCAGTAAATTTGGCATGAACTTTTATTAGGCTAAATTTAGTATAATGTTTTCAATATTTAGATAATTAATTTAATGAATCGGGAGGTTATTGGTATAGATTACCCAAGAGACAAAAAAGAGGAGAGGGGATGAGAACTGTAGATACACGTTCAGGAATTGTCTTTGATGTAGATCACATACCTTATTTTGGCTGGGGACTATAATATTTGACCTTCTCTTGACACAAAGATGGATCATGTTAGCTCAAATGTAGGCTAATTCAGCTTTCCAAAATAGCTCTCTCTCCTTTATTATAAAGCTTAAAGTGAAAAAATTCTAGATTTAGCACAGAGACATTTTTATAGGCATGAATTATCTTTCCACACAGTCCTTAGAAGTTTCCGTCTTTAAGTAGACTTCTAAACTGATCTTGGCCTTCTAATTATATTTACCCTAGGGTGGTTTTTTGTTGTTGTTGTTTGTTTGTTTGTTTTGGAAATCTATTTTGTGCCTTTAATCTTTTTTTTTTAAAACTGAGATTAAAAATTATCTTAATGCTTGTTATCTAAGTGACAGATGCTTTAACTGGTAACTTCCTGGGACCTCAATAAAATAGATGGGTCTTAACATCATCATTATTAGTTCACAATAAAACTTTACATGTAAAAAGGCCTTCACTCTTCGAAATCTACTCAGTCTAGTGTGGCAATATAGAGAACTTTAAAACTCTTGTTTTGGGGGATGTTTATTTGTTTTCAAAGCCTGAGAAAAAAAATTCAAAGAAAAACTGTAGGGAAGGACATTGCCAACCTTTATTTTGCTGATTAAGAATGCTATACATAGTAACAAAATGTTGCTTTTGTAAAAGACATTGATTTTAGCCATCCGAAAACACATGATACAGTATCCGAATATAGGGGCAGTTCTATAAGTTTGACTTTGTGCAGACTCACTGTATTGTCCTTGCTTTTCTCATTTCACTATGGGTCACTGAAAGCTTTGGCATAGACTGGTACTAATCGAGTTTGGGAACCGGTACTCTAGGTTGCTTAATCTGTCCTCTGTGTGGGCAGATAACATTACTGAGAACACATCACTAGAGCATATAGTTGAGTCTGTGCCACAAGAGACTTCTAGTCCCCACTAACTGCTTCACAACTTGTCTGTAATCTCTTAGTTCCCTTTGTGACTAAAATAATAGAGTTGTAGATTTGAGCCCTAAGTGGGTCAATGGTATTGTCTTGTGTGGCAACAATGTCCAGTAGAGGGAAGATAATACATTTCATACTACTACTGAATTCTCTGTTGGATGCTATCTCAGTTTAGAATAGAAATCTTTGGATATACAATCAAAAACAATCTTAACATACAATATCAGTAAAATGGCATGGATTAAAGTTAGGAAACCTGGGATTTAATTACAACTCCAATAAAGACTAGTTCAAATCAATTTACCTTTGCATGCATCAGTTTTGTCACCTAAACCAAAAGCATTACAATGAACTCTAAAATTCATCAAGCTTATAGTTTGAGGTTATATAACCTCTGAGATTATCTGAGAAAAAAAGACATGGGAAAAAAAAAAAAAAAAAAAAAAAAAAAGTCTTTACTTTTGGGAATTTGGAAGGGATTGCTGTTTAATTTGATAATGTCACCAAGAGTTTATTCAACCAGAAATTTTACTGAGAGCACATCCTTCCAAATTTATGAAAGGACAATATTTAAAGGAAATTAAGAAACAAAAAACGTTGTGTGTCTCATTATGCCTTGTTTGACCTTCCTAGGGTCTTTTTTAGTGTTTTTAAAATATTTAATTCGGATGCCTTTAAATGAGGGCATGTTCTCTTCAGTTCAGAGTTCCCATGACTGCAGACTGCATCAGGTCTGGTCTATTTCATCTATTCATGTTATGCAGCTGGTCCCTGGGGACAGAGTGTTTTCCCTTGCTTTATAGGGAAAGCTAGTAATGAGTAAGTGTAAACAAACAAGTAAACCGACTAGCCGCATGGTAAAATGCGAGGTTATTGTAAGCCGAAAGGGAGAAAAAGTCCTTGTCAGGCCGTCAATCGTGCCTAATTTACCCTTGTTTTCCTCTTGTTCTCCATAATCTCTTTGATCTCCAAAGCTTATTGAAACACTCACTGCAATAAGTTATTTTAGAAGATGACCCCGTGCCTCCTGCCTCCAAAGCCTTTCCTAATGGCTCCATATTTTTTGCCTCCTTGCATCATCTCTTCATTTTGTTTGCTTTCTTTGTAGTTCAGAACCTTACAACTCCAAACACAAAACCACACCAGGGGGCCCTGCTAATGTAGAAAGCTCATAATGTTATCACTAAGCATCCTGGCTCTCCAAAGTTAACCTCATGCTCCCTCTGGGGTTTGGAATACATTAAGATTTAGCTTCATGGTTTGCCCCATGTTTATATATGAGTCTTTCATATTTCTTCTCCATAGATTTCTAATGCGAAAGATGTTAAAGAGAGTAAGCATTAACTTATACTGCATGTTCTCAACAAGTTGGAGGTAAATGATGACTTAACACAAGGAAACAACAGACAATGGAGTCTACTTGAGCAGGGAGGGTGAGAGAATGGAGGGAGCAGAAAAGGTAACTATTTGATACTGGGCTTAATACCTAGATGATCAAATGATATGTACGACAAAACGCCATGACACATGTTTACATAGGTAACAAACCTTCATGTGTACCCCTAAACCCAAAATAGAAGCTAAAAACTTCTTAGGGAAAAGCCATTTTTGCAGTAGTACTAAATCTGTGAACCTGTATTTTCATAGCCTGCTCTGGTCTAATCTGCTGCCAGGTGGTAGAACACGTTATTCACTTCAGGAGATAGGATGCTCCTTCCTGTACTATACTGTATAATCTGCTACCTTCAACATTCAGAGGGTTAAGATATAAATAAATGCTTTTGCTCGCAACGCAGGCAGGAGTCCTAGATATGGTGCCCCTCCATTGTGTCCTCCTCATTCACTGCCTGTGTCACCAAGAATGTTTTTCCCACTTTCCTCACAAAACTTATAAAGCTACAAATCAAAGAGTACAGGGAAAGAAGAGGCTGTCAGCAGGTTGTGAAATCGTTTAGACATTTGTCAGCTCAAAAGCCCACAGCCAAGGTTTGGGGAAGAATTACTGGGATATGACACAGTTTGTGGACTGGAGATCAAGGAAGCTACTGCCAAAGAGGTCTGAAATCGGGGGCGAATGCAGCCCACACATAGCAGAGGTGGGGAGCTCAGAAGAGAGACTGGCAAAGTGAAGGGCAAGATGTTAAGCACTTAACCAAAGATGTAGTGTACAAGCTGGGTGGAGATGACCCTGGTTTAGTTGTTTGTTATTGTGTTTCATGTCTGAGATAGGGGCTTATCTAAAACAAAGCTGGGCAATGTCCTTAAAGATGAGCTTTTAGGGCTGGGCGCGGTGGCTCATGCCTGTAATCCCAGCAGTTTGGGAGGCCAAGGGGGGGAAAATCTCGAGGTCAGGAGTTCGAGACCAGCCTGACCAACATGGTGAAACCCCCATCTCTACTAAAAATACAAAAATTAGCCGGTCATGGTGGCTCACGCCTTTAGTCCTAGCTACTCAGGAGGCTGAGGCAGGAGAATTGCTTGAACCTGGGAGACGGAGGTTGTAGTGAGCCAAGGTTGCACCACTGCACTCCAGCCGGGGTGACAGAAAAAGACTCTGTCTCAAAAAAAAAAAAAAAAAAGCTTTTAATGTCCTATTGTATCCTATGTGGTCTCATATACTTATGGAGAACTCAGCAAATGTTGGGATTGACTATAAAATGGGCAGAAAGGTCTTATCTATTAAAAAAAAAAAAAAAAAAAGAAGACTACACATTTTTAACCTATCGACTTCTCTAGATTGGGGTAAACCATGACCTCTGAGCCAAATCCAGCTCCATCTCTGCTTTTGTAAATCAAGTTTCATGAAAACACAGCCCTGCTCATTTGTTTATTTCCATGGCTGCTATTGTGTCATAAGAGCAGATTGAGTAGTTAGGACAGGGACTCTAACACCCTCAAAGTGTGAAATACTTACACCCCAGCCCTTACAGAAAGAAAGTTTTCCAACTTTTGCTCTGGGTAATCAATCTGACAAATTTTAACACTGGGCAATACAGTATTGCCAATTTTCACGATCTTTTAGTCAGAAGAGGTCTCTGTGCTTCAAAGCTAAGATGGAAGCACTGCTCTAGAACAGAGGGTATGTAAACATTTTCAACTAGACACATTTGCCAGTTTATGATCTGGATTCAGGATGGGTTGAGAGTGATATTATTTGTAATGGAATCTTCAGATGCTTGCACAGGCCATACTTGCCTTGGAATAGGATTATAATAAAAGCAAACACAGTTTTAAAATAACGTTTCCTTTGTAATTGTGAATTTTAGTTCTTTCTAACTCATTTTAAGATTCTTTTCTTGCATAGGAAACTCCAAGACCCAAAAAAGAGTGTGTGTGTGTGTGTGTGTGTTTTTTCGTTTTTAAAATAGTTTTGGATGTATAATGCAAGGAAGTGAGGGAAAAGGGAGGATAAACAAATGGGTACAATTTTAAGAGATGTCAAGAGCATGTGGGTGTCAGAAAGGGTCTAAAATAAGAAATACAAGTTCCCCCCCCTTTTTTTTTTTTTTGGCTTTCTTTTAGCTGTTACACCTAAATCACTGTGTTCCAAGGAACGTAATTGTTTCTGAAATAAAGAAAATACAGTATCTTAACCCAAGCTCTTGCTAAGAGCCTCTATTCTTAGAATCCTAACATCAGTTAAAGGTGGCTGTTGTCTGAGCCTATGTTGTGAGCAGAACTGATAATTAATAATGAGCTAGAAACCCCAAGTGCACATATTATTACATAGGTGATATCAAGGGAGACTCACTTCATGTAAGTGTTGGTATTTCTCTTCAATATTGGTGTCATTCCTCCTTACAGGGAATCAGGGTAACTTGCTTTAACCACAGTTATTTGAATAAATCATAATAGAATAACTTTATGACCCCTATCAACCAAGATTCTTAAAGCCTTTTTGATACGTAATAACCCATTTATCAACTACTTCCCAACCATGTAATACATTCAATACACAGACTTTCTTTTATTATCAAGGAGGCTGGCAGCTATTTCATATATTTAGGTTAATGGAAAATAAGCACTATGTAAGAGACAGGATAGCATAGTGATGGGTGTGGATGCTGGGGGCAGTTGACTTGGGTTCAGATCCCATTTCTTCTACTTCCTTGCGTGTGACCTTGATAACTTGCTTAGCTCCTCTGTGCCTCCATTTACTTATCTTTAAAATGGAGATAATAGACGCTCACATGATTGCTGTGAGGATTAAAGTAGTTAACAATGTGAAGTACTTAAGACTAGATTTCACTAAAGGAAGTGCTCATATTCACTGAATGATGAAACAAAGCTGTAGCAGTGGCAAACCTATAGGAGAAAGTCTAGAAATCACTTCAAAGGATGTTATTCAATGTTGTATATGCTGCCACCGAAAGTTTACTACAGGGAGGCCTGGAATGGTGGCTCACACCTGTAATCCCAGAACTTCGAGAGGCCAAGGTGGGCAGATTCACTTGAGGCCAGGAGTTCAAGACCGGCCTGGCCAACATGGTAAAACCCCGTCCTTACTAAAAATATAAAAATCAGCTGGGTGTGGTGGCGCCTGCCTGTAATCCCAGATACTCAGGAGGCTGAGGCAGGAGAGTTGCTTGAATCCGGGAGGCAGAGGTTGTAGTGAGGTGAGATCACGCCACTAAATTCCAGCATGGGTGACAGAGCGACCAAAAAAAAAAATTATGGGGGCAACTACACATCAAATTAAAGCAAAATACTGCACTGTCAGAACCCCAATCAAATTATCTATCTTGTCGAATTAGAAGGACTAAAAAGCTGCAACACTTTCCTTTTTAATTCTCAGACCTCTCAAACTCTTTTACAAAGCAATGATTAAGTATCTTACCATAAAATGATCTTTTTAGAAGCTGCAGTTGCTTTCTGCAGTACTATGGTTCTCATGCTGTTTTAAATGTTAATATACTAACTTAATCTATTAGAATATGTGGAAGCAAAGGGCATTGACATATTTCACTGTGCAGTTGGTCAATTAACATGCATCACATACTGTAACTAAATAAAATTCATTATAGTTTAAAAGTTATAAAAGCAAAAAAAAAAAAAAGTTATAAAAGCTAACTACATAATGGAAACATGTTATAGATTCTATGTGCTCAGAAATGTATCTGGGATAGTCTTTCCAAAGCTCGAGAGACAGAAATTGAAAACCTAAGAAATATCCTGTTCATTGTCAATGTTAGTAAAAGAGGAATATTTGGAGAAAACAAAATTAGTCAAAGTGGACACTCTCATGAAGACATGGTCATAACTTTTGTGGCATTTACAAACAGAGTAATCAGGAGTTCTAATTTTGTTTCACTGTCTTCATTTTGCCATTGACACAATTATAATACATTTAAACTCCATTTTACCTATGACAGCTAAAGCCAAGGACCTCCTTGAGGCAATAAGGCAACCCTAGTCATGCTAAGCTCCACAAAGGAACGTGTCAAAATTTGAAAACTTAGGGCTCTGAGAAATGTTGAAGAATGACTGGCACACTGTAATAGAAAGAAAATGTCTATTTTCAAATAGATTTGGGTTTAAATATTACCTCTACCATTTATACGCAGGTATGTGACCCTGAACAAGCAAACTTAAAATCCCAATTTTCTCACTTGTAAGATGACCAAGGGAGTTTTTAATCTCACAATCACTTAAAATGAAATTTAAATAAAATACTCTGTTTTCATGTACCCAGTAGAGTACCTGGGCTAGTGGTGTTCTACAGCCAGTTTATGACAACTGATTGCAAAATTTCTAGCAAATTCGCAAGCTGGTTGTTAAAATATGGCCATTTTCAAAAGTTTATATATATATATGTACAGTTATAAGTATATTAAAAACAGAGATAATTAAAAACTTAAAACTCAGTACTTCCTAATTATTTAACTAAATTTTACTATTGTCTATTGAGGTTCTTGATGTCTATAGTGTACGTATGATGAAAAAGCCACATAATTGTGTGCGAGTGAGCACACTTCCCAATTCTGAGTTTAGGGCTATCATATTGGTAGCTAGAAATCAGCCATAGTGGGAATATTTTACACTATACAGAAACTGGAAAACTGCAAATTAGGGCTGTGTGTGTGCTGGTTTTAAAATATTTATCAGCAAGCAGTTGTACCTGGCTTATAATCAATATCTCTTCCTTTCCTCCTTCCTTTCTTTTACCTTTCCCTCCTCTTCTTTCTTCACCTTTTGTGTTTCCCTTCCTTCTTTTATCAGAAAGTTGTTCCTCATTCTTGGCCTTTCCCCCCTTACCCTTAAGAAAAACCAATAGCTACCCTGGCCTGACTGAAAGATCTCATCAGAAAACTACAGATCTTAATATGCTTTCTCTTTTTCAAATTAAAAATACAGATTTTTCAACTGGGCGCGGTGGCTCACGCCTGTAATCCCAGCACTTTGGGAGGCCGAGGCGGGCAGATCACGAGGTCAGGAGATCAAGACCATCGTGGCTAACACAGTGAAACCCCGTCTCTACTAAAAAACTACAAAAAAGTAGCCAGGCGTGGTGGCGGGCGCCTGTAGTCCCAGCTACTCAGGAGGCTGAGGCAGGAGAATGGCATGAACCCCAGAGGCGGAGCTGGCAGTGAGCCAAGATAGCGCCACTGTGCTCCAGGCTGGGCAATAGAGTGAGACTCTGTCTCAAAAAAAAAAAAAAAAAAAAAAAAAGATTTTTCATCTGAAATCTTTAGGCATATTTAATCATCTTTAATCTATTAACATAGTACCTATTACTTATCTTTATACCTATTTGATATTCTTGTGCTCAATCCTTAAAGAGGGAAAGTTGTTACAAAGTGTCATTTTCATACTATTCATATCCAACTAATCAAATCCTTCCAAGTAATGCATCAAATTGCCTGGATAATCACAGGTAGAGTCTAACATTTGGATAATTAACTGGGCACTTCCTTCTACTTTTGTCTCAAATTCAGATTCTGTTCTCAGAACTAAAGCTATTATGTACGTCGTGTTCTCTGGAATGGGAAAAGAATGAATTTAGGTCCAAGTTGAAGTGTTGGCTCTCTAATGCTTCCATGAATTAAAAAAATAAAAAAGTAAAATGTGTATCAGTTGACTCAGAAAGATCAAAAGATAATCTTACCTCGAAATATGCATGAGGTGGAACCAGTAAGTTAAAAAGTTTTTTTCTGTTGCCATCCTCAGATGCCTTGCTGAACACATTTATATTTTAATACATTAAACATAAATGAATTTTATAATAAAACATTTGCAGATTTCTATAAAATTTCTCACCAATTCAGGAACAGGCACTGTTCTACACAGCAGAAATGATGCTCCCTCACTAGCAATTCCTGAAAAATGTCTTCAGTTGATCTGCTCCTGAAGAAAAGTTTCTGACTAGAAGACTGGTAATTTATGAAAAAAACTCTTTGGAAATTAGCTGTTACATGAAGTCCCTTTAACAGTAAGCCCATTGAGAAATCATACCAAAAATAATCAACAAGGGTTTCTTATTGTCGTTGATCAGATTGCTGTTTGAGTATAATTATCAGTAGTTTCCCACTGTAAGTTTTTCCTCCTTAAGTCAGGTAAAAAGTACAACTTATGCCTTCCAGATGCAAACCAGTGATCAGTCTTACAATGTGACTGAAAGTTTGTTTTGCTTCTTTGTGAAGTTCCCTAGGGGTAAGGTTAAAAGTAGAGACAATAGGAGAGTGAGAAATAAAGGCAGAGGATTTCAAACCACATATTACAAACAGAGAACAGAATCACAGAACAACACCATGACAGTGGACTCCAAGACAAGATGGCAAGACAGATGTGCCAAACAAGAGACACATGCTTGACTGCTGTGCCGAGAAAAGAAAACACAAGAACGAAAGCATACAGAGATGCTGCAAGAGCAGCTCTTAGGGCTGCCATGATCCAATGGAAATAATAATAAAAACAAGGACCCATGAAATTATAACTACAAAAGAATGTAATCACCACAACTCATACACTGGACTTGCTGGGTTAGCCTAGATGTGTCACTTGGATGAAACACAAGATGGTGTCATGCACTGGTGATGGAGGCCATGGTTAGTTGATTAGCTACAAAACCGTCACAGCATGCCACACAATGACCCTGGGCTTGTCCAGACAAATAAAAGATACAACAAAGATTCTATATCTGCAATAAAATTCTTTTTATGCCATCTGAAATTTGTGGAGAGGGGTGTGTTTCTCTGTCATTTCTATGTGTTTTTCTTTTCACTTTTTTCTGGCTCTTCTTTTATCTTTTCAATTAATTACATTGTCATAAAGGGGAAAGTAAAGGCAAGTGGTCCATGCAGATATGGGGTAAATAAAAGAAAAGGAAATTAAAAGGAAAATATGCATAGAAGGAGGAAGAGGAAAACACAGTATTCATTCTTTTGTACACAACTTTCTTGGATTTTGTTGGGGTTTGTTTTGTTTTGAGATAAATACTGGAGGGATATGCTGAAAGGGGAGGAATTCAAGATTAGGATGGCAAGAAAAGATTTTTTTGCCTTGTTTGATTTGTAGATCTATATATCTCTCAGTATTTGAAAATAATGATTATAATTACTCATAAAAGTATAGCAATGAGTTAAAAATAGCCATAATGATCAAAATACTAAATATGAATCAAAATAAAATAAATTGAACCACCAAAAATTCATGCGGCACAAGATGAGGTGAAACAACAAAATGTTCTTCAAATATATACAAGATATATATCTATTTATATATATACACAAGAATGTGCATATACGGATAGATATATCTGTATAATTTTTTTCTTTCCACCCCTCCCAAGGATAACTGAATTATGGAGTCACCATTATAATTATGATAAAGAAATCCTAAAGAAAAATCAACATGCTTTGTTTGCCAAGTTAAAACAGTATCATGCATGTCTATGTCGGCTGATGCTGGTTAAGAATGATGGCGTGAATTTCTGTGTAAACACATGACTGATGGTAGGGGCTGTTAATCTCTGATTACATTAGTCTAATATCACTTATACTGTGTCTACATATATGGAATGACAGGCACTATATTATTTGCATATGTGCATATCATATATATACACACAGTACATATACTTCGGGCTCGTGGAAGAAAAATGTAGAATAAAAAGAATAAAATAAATCCCATAAAAACTTCTCTTTTAAAACCCAATCCCTCTTTATTTATTTTTGGGGGACTTGCTTAATGACGTCATTAAGCTCACTCCTTATCTACCACTTGCATTGGCATTTGGATTCAGGAAGTTCTCATGAGTTCAGATTGAAATTCTCTCTTCACCATGTCCATCCTTGACCCTATTACCTAAAAAAGTTGTGGCCCTTGACCATACTGTATATGTGAAGTCCCCAAAAGAGTGTTGCTTTTTCACTTTACTGAGCTGTACTCATTCTTCAATCATAATAAATGAGAAATTCTGTGTCACCAAACTAAAATACTGCTCCTTGGGGTTAGTTGAATCTGTCACTGCTTGGCATAACCTTGTGTGACATTTTTTTCCTTGCATATCCTTGATAAGGTATGCTGTTCACTGAATTGGAGTGCTCCAATATCCTTAGGGTGCTGACAATATCGCGGGCATTTCCATTCATTGTCCTCACTGTTTCTTCCCTCCCTTTTCTTTTCCTTTATTCGTCATATTATGTCTGTCTTTTCTAATAAACTGAACTTCTGGAAGCAATATTTCTGAAGCAAAATATTTTTGTTTTCCCAGCACCTATTCTAGTGCCTACATGTAATAGTTACTTAAAAGTGTTACATATAGAAGAGATTTATCAAACTTTCAGATAGAACTATATACACTCATACATTGATTTTATGGATTCCCCTGCCTCGCTCTCCAATTTACCAAAATATCTTGGGTAATGGAGTTGGATAGAATTTTTTTCATTTTTTTTTTATTATTAAATGTATTTGTTATGAAATCCATAATAGTCAATCTATGGGCCACATATGCACACTATTTCTCAGCCTAAAATGCAAAGAGCTAATTAGTAGATCTTTCCTATTCTTATATTTCTATTCTTAACGTAATTTTTCAAAGCATTTCACCATTAAGGATTTTAAAAGCACACAATTACTGCAATGACTTAAAAAATAACTTGGGTTGGGATGGAGTTGTTATAAAAAAGTGACACAACTGGCCGGGTGTGGTGGCTCACGCCTGTAATCCCAGCACTTTGGGAGGTTGAAACGGGTGGATCACGAGGTCAGGTGATAGAGACCATCCTGGCTAACAAAGTGAAACCCCATCTCTACTAAAAATACAAAAAAATTAGCCAGGCGCGGTGGCGGGCACCTGTAGTCCTGGCTACTCCAGAGGCTGAGGCAGGAGAATGGCGTGAACCCAGGAGGCGGAGCTTGCAGTGAACCGAGATAGCACCACTGCACTCCAGCCTTGGTGACAGAGCAAGACTCTGTCTCAAAAATAAACAAAGAAAGTGACATAACTGAGTGGGTTAATAAAGACAAAAACTATCATTAATCTGGAACATTATACTCCCATGAACATACTCTACTAACTTACAGAGCAATAAAGGCAGTTGAAAAATGGATACGATTTAGCCTAGACCTAAGTATATGAACAACTATTTGCTTTTGTGAGCATTAGACATGTATTATAACTCAAATTTTAAAATGACTGATGTCCACAGCCAATAATAATTAAATTAAGTAATTTTCTATTGATATACAGTTCTCTTTCCAAAGCTAAAATGCTTGTCTTAGATTATTTCTATTATCTCTTTGGTCAAAGTGTTTAAGTGGATCTGAGCCTTTTACCAGAATTTATAGCATTTACAGATCATTGAATTTATAGTTCTGTCATACTCCAACATTCCTATGGGATTTTACTTGGACATTTATTTTTGTACTATATTCTGAATAGCCATTGACTAATTAAATTTTAACATGATTCTATTTGCTAATGAGTTTTCATATAGAAAAATCTAAAATGAATAGTTAAATAAAATTGATTTATTTGTAATAAAAACATTCAGGTTGCTAACTTCAAACTTGACAAAGACACTAATGACAAAATGTATTTCTATAAATAAGATTTCAAACATCATATTTAAGGCCAATGATCAGCACATTTACTTGTTATCTATAAATTCTGGTATAAATTTCTCTTTATCCTTCACTAGAAAATTATTATTATCTATTAACATTTCAGCTGCATTTTCTACCATGTTCCAGCAAATAAAAACTAAAATGATTTGGTGAGCTTTTAGTAACTCAGTGCCCGATTTTCAGATGATACTTTCCTGAGGCATCTCAGACTGATAAAGATTAAGAATCCAGTTCCACCTGGAAAATACTAGCTATGTTCTTGGTGTTATGCCAAATTTAAATTTCATTCAGTTTGGGTTGTATATTATAGTACTAACAAAGAGGAGCTAAGTAGCAGTAACACCCAAATGCAAATGTGAATACTGTAGATTTGAGGAGTAAAAATACACCTGAGAACCACTCTGGGAATAGCAATTATTTTGTGATCTCATATTACTGCCATTAGTTTAAACATCTCCTTCAATCCAACCATTATGAAAGCTGTTTAGCACAGTCTTATTGATGGATGAATGTGTTTCATCTTCACTTCCTTTTACTGTCTGCCCTCTGGTGGAAGTGCTATCCCTTGAGATTCGATCAAAGGACATTTAAGAAAAGTGAAGGCAGAAAAACTAGCTAATTGACAAACTGAAAAAATGTACCCCTGGATAATGACTGGATGAATCAATTTGGTTAAGTATTGCCATGCCCACTTATCAGTATAAAAGTATTACTTTTTTTTTTTTTTTTGCTCTGCTCTGTGGCCTCCTGCCCCCAAGACTTTTAGAATCTTGAAATTATAAATATGTAAAATCCAGGAAGTTGATCATTTCTAATTATACAAAAGCTAATCTAAGAATATATTTATTTTCACTATTATTCTATTTCCAAAGATGAGAATTCTAGCGATAGCAGCAGGGGTGAGAAAAAGAGAAGAAATGGAAAGTGAATTGTGTTATTTTCTCTGAATTTCAGAATTCACTCCCACATTTTATATTACAAATGTGAATTTACTAATGATCTTAATTGCTATTTGGCTTCCATAATCTCATGAGGGTATCCCTTTCCTAGGGGTTGTTTGAATGCTCTCCAGATCATCTGTTTTTCTTGTTGGATTCAAAGAGATAAAAAGGACAATGAAATATGAGTTTACTGCACAATTTAAGATTAATAGAAGTACAGTTGGAAAGGAAACAGTTTATATGCAAATAACAAATCTTTGTTCTTTGTATTCAATATTAAATAAAAGTATTAAATAGATACTGGTTTGTTTTGTGAAGAACACAATTAACATTCATAAATCAAGAATTCCAGACCTTCACCCTTAGATAACCATTCAGATACTACACTTCTCAATATTTTCATTTGATGCAGATGGTTTTACTATAACGTTATTGTTTAAAGGTTCACTTCTGGGTTCTTGAAACAAATATTCAGAAAATGTGATTGTATCTGTGACTTTTAAAATAATCTAGTTCCCAGAAAAGGTAGGGATAGGAAAAGCAGAGAATACCATTGTTAAAAAAATGTAGGTTTTGACCAAGCACGGTGACTTATGCCTGTAATCCCAGCACTTTGAGAGACTGAGGTGGGTGGATCGCTTGAGCCCAGGAGTTTAAGACCAGCCTGGCCAACATGGGAAAACCCCGTGTCTCCTAAAAATACAAAAATTAGCCAGTCTTGTTACCCAGTCTCAAACAAAAAATTTAAAATAAATTTGTTAAAAATGTAGGTTTTGTCAGGGCAGCCTTATTATGTGAAATCATAAATTTTAAATGATTCAACAGGTTTAATTTGAGCTGTTAAAGGGGAAATGAAGTTAGAGATATAAAGTTCTGTTTCAAAGTAATTTAGTCGACAAATCCTAATTGAGCTGTTACTTTATGCCTTGCTCTCATGAGTTGGAATTTTTTTTTTAATCTACATATTTACCAGCAAAAATAAACCATGAAAATTTGACTTCCATTGGATTTGCAAGGTTTCTAGACTCCTATTGACCAAACTCCAAAAATATTTACGTTGTTCGTAAATATAATAAGATTAAGCTATACCAAACCTTGGTGACCCCTAAGCACAAAAGTAAGTTCTGAGAGTGAAAGGAGATTGCTTACACCTAACTCAAAACCAGCAGTTTAAAAATCCAATTTGATTTGAAGAAAAAATAAATTATTTCATTTAAAATGTGATGCTCATATGAAAATAAAAATTGAATTATAGCATACGCTAAACTACTCAAATTTATGAAAAGTGAGAGTTTCAAATGGATGTAAATAAATCAGGAAATAACCTGTAGAAGTTAAATGCCTCATAAACAGAGACAGCTAGAAAATAGTAAACTTGATAGCAAAGTGAAAGAAGATAAAGTGATAAGTATGATAGAACAAGGCCAAGGAAGTTAGCCAAATTTAGTGTATTTCCATGAAGCAAAAGGCCTGGAAAAATGTTTTAGAAATGGAGGCAGTGAATTAGGTAATGTAGAATTGCAAGATTGGCAATTTATGTCAAAGATATGTAAATATCACCATTATCTGTTGCTGCATGGGAAGTAGGTCCCTTCTCTTTAGGCAGTGCAAATCTTGCCCAAGAAACTGGTTTCTGATTGTAATCTGTATTGTTTTTGGAAAATGTGAAGCCTGAGTTTTTTGTTTTTTTTTTTGNTTTTTAAATTTTAAAAAATATTTTGAGACAGTCTTACTCTGTCGCCCAGGCTGGAGTGCTGTGGTGTGATTTCAGCTCACTGCAACCTCTGCTTGGCGGGTCCAAGCAATTCTTGTGCCTCAGACTCCCAAGTAGCTGGGTGTTTCTGTCATTCTGTATTGATGGTCAAATTGTCCCAGATTTGGCTAGTGGAGACTCCTTCAGGATGGCTTTTATGTTCTTTTGACATATTCCCATCATTCTTTGAATACTCCTTTACTTTCTAATACACACATAGATGTTCTACGCTTACCTTGTACTTTTCTTACCCATCTCTGAAATCAGGTATTGCTTTAAAGAGCTCTGGTGTTTTGTTTGTTTCTTTTTTTTTTTTTTGAGATGGAGTCTTGCTCTGTTGCCCAGGCTGGAGTACAGTGGCACAACCTTGGTTGCCTGCAACCTTTGCCTCCCGGGTTCAAACAATTCTCTACCTCAGCCTCCCGAGTAGCTGGGATTACAGGCTTCTGCCAGCAGGCCTGGCTAATTTTTTTGTGTTTTTAGTAGAGACGGGGTTTCACCATCTTGGCCAGGCTGGTCTTGAACTCCTGGGGAGATATTTCTTATGTAATGAAAAAGAGGGCTTGATAGCTCCAAGAAGGTGATCCCCATTAGTGGAAATCAGGTCCTCTGGGCAAACCTCTTCTCTCTCTGCATTACTAGAAATATCTATCTACTTCTTATATTAAATATACCTCTGATGTATTTCCCTGTATATCCCAATCACTCACCAGGAACACTTTATGGAGCAAATAAAATTAGAAAAATGGCAATGCTCATTCTTCAAATGTGATGAGTTGAATAATCACAGGGGGAGGAAATCAATATCAGTCTCCTAGAGCTACATGTTCGCTCTTTCAGGGTAGGGGTTCTGTCACTCACTTTATCTCCTCTCATGCTCCCTTACAGAACACAACAGATTGTTTTAAAAACTGGATCTCCCCACCCACCCCATGTTATTCAAGAAATGTTGGTGTTGAATTTCTGTCCTCTGCTTTTGAATCAGAGAAAATACTTGGTGGCCTCTAGAAAACCAATGGATTTAGTTTGGGGCCATTCAGGTTTAGGCTGTTCAAGTCTCATAACAAATAGCAATATATACCTATAAGTGGGGCAACTATAGGCTGGAGAATCTGAAGCTGAGATCTGGAAAAGCCCACTGCCTTATTATGAAGGTTGCTATGGAGATGACTTTCTGAGGCAGGGTGAGTAGTTGAGGAAAGATGGTGATAATATTTCAGAATGACCAAGTCTCAATTTTGACAAGCCTTAAAACCTACAGATGTGATAAACATTGCTGCATATAGAGATATCACTGCTAAGAAAGGAAGAAAATCACTTGGGAGGTCAAAGCGAGAGGGTTTCTTGAGGCGTGGAGCTCAAGACCAGCCTGAGCAACATGATGAGAATCCCATTTGTACAGAAAATAAAACCAATTAGCTCGTATAGTGGTGCATGTAGTCCTAGCTACTTGGGAAGCTCAGGCAGGAGGACCGCTTGAGCCTGGGAGTTTGAGGCTGCAGCGAGCTATAAACACATCACTGCACTCCAGCCTAGATGACAGAGTGAGACCTTATCTCAAAAGAAAAAAAAAAAAAAAAAAAGGATAAATAAAGCCTAGATTTCTTAAAGTGTTTGCCACAAAACAAGCTAATTTAATGTACGTCTTGGGGATTGTGACCTATTAAGATATGAACCCTTAATATCTAGCACATGCTTAACATATACAGTTGACTCTCAAAAATAGCTGTTGAATTGAATTACACTACGAGTTAGATAGCAAAACTGTTCTACTCTCTGACAGCTAATTTCTAAAAAAAAAAAAAAATAGAGGAAGGACTCAAATCTAGGGATATATTGTATCCTGCCTGAGTGCTCATAAATATTTATTGAATGAATGAATAAATTAATGAAAACATGGCACCCAAGTTCTGGTATAGTTGGGATATATCTGCCCTTTTAGGGTACATGTTGCATGTATGGCTATGTGCTCACATAGCACATACAGATTATTATTACCTAAAAATCTGGAAAAAAACCGACCAGATCACATTTTACTTTCCCTCCACACAGCTGAGCTCCCAGTGGAACAGATTATACTCCGGAATGGAAGCCCCATCATATTAATGATATGTCCCTGTGTCATACTAAGGGTGTGAACCCACAGAACTTCCTGGATCCAATGCCACTTGCAAGAAACCAAAGCAGTCAGACTTCAACACATTTGAAATCTTGTAGATCATTTAGGGGTCAGAAATGGAAGGTTTTTATTTTTATTAGATTATTTTTTCATGAAGCTTAAATTTTCTAGAATTAGCAAAAGAGAATTTTAATGGCTTTCCTTTTCTTAAAAGGAAAAAAATCTGAAAGCAATGCAAAAAATAACAAGAAAATTCTATTTATTCTAGTCTTTGCAGAAATAAGATCCTGGCCCAACTCCAGCTGTTAATGCTATTAAACATACACAGAAATTCGATGATATCTGTTCTCTATTATATACATATAAATGTTTAACTTATAGTAAGTCTCAAAACAGACAACTGGGAAAAGTTGATAGGAAATAATCAGGGACTGCAATTGCCTGCTGGACATTATCTCATATATAGCTCACTATAAAGAAAGACCATAAAATATCAAAATGTATCTGGGTCCAAATGGGGAACACATTGAAGCTTCTGATTGCTAAAGTCTTCTCAACTTCAGCACAGTAGATACATTTTGAAGCATCACAGCTATTGACATGGCATGGTACAGTACTAATTTTGTGTTTATTGTTGCACAAGTTTTCTAGACACACAGTTAACAAAATTAGTATAAAGATAATACCATGTTAACTGCTGTTGAAATCCCATGGAAAATACACATATATACATATCTTTTTGGTTCTCTTAGCTCAGAACAATTCGTGAGTTTTAAGTGATAGTTACCAATTTTTATGGCTCCACTTACCAATCTTTAAGCTCCTCCATGGGTTCATCCTTTCTTGATGTCATTCCAACATACATTTCCTCATGTTCCCACCCTCTGTGAATTTCATAGCTGCCACTGGCTGATACACATTTGCTGCTGCAGTGGTAAATCTAGGCATCTGCTTGCCCAATGTTAAGTCATATACCGTGACTTTTTTGTTAGCGATCAAGAGACTGACTTAAAATTTTTGTAGGATCTTATTGCTCCTTCCATGGGATTTGATGCTTTCATTGATATAGTATATATGTATACTTATACATATATAGATATAAAAATATACACACATTAACACACTGTAATCTATATATTAAAAACATGTATAATCACATATATGTATGTATTGTTTTTTGCAAAAGAAAAAAGAAAGCAAGCAAAACAAGACTGACCTGACCTACCTGTACTCGGCTCACATTCAACGAAGTCTTCATCATCACTTGAACATTCAGCAGATGAAACAAGATCATCTGATGTTGGCTGTTTATGTCAAAGAGAAAATAATGGGGTAGGGGAAGAGAGAGATAGATAAGGAAACTAATGAACAAAGACATCAAAGATTTATCATTGTGTCCCATCTCCCATCATTATGGTTATTATTCTAAAGAAGGGCATACTGTAGGATGGAGAATTCTTAACTACTGTGTGGCTGAGAATGACTTTGGATCTAGACCATCTAGGGGGGTCTTCCATAGAGCTGGGTGACCCAAGGTGGTTCCAGGAGACTTAAGCCTAACCCATCCCCATAAATGACATTGCGCAGCCTTACTTCATTCTGATTTTGAGTTCTGAGAATCGGAACGACAGGAGAAGGGCCATTGTAAAGGATGGGCAATGTAAGAGTACAAAGCAACACAAAGTCACTGTGACTTTGAGAGAGTTTCAATCCTTATGGTGTGTAGTCTCAAGTGTATGCAGGGGTAGTTGTGCATCTACAGGCTGGGATAATTAATGAATGCTGTGGAATGCATTCTCTTCAGGAACAGCATAGTGGCTTTTATCATTCATGTAATTGCTGCAATAGTCAAATTGGTAATGTCGATCAGTAGCACGATACCACACAAAAGTCCCTGAACACAGGTAAGGCTGTTCCTGAAGAAAGCAAAAACAGTTTTGACTGCAATAATAGTAGTTCAACTTGAAGCACCTTTTAAATTCTGAGTCTTGCAGAAACTCCCCAATCCCAGGGAATCTATTACAAGAAATATAGGAGACCGAGTATCAGCTATGAGAAGAGCCCCCCATACAGTAGGTGAGATGACTGCTTTCTGTATTTGGTACATATTGCATGCACAATAAATATTGAATGAATGAATCTATGCAGATCTTATGCAAAAAACAAACTTTTGGCCTACGATGTGCTTAAGAGGACTCAATATATTATAGTTCAGTAATGCTCATTTATTTCCCCTTCTTGATGTTACTAATATTTACTGACTTGTCGATCTTCCAATTCCCAAATGTACTAAAGTCTGGATCCAAATTCAAGAGGAAGAGGTAACAAACCATTTCCCTTCTATTGAGCAATTACTACAAGCCAGATGCTGTCCTAGACATACATATACATACATACATATCTATCTATATATATATACTTTTTAGTTATAGTTATTAATTAGACACAATTCTCACAACCATCTTTTGGGACAGGGATGACTATCATATACTTAATTAGAATTGCAGTTAGACAGGTTAAGTGAGTTGCTGAAAGACATACAGCTAGTAAAAAACACAAAGTGGGAATTTGAATAAATACATCTTAGTCAAATTCTGTGTTTGTGGCTTGCAATAGGCTTCTTTATACCTGGTCTTACATTATGGACAGAATTATGTCCCCTCAAAATTCATATGTTGAAGTCCTACTCCCTCAGAATGTGACTGTATTTGGATACAAAGCCTTAAAGAAGTAATGAAGTTAAAATGAAGCATTAGGATGAGCCCTAATCCTATATGACTTTTGTCCCTCCAAAAAGAGGGGATTAGGGCACAGACATACACAGTGGGAGGAAGGCCATATAAAGATACTAGAAGATAGTCATCTACAAGCCAAGGAGAGAGTTCTGAGAAGACACTAATTCTGCTGACACCTTTATTTCAGGCTTCTAGGCTCCAGAATTTCGAAGAAATAAATTTCTATTGTTTAAGCCACCTGGTCGGGGATATTTTGTTATGGTAGTCCTAATAAATGAATACATATGGCAGCCTTTCTACTCAGGATTTCCAGGAAACATCCTTTTTTTAAATAGACATCCTAGGTACAGAATTACTGGACACAGCAAAGAATTGGAAAAACCACATTAGATAATTCATTGATTTAATGAACAATGGCAGAGAAGTGCCCTACACACAATATTGATGTTTATTCTACATCTGAAAGGGGGATAATTCAAACCTTGCTCCTCAAGGCTAGCAGAAAAACAGAATTTTTTTTTTTAATTTTATTTAAGTTCCAGGATACATGTGCAGAACATGCGGGTTTGTTACATAGGTAAATGGGTACGATGGTGGTTTGCTGCATCTATCAACCCATCACCTAGGTATTAAGCCCCACGTGCATTAGCTGTTTATTCTGATGCTCTTCCTCCCCATACAGAAAAAAAAATTTTTAAACATACTTAAAAAAAAAAAAAAAACACTACTGAATTGTTGATTTCAGTTCCAGCAACTGAAACTGGTAGTTACATCCTAGGGAACTGTTATTTGTGTTAGAGGCATGGTAAGCATATTCCCTTGGTGTTTCCTGCTGAAAGGCGGCCCTATAATAGCTCCACTTCTAGTTACTTAGGGAAAGGAGATGGTAAGTGGGAAAAGGGTTAGCTGTTCAAATAAATAAGGCAATTATAAGAGGAAAACACTATTTTGGAAGGACAAAATCATTGTTTAGCAGTTTTAAGTATGTGTTCTTTATAGGGGCAATGTCTCCCACCAAAGGCAGGAAAGGTTGGTTTGGGCTGGGGGAGAATCTTAAATATTACAATGGTTTGTGACCCTCCAAAAGGCCACAGTTACATAAATGAATATATAGTATATCTTTGAAACTTTTTTGGAAAAGGGCAATTAGGGGGAAAACTTATCTGAAAAAAACTCCTTAGGGTGGTGGTAATAGAGAGGTTGAGAAGACACTGCTAAAGCGTGTTCAACTGGAAATTGTTAATGATTTAACTATAAGGGCCTTGCAGAATGGCCCAGTAGGGCTTTGGTCCCTAGTATTGAGTGAAAGCTGGTGACTTAATGAAAATCTAATGAGCTCCTTTCAAGAACTGAAAGCCTGCCAATAAAGTTTAAAGGCCATTGAACAAATGTATAAAAACAATGCATAACTTCAGTAGAAACCAAAACATACATTAACATAATATTAGTTGAATCTTTAACTCAAAGGAGACATCTTCATTTGCATGGGCCAAAAGAAAAAATGTAATTTTTTTTTTCTTCAGAAAAAGGAGTAGACTCTGAGGTTGAAAAGATTCTTACTGCCTTCCTTTCAGCTTCCTTGGTTTCCTCTCATACCATTAAGTTTCTCTCCCCCGTGGTTTAGGTGACACCATACCCAGCCCCACTCTCCCACCCCTTCTCCACCTCCAATTCCATCCCAAGAATGGGCCTCTAATCCCCACTGCAGACCCCACACATCATCTTTCACTTTCTGACCCCCTTTTCCCACCTTTAACCCTCTCTGTGCTCCGCTTTGCCCAAAGATTTGTTTTCTGCTGATCTTTTATATGAGTACATATGAATACAGTGTTCTTCCCAGGCAACAGAACCACATTTTACCAGTAGCTCCTAGCAATGGTGCCCAGACTCAAAGGAGTTTAAAGGGGAAATGATCCAGCAGTGTGTCGTAAGAATGGGCCTAGTCCTAGACATAGCACAACTGTGAATCCCAACTCCTCCACTTCGATTCAGAAAGTGATCTGAGATGTGTGTGTGTGTGTGTGTGTGTGTGTGCGTGTGTGCGCGCGCACTTCACTTAGTTTCTTCACTAAGTAAATCAATTAATCAACATCAGCTTCTTAAAGTAATTCCAAGCCTGATAGTCACTCCTAATTTAAATAAATTTGGTATCTGCCTATGTGCTCTATTTCTTATGATTTACCTCACATTAGAAGTGTTTTTTATTGCTGACAACTCATTACTTCCATTTTATGGTACACATACTATTTCTAGTTGCACCTGCCATGAGGCATGATAAGGAAAAATGTACTCATAAAGAGCTTAAACAATCATTCAAAGGTGATCTGTTTTCAGTGGCTGTGAATCTAGACAATCTGTGTGGGTCTTACATGAATTCAGTTCCTTCCTTTCTGTCCCTCAGACCTCACCATTACCACTTAGAGGTACAGCCAACTGAGACTCCCAAAGCAATTACAAACATCTCAGTCCCTCTTTGCCTGTTTTGGTAACCAATGTTTTCCTAGACAACCCGGCGTGCAACATTGGCCACACCTGCCATAGAACACTGTGTAGTATGGAAAGACTTCCTCTGCCAGAGGCCTTAATTTGCAAAAAGGCTTAGAATCAGGAATGCTACACTCAGACTTTTTTAAAACTACTTCTGTCCCTAACATCTAGAAAATCCAAACATTACAAACCAAGGATTTTGGATGATATGAGCCGCTTAAGATCATATCCTAAATTAACGGCAATTGGATTCAAAGATACTTTCAGAAAACCCAGGGCTTTCTTTAAGCAGTTTTTTTGTTGTTGTTGTTGTTGTTTTGGTTTTTTCAGTCTGTGTTCTATTTCAGATGTAAGCAAATGCAGGATCTGATGCTGAACCTTGAAAGAAAAGACACACTTTGATTGCTTTCCATGGCTTGTAAAACAGGTTTCATGTTGCAGATATACTCAGACTCAGAATAGAATTGCTACGAGTAGAACAAATCTGTGGACCTCTGCCTTTTAATAAAATGTCGTAGCCTTAGGCTAAATGTATGTGTATTTTCCCATAATCACAACCATTGTCCGTAATTACTTTTAATTACTTAGAAGAAAGAGCAGTTAGTATGCCTGCAAAGAAACGGATATCTGGACTATCTAGAATCACGCCTACTAATAACATTTACCATTTAATAAACACTGGCTACATTTAGGCTTTGTGCTGAGCTGTTAATTCATATTAATTTAGCACTCACAGTAACCAAGGGTATAAACACTCATAGTGAATTATTTTTAACTGCCCACCATCCATGCTCCTTCAGGAAATAGTATTGCTTTAAGGAAACTCTGCTGTGCATAGTTACGTAGGGAATGTTTATCAAGATACCTTCAATGTCATCTTCACATTTTTTCCCCTCACCATGATTGTCTAAAGCTCTCATAACTTTCAATGGCTACACTTAAAGTGTTGACATATGATGGTTCCCCTATGTCAAATACCAATATTCTCTAAGTTATTCAAGGAAGATTTTTTAAAAAAAATCTATGACCACCCACAAACCAAATAATTTTCACAGTGGTTGGGCTGCTAGATTTACTGTCAGTGGTATATGTCATCAAGGTGCTTTTTTCATTCATTCATTACTTTAATGAATCTTTTTCAAATATCTATGTGTCAAGCACTTTAACAGTTATAAGGGATAAAGCTATAGATAAGACACAGTTCCTCTGCTCTGGGAATTCACAATCTCTGATGAGACAGGCAAGTAAACAGGCGAACTTGACATAATAAACTGAATGCTCTGTCAAGAGGAAGCGTTAATGTGCGAACGGAGGAAACAGCAAGAAAGCAGAGAGCATGTGGGAAATGAGTCCTCAGGGACAGGCAGTGGTGAGACGGAAGAAGTGAGGACGGTGGGCTGGAGAAGAAGGGCATTTCAGGTGAAACAGTATTTGCAAAGGCTTAGAGATCTAAAACACAGTTTATTTGTATACCCACTAGTAGTACAGGATGACTGGAGGGAAGGGATGGACTAGAATGAGAGTGTGACCACTACTTGAGCTATGTTGTTCTTGAAAACTTAGATAATGAGTATGAATTTAATGTCCTGCCCTATCAGACTTCTCTCCTTCCCCCATTCCCTGCATCTCACCAGTGTCATCTGTCCCATTCCGTTGGAAGCTACTACACACGGTTTATAGAACGTAGTGCATGAGTATGACTGCAGTGCAATTTCACTGTGCATATTAAGCACCTTACCTTGCTTTCTCACGGGGAGAAAAATATTCCTCTGCCCCTATATGTTAGCCAAGTCTTATATTAAAAACAATAATTCATACTACTACATGTTAAAATATGTATTTCATATTTTTAATCCATGTGTTGAAATTACTTTGTTCTGTGTTAGGACTCATAAAACTAAAGATAGGTATTATAATAACTTTCAATAAAATATCTCTCTGGCAGGAGCCCTATATATTCCTTTCCTGGAAGATTTTTTATTGCATTTATGTTCTTTTTTTTCCCCCTAACAATGTTTATTGAAATTACCTTAGAATAAAGCTGGGACAGAAGAAAGCTCAGAACTCCGTCCACCCAAGTAAATTTATGGGTGTATTTACCTTCCAGTTCCCTAAGTTTCACAAATCTGACGTATTTTCCTCCAGTGAGTTATTGCTTCTATAATCATTGGCTTATAATTATGTACTCAGAAGGGTTTCTCGGCAATGGTTCTACACTGTTCTTCATTATTAATCCATGATCTGGCATGAGAAAAATGTCTACTGCTGTGAGCTGTGATCAGAACTGCTCAAGACTGTTTCACTCTGTCCCCTCCTTACTGCCCAACTGCTTTTGTAACTTCAAATTCCACCCTTCAGCTCTTTATTTTACACTGGTAATAGGCTAATCATTTTGAGGGATAATCATTTTTCCCCACCCATCTCCTTGGGAGCACAGTTATTTGAGATTAAGTATGAGATAAAATAAGTCCTGCCACAGAACAGCTTTATGAAATTATAAATAACACACTCAAGAATGATGATCTCCTTTCTTCCAGTGAAAAAGGAAAAGGGAAGGGCCCATAAATATTCTGAAGCCCCACAGAAAACAGCCATACATCTCTGCAGCTGCTCCATGCTAAAAAGAATTAAATTCCTTTAAATCCTTGCTGTTTTAGTTCTTTCCCCTCTATCCCTTCATTCTGAGGTGGAGTTGGAGCTCTGAATATCTCAGATGAGAGAGGACCCATCTAGCTTCATTATGAATGTTCATTCTCTATTTAAATACAAGTTGCCTGAGAGAGTTTGTCAATTACCTAATACCCATTGACTCTAAGCCTATAACCTTTAATGAGATTTGAAAAGTTTGACCATTTTTTCAAAGGTATCTATTAAGATTTTCTTTACTAAATTGTTGCCAACACACAGTCTCATCTTTGATCAGTGCTAACACCCAAACACACAACTGGGTGATTTTTTTTTTCTTTGAGACAGGGTGTCTCTCAGTCACCTAGGCCGGAGTGTAGGGGCGTAATCATGGCTCACTTCAGACTCGACCTCTCTGGGCTTAAGTGATTGTCCTGCCTCAGTCTCCTGGAAATCTAGGACTACAGGTACATGCCACCACACCTGATTAATTTATTTATTTTTATTTTTTTGTAGAGACACGGTCTTGCCATGTTGCCAAGGCTGGTCTCTAACTCCTGGGCTAAAGTGAGTCACCCACCTTGGCCTCCCAAAGTGCTGGGACTACAGGCATGAGCCACCATGTGTGGCCAATGATTTTTATATTTAACCAAAAACAGAAAAAACACAGGGCTTGGGCAAGCTTGTTAGAAGCCATTATCTCCCTGTCTCTCTCATCCCTCTCACTGAATCCAAGCCCAATACAGAAACAACCTCAAAATGTGGTACGATTGTATGACTGTGATACCTATACTCTTATTTTCTTCTGATTAAACCCATTTATAGTTACCCTTGAAAGTCACTGACATTGTTATGATAACATGAAACATAAATGACTTTAACTTGTCATACTCAAGTGTGAAAGATGGGGGCATCTCATGAAGCAGATCCTGAATGTTGGAGGTGAAGGGACAGAATTCTAGCCTTGTTAAGATACTATCTGAGGTGACCCTTGTATCCTATGTCGATGAGCTGAAGTATTTCGATTGGAACAACACCCTGTGAATTTTAAAACTGTCTTACCGTGTTTGTGTCATGGGTTCTTTCAGCTATAACTTTCCCTTCTTCCCTCTACCTACTCCTGAAGATAATCACTTGCCAAGATATGACTACATGCATAACTTACTTGATCATATTTCCATGAAATGAGAAAGCTTTAAAGAGAATCGCCCTGAGCTAAAGATATTGCATTCCATCTGACCAAAATTAGGTTATTGGAACAGAGCTCTCTAAAACTGAATTTAAAAAAAATATTCCGGGTATATGATTTTATTTACATTTGCACCGACATTTACATTGTCTTGTTCACTCACTAATTTCCTTGACAAGTGTTTATTAATTGCCTATAATGTGCCAATCACTGTGCTTGGGGCCAGGCTGACCTGGTCCTTGTCCTAATGGACTTTACAGACTACAGAGATTTAAGCCAAGTCAAACCAGAAAACACTGATTAGTTGCTAAATCATTAGCTATAAAATCTTAAAATTAGTGTTGGGCTCATAAGCATCACCCAACAGTAACAATGATTACTCATTGTCACTAAAGACAGTAGACTACATGGTAATTCAAGCAAATAGTATAACCCACTCCTTAAAACCTCTACCCATCCTCAGTAGTCAGCATATTATTTTTTTTCTTTTCTACAATGCATATACTAGAGCAGGATGAAGAATGACATGACTTATAATAACTTTTGCTAATGAATTAGTCTCTAAGGAAATCCCTTTGCAGACTCAAGATTTAATTAACAGTAGAAAAACCAAGCTAAGCTTGGCCAAATTTTGTGCCGAGGATTGGGATCCTTTATTTCTATCCTTGAGGTCTTCTAGGATTATATAAATAAATGTGGTGCCGCAATTTAAATTTTTTTCCCCACTTTTAAGATTTTCATCTTTTGCTTAAAAGGGAAAGGTAGATCAAGAGAGAGGGGAGGGAGGAAGGAGAAGAGAGTTGGTGGAAAAGGGATTAATCTGTTGTCCAAGGCAGGCTGACAGAGAGAAGAGGAGTATTGAACCACAGAAGATTAACCAAACTTCAATGTACCTTCCCAAAAGCAGGAGGAATGTAATGCTACGTGGTGTTCCACTGATAAGCAAATCCCTCTAAATCCTTTCAATTTATTTCTTGGCCTGAAGAAATTACATATTATTTAGGAGACAGAAAAATAAAATAAATAAAACCATCCACCCAAACTACATCATCTTTTAAGAATCTAGATTGGATGCTTGTTGATTACATATACATAAAGACCTGGCTTTGATGGCTGCTCTTCTTTCTTATTGGTACTGTCCTCTCTAGGATTGCTAATCAGAAAGTCTTGGCTGTGTTTTTCACTGTCAACTCTCTTGTTTTCACCACAAATACTCATTTTGAGTATTTAGGGTCTAACCATTATAAGGGAAATTTAACTGAAGCTCCAAAGACCATATCTACTTTTTTCCCTCCCTTCTTCCCTTCTTTTCTTCTTATTTTCCTCCCTCATGCCTTCCCTCTAAGAAAGAGATGCAAGCTCAAGAAGATGTAAACACAAGAAGAGAGTGCATGTTAGTGCATCCCAAAACTTAGTATGTGGCACAGAAAACTTATCCAGGACAATCAAATGCAACGAATTGAACATAAAATACAACTTCTAGAAATACAAGGCTATCTTTTCCTTATTGCACTGAGAAAAAAAAAAAAAAACAAAAAGTATATCCCAGTCAGCCATGTAATATAATGTTAGAAAAGTCAGAGACAGGTGTTAGAGCAATAGCAGAAGTTAAAGCAAGTTTTGGGTATTTGAAACTGGACTTAATAAAATAGGAAGTTACAAGTGATCTGCAGCCAGTAAGTCTGAGACAGAATTATGAAGGAAAAGAGAGTCAATTTAAGAACATGGTATGAAGTCCCAGTAGAGGAAAAATGCAAAGGTCAGCTTTGGATTGAGAATTTATCCCCACTCATGCCTAGAAGAAAATACCAACCTCCCACAGAGAGATGTGGGAAGATGGGTTCCCATAAAGCTATATGATTTATATAAAAAATCTCGGCCGGGCGCGGTGGCTCAAGCCTGTAATCCCAGCACTTTGGGAGGCCGAGAGACGGGTGGATCACGAGGTCAGGAGATCGAGACCATTCTGGCTAACCCGGTGAAACCCTGTCTCTACTTAAAAAACACAAAAAAGCTGGGCGAGGTGGCGGGCGCCTGTAGTCCCAGTTACTCGGGAGGCTGAGGCGGGAGAATGGCGTGAACCTGGGAGGCGGAGCTTGCAGTGAGCTGAGATCCGGCCACTGCACTCCAGCCTGGGGACAGAGCGAGACTCCGTCTTTAAAAAAAAAAAAAAAAAATCTCTAGTTAGGAAACGTCTTCAGGTGCTATTAAATTAAGAAGTTCAGAAACCCAGATGGGGCCACTCATCCCCAGAAGTCACAGCCTGCAGTTAGTAAATAGATAAACCCGTCTTAGATATTGATTCAAAATAATTTACAAAAGCAAACACAACAGAACTTCTATGTGGAAAGAGACGAGGTGAATCGTTTCTCATTTCTGATGGACAGTGAGGCTAATAATTTTTCCCTGTTCTAGTTCATAAACAGCAACACTCATTTGCTGTCAAAATGGGTGTTGGAAATGTAGTAGGTGTAATCACAGGCATGAGATCCATGAGGTCATCCACAGGGCTTTTTGCTTACAAAGACCCTTTGCTAGGTTGTATGCTCTCATCTTACCATCTTGAAATTCCCAGTCATTCATCTTTGCACTTGTGCTTTGTAAGCGAAGTTCAGTGGAACAATGGGGCATGAAAGCAAGCAGAGGAGATACATGCAATGCGTGTGTCTACTTCCATTCCTTGCCACTCATCCTCATACACTGTTCCTGGTGTCCCAATGGCACAGGATCCTGTGGACTAGCCACATAGAGGAGTAATCTGAATCAAACAGCTTTATTTGAATTTATCCCCCAATATTTCTCCTTGGGAGGTTGGTATTGTCTTCTAGGCAAGAGTGACTAGGGTAAGTTCTCAGGCCAAAGCTGGTCTCCTTTGCTTTTCCTCTCTCCGGGCTCTATATCACGTCCTCTGTATAATAGGTAAGGATGTTGTATCTAGCGGCTAAGTGGGAACACTGACAGCCCCAGGAGCTCATGCTCTCCCTTTGAACCAGAAGTTGCTTAGAAAACAGAGAGAAGGCCATGGCATTCTAAGAAACACAATCAGGAGAACCTATCACATCCTTTCTTAAGTCTCTATGTCAACTAACCATTTACACTAAAGATAAAAAGATAGGTAACCCAGAGACCTCTTTTTTTTTTTTTTTTTTTTTTTTTTTTTTTTTTTTGTGAGACAGAATCTTACTCTGTTGCCCAGGCTGGAGTGCAGTGGTGCGATCTTGGCTCATG
>NW_016805866.1:410367-421761 GCF_001698545.2 Rhinopithecus bieti | reverse complement strand
TGAGACAGAATCTTACTCTGTTGCCCAGGCTGGAGTGCAGTGGTGCGATCTTGGCTCATGGCAACCTCCGCCTCCCAGGTTCAAGTGATTCGCCTGCCTCAGCCCCCCGAGTAGCTGGGATTACAGGTGCCTGCCATCATGCCCTGCTAATTTTTTGTATTTTTAGTAGACACGGGGTTTCACCATGTTGGCTAGGCTGGTCTTGAACTCCTGACCTTGTAATTTGCCTGCCTCGGCCTCCCAAGGTGCTGGGATTACAGGCGTGAGCCCCGGCACCTGGCCAGAGACCTCTTCTTTTTGGTTCTACCAGATACATCAGTAGGCTGAAGTTAAAAAATGTTGGCATGTGTGTGCATCAAGAAGTGAAACAAAAAGCAGTAAGTTACTTTTGGATAGCATTTCCACTCTTCCAGTAAGAACAAAAGACATATGCATATATGGGCTATGACATACAAATTAAGTTATTTCAGTGATTGTGCATTTGAGTTGAATACTCATATCTGGATTTAAAACTGACATTGCACATAATATAAACATGAATGGTAATATTCATGCTAATTTACATTTTTATTTACTTAAATGTCATTCAATAGTAAATAAAAAACATAAATATTGAAGAAAGGGAAAAGAAATTCTATTCTAGCACTTTTAACACTTTTTTTTCTTGATTTTTGGGCAAGGGGCCCCTTAGTTTTATTTTGCTTTGGTTTCCACAAATTATATAGCTACGCCTGAGAACAGTTCTGAAAAATGATTTTGAATAGGCCAAAGGAGTGTGACATGGTTTCAGAAACTCAAATTATGACAAATAGATTATGTTCCTGAAACCGGGTCGCTCGTGCTTCCCACCCAGTCTCATGACTGTGGGTCTTAACTAGCTTTACTCTCTCAAAGGTCCTAGGAGGAAACAGTACTACTATTCCTATACTGGTGTGGCTCTTTTAATGCACGTGCTCCCACCCTCACTCCCCTCACTCCCCTCTCTATCTGCCCGAACCCATTTAATAACATTCCAGACAATCTTCTCTAATAAGGGTGCAGCTTTTGTTTATTTCCACTTCTTTCCATTTCTGAGAATTCTGGGTTTTAATGCAAGCACTTTGAAAAATAATGATGACCATATAATTTTCTGAAAAAAAAAATACAACATCTTTTTACACACAGAAGTGATGTGGTAGATGACAAAACTGGAACTCAGACCGGATCATAGGGAATCCAGAACCTTTGCTCGCGTTGGGTTAAGGCTAACTTCCCTCAAAGAACTTGGAAAGCCAGCTGATCTCAGGATAAGTGGGCTGCCTTTCCACCCTGGCCCTTTAGGAAGAGAAAGCCAATAAGCACAAACTCTGCTGAGTCAGTGGCGTCTTTAAAACTGTGTCAGAAAATATTTTAATTTACACTCTGCCTCTTTGAAAGAAATCAATATGTCATTTGCTGGGACTTTTAAAAAAATCTAAGCATCTGTACTTAGTTTTTCTAGATTTTTTTTTCCTGTAGTCTTCTAGGGAGCAAAGGAAAAAGTGTTTCATTTGTATACATATCGATTCAAACGCTTTGAGCAAAAAATAAACAACTAAATACAGCAGAGTAGCTTTAATGACAAACTTTTAGGGATCAAGATCTCTAAGCAACACAGTCTCATTTGAGGTGATTGGAAGTAAACAAAAATCAATAAAACAGAATTACTGGGCAATAAACAAGAGAAGCCACATTTATAATTGAAGAGGCTTCTTTTCATGCATTCATTACTGAAGAATGCACTGAAGCCCTATTCTATTTTTACAGCAGCATAGATTTCCTCCCAGCTTGTAGTCTTTTTCTTGCTTTTTTTCCTGTTTTGAGAGGTGCTGTAAAAGAGTTTAACATATATCTGGAGGCTTCTATACTCCTACAGCTGCTCAGAGAACCCAAAAGA
Organism: Rhinopithecus bieti; assembly: GCF_001698545.2. Classification (NCBI taxonomy): domain Eukaryota; kingdom Metazoa; phylum Chordata; class Mammalia; order Primates; family Cercopithecidae; genus Rhinopithecus; species Rhinopithecus bieti. Next base: position 419,846 of record NW_016805866.1, on the reverse strand, counting down.
CACAAGAAGTGCTTAGCACAGTAGACAGGAAGTATCTCCTCAAACACTTCTCATCTCAGGTCTTTATATGTCCAGCAAAGTGCCAGGTGAGAAGTGTGGCATAACATGGACATAAGTAAGCCCTGATGGAGCTTGGTGCCTGCCTTTAAAGTGCTTTCAGTGTAGCAGGGAAGATGACTATTGTAGACATTGTCAATATGCATTCCCCTCCTCCTCCTTGCTAGGGCTGGCAATGCGACCAGCCTAACCAAGCCTCCTTTGCAACTAAAAGTGGCCATATGGTAGCTGTGGACAAAGAGCTAAACAAAGAAATCCTCTAGAGGCTCTAGAAATGCTTGTTCTATTCTTGATAAAAAGAAAAAGACTCGGCTGGTCTCACTGCTTTCCCTTCTTCCTTGGGTTTGCACAGGATATGTGGAGCTGCTGCAATCACCTTATACCCATAAGGCGGCAAGTTGGGGGAAAAGCCAAGGAAAGAACTGGAAGCTGACTCAGATATTGTCAAATATTAAATTTGACAATTATAAGATAAAAATTTATTATCAATATAATTTATTATAATATAAGTAATTATATTTCATAATATAATTTATAGTATAATTATTAATTATAATTATAGATTATTTATGATCAAAATGAGAAATTTGGCTCCTCTATTCATCGGCAGCGCAAATCGAGCAAGTTTTGTGTTCTCTAAACTTCAGAAATTCTTGTTCAAATAATAAAAAAAAAAATGTATCCCTGTCTTCAGTACTGCAAGCTAGACGTTTTTCCTTACTAACGCACTCGTTGGAGCGTCCCTAACAGCAGAGAGCAATAGAGAGAGGAGACCCACAAGCACGATGGATGCAAGGGCCCCACAGGATTGGTCCTCCACCTTTGGGGCCCTCATTAGTCCACCAAGGTGCCCATTCTAGCAATACCGCAGGAAGTGGGCTGGGTATCCGCGCTGATGAGGGACAAGCTCCGCTGTGATTAGAATGGCCCACCCCCAGACTGGATGTGTGTCCTTCCCCCCAAATCTCATGTTGAAATATAATCCCCAATGTTGGGGGTGGCGGGGCCTGGTGGTAAGGTGTTTGGGTCAGCAGCGGGGTGGATCGCCCCATGCGAATGGCTTGGTGTCCTCCCCATGGTGATAGTTTCACATGAGATTTGGTTGTTTTAACAAAGAGTGCTGAGCAGGACCAGCGCACGGTGGGCTCATGCCTGTAATCCTAGTACCTGTTGGGCCACATTTCAGTAGGCCAAAGGCAGGTGAATCACGAGGTCAAGAGTTTCAGATCAACCTGGCCAAGATTGCGTGACAACCTGCCCTCTACTAAAAAATACCCAAAATCAGCCCCCAGGGTGTGGTGGCCATGCATCTATAATACCAGATACCTAGAGCCGAGGCAGGAGAACGGTTGAACTTTGGGAGGGGCCCGAGGTTGCAGTGAGCGCGAGCTCGTACTACTGCACTCCTAGCCTGGGTGACAGGAGCGAGGTCTGTCTCAACAATAAATAATAAATAAATAAATAAATAAATAAATAAATAAATAAAAAGTCTGGGCCAGACACAGTGGTTCATGCCTGTTAATTCCAGAACTTTTAGAGGTGAAGGAGGGAGGATTACTTGAGCTCAGAAGTTTGAGACCAGCATGGGAAACATAATGAAATCCCATCTCAACAAAACAATTTTAAAGAATTAGGTGTGGTGGTGCAGGCCCATAGTCCCAGCTACTCAGGAGGCTAAGGCAGTAGGATTGCTTGAGCACAGGAGTTTGAAGCTGCAGTGAGCCATGATCGTGCCACTGTCTCAAAAAATTAAATTAAAAAAAGGGTGGCACCTCTGCCTCCTGTCTCCCTTGCTCCCTCTCTCACCATGTGACATGCCTGCTCCCTGTTTGCCATTCACCATGAGTAAAAGCTTCTTGAGGCCTTTCCAGAAGCCAAGCAGATGCTGGGACTGCTTGTACAGCCTACAGACTCTGAGCCAAATAAACCTCTTTTCTTTATAAATTATTCAGTCTCAGATATTTCTTTCATAGTAACAGAACACAGACTAACACATAAGGGACAATATTTTCAATTAAATATCTTAGAAACATCAGCAGTCACCACATCCCATACTGAATTGATTATCTCCTCCCTCTGCTGCCTTCCTGGCCTCTGCTATGGTGTCCTTACTCTCTAGGAACAAGCCCAAATCTTCAAGGTCATCTTTAAATCTGTCAGAGGTGCTTAAACCAGAGCAACTCCATCTTGAATAGGAGCTGGGTAAAATGAGGCTGAGACCCACTGGGCTGCATTCCCAGATAGTTAAGGTATTCTAAGTCACAGGATGAGATAGGAGGTCAGCACAAGATCCAGGTCATAAAGACCTTGCTGATAAAATGGGTTGCAGTAAAGAAGCTAGCCAAAATTTACCAAAACCAAGATGGCGATGAGAGTGACCTCTTCTCGTCGTCACTGCTACACTCCCATTAGCAACATAATACTTGAAAAATGCCGTGGCTTGTTTAGCATATCATCAAGGGACAACAGTAGTTACCCTATAAGGTCTAAAAAGGAGAGGTATGAATAATCCACCTCTTGTTGAGCATATCATCAAGAACCATAAAAATGAGCAACCAGCAGCCCTTGGGGATGCTCTATGGAGTAGCCAATCTTTTACTCCCTTACTTTCTTAATAAACTTGCTTTAACTGTACGCTATGAACTCACCCTGAATTCTTTCTTGCGTGTGATCCAAGAACCCTCTCTTGGGGTCTAAATCGGGATTTCTTTCCTGTAACAAATCCTCCCTGCTTCCCGTCACACCTCCAGGCACCAAGTCATGCAAAGCCATCTCTAAAATGTTATTCCAGTTTTCATTCCTACTGCCTTGGTTGCTTATATGGATGAATCTTAAAATTCTCTACCCAGACCCCCCGTTTACCCTTACCTCTAGAAAGTACTTCCAGGATAAAAATATAGTTTTCATGTTTCACTCTGTTGGTTCAAATTTATCTCACTATCAAAGTCTAGGCTTAAAAAAAATAGAAATTCAAGATCCTCCACCACTGGACTCCAATGTAATTTTGTAGTATCATCTGCCATTACCATTTGTCCCTATAAATGCCTCCACATACTGACTATTAAATGTTTTCAATTCTCCGAACAAATGTATTAAGTTCGTAACTTTATGTTTTGGCTTATACTGCTCCTTACCCAACTCTATCTGCATTTCATTCCATTTATACCTGCTGAAATTGTATATATATTTTTTAAGGTCCAACCCAGACACTTCTTTATGTAATGTTTTTCTGATCCCAAGGCTGAAAAATAAAATGCTCTCTTTAGCATAGCAACTCAATAGTTTCTTGGAATCACACTGAATGTAATTAATATATATTGACTTATACCATTTTCCCTTCTACTTGATTGCTCTTTGAAGGAGACAAGGGACAGAATCTAGAGGCAACTATATCAAGGGAAAAGTTTTGTGCTTTGAGTCAGAAAACATGATCTCAGTCCATTATGGTGAGAGCCCAAGGCAATCGCAAACACTGCATCCTAAGTTTCCTCTTCTGTTAATTTGAGTCAGTGACGTTTACTTCATGCCATTTTTATGTGGTTTGAAATGGATATCAGGGAGTCAGAGATGTTACTCTTCTGTGATGTGTTCTTAATAGTGTCATTTATCATTGGTCTGAAATCACCCACAGGGTTACTGTACTCCTGGACCAGAGCCTAGGTGCATAGAAAAAACTTGAATGGATAGCAGATACTCAAGAAATGTCTGTTGATTTCAACAGAATTGGGTGAGACAGGTGATACAGTTTGGCTCTGTGTCCTGCCCATATCTCACCTTGAATTCTGACAATCCCCATGTGTCATGGGAGGGAACCTGGTGGGAAGTAATTGAATCATGGGGGTAGGTTTTTCCCTTGCTGTTCTTGTGATAGTGAATAAGTTTCATGAGATCTGTTGGTTTTATAAAGGGGAGTTCCCCTAAACATGCTCTCTTGCCTGCCACCATGTAAGACGTGCCTTTGCTCTTCTTCCATCTTCCACCATGATTGTGAGGCCTCCCCAGCTACATGGAGCTGTGAAGTCTATTAAAACCTTTCCTTTATAAATTATCCAGTCTCAGGTATGTCTTTATTAGCAGCATGAGAACAGACTAACACACCAGGAGTCATGTTTAAAGGATGGACATGCATGAGGTGGAAGAGAGGAAGTATTTCCCATCCTTGTGAAATTATTACTCATTCTGATTTTTGGAGGTATCAGGGGCAGAAATAGCTTTATAAGCTATTGTTTCAAGAATGAAGGTTTTCCATCAATGGATGAATAAATTTTTTTAAATGTGATATATATATACACAATGGATAGAATAATATTCAGCCTTTAAAAAGCAGGAAATTCTGTTACTTGGAACAACGTGGATGGAGCTAAAGGACACTATGCTAAGTGAAATAAGTCAGGCACAGAGAGACAAATACCATATGATCTCACCTATATGTAGAAATCTAAAAAGTCTAACTCATAGAAGTAGAGAGTGGAGTGGTGGTTGTCAGAGGCTGAGGAAGGAAAGGTCAGTGGGGAATGAGATGTTGGTTAAAGAGTACGAAGTTTCAGACAGGAGAAATGGGTTCTGATCTATTACACAGCATGGTAACTAAAGTTAATAATGAATTGCCTATTTCAACATTATGTATTTTAAAATTCATTCATGTAAAAGAATAAATTGTAAATGTCCTTGCTACAAAGAATTTGAGGTGATGAGTATGTTAATTATCCTGGGATGATCATTCCACAATGTATATAGGCATTGAAACATCATGTTGTACCTACATATACAATTATTATTTGTCAGTTAAAACTTTAAAAAAAGAATAGGAATAGGAGTTTCTCTGGAAGAGTACATTTGCTTTCAAGACAGAAAATGTCTCAATGGTCCATGAAAGTCCATAAGCAACTAATGTTTCAATTCTACAACCATGTACCAGAGAGATAAATTTCTTATTTGCAGGACTATAGGTTTAAAGTAAGTCAAATATCATGTAGATCTGAAAACTGGAGTGATTGAACATTTGGACCATTTTTTTTGCAAAGTGCCAAAATGGAGATTTGGGGTTTTGCTTCTCCTTCTTTCAAATAGCCTTAGCTGAGCAGCAGCTAGGAGGAACCTATGATTCTTTGGCCACACTAGCCTGTCTCACTTAAACCCTTAAGTGGAATTCTTTATATAAAGAAAAGTAAGAGTAGTGTAATCACTCTGAATAAATGCCTTGTAAAATGACTTCAGCAATTATGCTGTTTGTAAGTACCTCTGAGTCCATTAAGATAAACATCTATCTTAGAATATTCACATTAATGCACTAGACTGTTCTTTCTTACATAAATCTTAGTTGAATACTGTGCAGTTAACTCAGTTTATCATCCCTTGCTCTTCTTCCCTTCGATGCACACATTAATGCATGCAGGGGAATAGGATTTAAATAGTGCTAGTCGCACAGCACACATTAACACACAAGGCAGTCTCTAAACACTTTTAAATGCAGAATAAATATACTTTAGGTTTTAAATACCTTCATAAGCTGTATACCCAAGAATACATTGGACTGGTCTCTTAATTTCCCACATAAGCAATATCTTACAGGCAAAAGCAATAAATGCTTACACATAAAACAGTTTTAATATGCTTCCAATTGCTCGGCACACATAGGTCCAAATGAAATCTAACTCCCTAGTTACCCCTCCATGAAACAAGTGTATCTCTGTCTATATTTATATCATGAAATATATCCATAACCATATCTGTATTTTAAGTGTTGACCCAATTTCATTAACTTTTGTAGCCAAACTGGGAAAATGAGCAAGGATCCCTAGTATTTATTCAGATCCCTGGCTTATTCCCTGCTGTGCTGAAGTGAAGACAGTCCATAAACAGTCTATAGCTTTAACTCTCTTTTGTGGCTGTCACATTGGTTATAACAATGACACTAGCAAGGGTAATATAAAATTTAACGGTGAGTATTTAATAATCAGTGCAGAAGAAGAACTGATTAATTCGACAGTGGCCATAGGGCTGGAGCTGGGTTCTAGAAGTCTCCTCTGTCCCAAGCCTCATTCTGCCTCACTGTGGGGACAGAGGTGTGTCTTGCTGCAGGAATACAGGTGACCTGGAGGTAAAGGACCCTTGGAGGTCTTGAGACAGTGGTTATTTACCATCTAGTAACAAAGTGTTTCTTAAGAGACAGTTCAGCAGATGATATTCAGGAGACTAACAGGGTGCAATCAATTTGGGAATAAATTTCATTTCATTGAGAAAAATTCTGCTTCGTGGTCTCAAAGGGTAGTCCCAACTATGCCAAGGTTGATGACTCACCAATCATTCATTCAACCTTTCTTTTTGGAGCTAATGCTTTGGGGAAAACCAAAAGCCATATGAAGTGGCCCAAATCCTCAAGAAGCTTACAATTAAGTAGCTAAGTGTTTGGCCTAAGTGTCCTTAAATGATAGTAAAAAGAAAAAAAGCTGCTCTGAGGAAAGACAGACAAATTCTGAGTGGGATGTCAGAGGAATTCATGGGGATGATGGCCTTTGGTTTTGATAGAATAATAAATAGGATATTAATAGTCAAAGGTGAGAGCAGATAGTCCAGGTAAATGGTACAAATTAATGCCTAGAGGCAGGAAAGTAAAAAGGAAGGAATGGGAATAAGAGACTCATTTGATTTAGTTAGAACATAGAGTAAGCATGAAGTCATCAGGTGGTGGAATGAACATGCATATACAGCCAGAGGCAAAGAGGACCGAGAGGAGGTGTAAGGGGCTCCAGGGAAACCCACCTTTGCTGCTTAACAAACAAATCAAATCAAATGTACACTAATGGTGCACCAGCAAAGTGATCTTTTTATACAAAGGGCAGCAAGTATTATTTATTTAATCCTAGAAAGAATGTATGTCCCAGGTATTTAGAGCAACTGTTATGCCAAGCAAATTTTTAGTGCTGGGAAATCTCAGCCAAATGAGGCCATTACTGTATACACTTCAGAGATGAACAGAATGCCTGTTTTCACCTCTTCTTAACTAACACTTTTACGAGAAGGTGAAAGCCTTACAAAGAATTCTTATCTGTGGGTAACGATTCTGCTCTCTGTTTTGAAATTCATCCTGCAGAGTTTTTCTCTCTTGCAACTGAATGAAATGTTTAGCCTGTGCAACAGTTAATAAAGCCCCGCAGAGTGACTTTCAGCCCTGCTGGATGTGATTAAATGGTCAGGTTCACACCTATGTGTCTGTGTGTGCGTGTGCATGTAGGCATGTGTGTATGTGTGTGTGTGTGTGAGATTGACAAAAATGTAAAAATAATAAAGTTAACTTTAATAGCCCGATGAGACCCAGCTAGAACATACTTGTCAAAGTAAAAGTTACATAAAGGAAACTTAGACAGCTTTAAACACCATTTGGACCGTGCTGTGCTCGTTTGAACTTTACCTGTTAAAAAAAAAAAAAAGCAACACAACAAAAAGTACCTACAAATGCAACTAAAGAAGAGATTTTCTGATTCTTTGCAGATCTGATGCTCTTGCCTTCAAACTGCAGCCCACCTCCTTCAGTCCTGTATGACACAGGGATAAACTTTCTTTGTTTTGTTTTGTTTTGTTTTTTATTATACTTTAAGTTCTAGGGTACATGTGTACAATGTACAGGTTTGTTACATATGTAAACATGTGCCATGTTGGTTTGCTGCACCTGTTAACTCGTCATTTACATTAGGTATATCTCCTAATGCTATACCTCCCTGCTCACCCTACCCCACAACAGGCCCCAGTGTGTAATGTTCCCCACTCTGTGTCCAAGTGTTCTCATTGTTCAATTCCCACCTATGAGTGAGAACACGTGGTGTTTGGTTTTCTGTCCTTGCGATAGTTTGCTCAGAATGATGGTTTCTAGCTTCATCCATGTCCCTACAAAGGACATGAATTCATCCTTTTTTTATGGCTGCATAGTATTCCATGGTGTATATGTGCCACATTTTCTTAATCCAGTCTGCCATTGATGGACATTTGAGTTGGTTCCAAGTCTTTGCTATTGTGGATAGTGCCGCAATAAACATATGTGTGAATGTGTCTTTATAGCAGCATGATTTATAATCCTTTGGGTATATACCCAATAATGGGATGGCTGAGTCAAACAGTATTTTTTTAATATATACTTTAAGTTCTAGGGTACATGTGCACAACGTGCAGGTTTGTTACATATGTATACATGTGCCATGTTGGTGTGCTGCACCCATTGACTCATCATTTACATTAGGTATATCTCCTAATGCTATCCCTCCCCTCTACCCCTACCCCACAACAGGCCCCAGTGTGTGATGTTCCCCTTCCTGTGTCCAAGTGTTCTCATTGTTCAATTCCCACCTATGAGTGAGAACATGCGGTGTTTGGTTTTCTGTTCTTGCGAGTTTGCTGAGAATGATGGTTTCCAACTGCATCCATGTCCCTACAAAAGACATGAACTGAACCTTTTTTATGGCTGCATAGTATTCCATGGTATATATGTGCCACATTTTCTTAATCCAGTGTGTCATTGATGGACATTTGGGTTGGTTTGAAGTCTTTGCTATTGTGAATAGTGCCACAGTAAACATAAGTGTGCATGTGTCTTTATAGCAGTATGATTTATAATCCTTTGGGTATATACCCAGTAAGGGCATGGCTGGATCAAATAATATTTCCAGTTTTAGATCCTTGAGGAATCACCACACTGTCTTCCACAATGGTTCAACTAGTTTACAGTCCCACCAGCAGTGTAAAAGTGTTCCTATTTCTGCACATGTTCTCCAGCACCTGTTGTTTTCTGAGGTTTCAATGATTGCCATTCTAACTGGTGTGAGATGGTATCTCATTGTGGTTTTGATTTGCATTTCTCTGATGATGAGTGATGATGAGCATTTTTTCATGTGTCTGTTGGCTGCATAAATGTCTTCTTTTGAGAAGTGTCTGTTCATATCCTTTGCCCACTTTTTGATGGGGTTTTTTCTTGTAAATTTGTTTGAGTTCTTTGTAGGTTCTGGATATTAGCCCTTTGTCAGATCAGTATATTGCAAAAATTTTTCTCCCATTCTGTAGGTTGCCCGTTCACTCTGATGATAGTTTCTTTTGCTGTGCAGAAGCTCTTTAGTTTAATTATATCCCATTTGTCAATTTTGGCTTTTGTTGCCATTGCTTTTGGTGTTTTAGACATGAAGTCCTTGCACATGCCTATGTCCTGAATGGTATTGCCTAGGTTTTCTTTTAGGGTTTTTATGGTTTTAGGTCTAACATTTAAGTCTCTAATCCATCTTGAATTAATTTTTGTATAAGGTGTAAGGAAGGGATCCAGTTTCAGCTTTCTACATATGGCTAGCCAGTTTTCCCAGCACCATTTATTAAATAGGGAATCCTTTCCCCATTTCTTGTTTTTGTCAGGTTTGTCAAAGATCAGATGGTTGTAGATGTGT
>NW_016805866.1:403676-409132 GCF_001698545.2 Rhinopithecus bieti | reverse complement strand
AGACAGTGGTAACCAATATTCAACATTCTTAAAGAAAAGAATTTTCAACCCAAAATTTCATATCCATCCAAACTAAGTTTCATAAGTGAAGGAGAAATAAAATCCTTTACAGACAAGCAAATGCTGAGAGATTTTGTCACCACCAGACCTGCCCTACGAGAGTTCCTAAACGAAGCACTAAACATGGAAAGGAACAACCCGTACCAGCCTCTGCAAAAACATGCTAAAATGTAAAGACCATCTATTCTAGGAATAAATTGCATCAACTAATGAGCAAAATAACCAGCTAACATCATCATGACAGAATCAAATTCACACATAACAATATTAACCTTAAATGTAAATAGGCTAAATGCTCCAATTAAAAGACACAGACTGGCAAATTGGATAAAGAATTGAGACCCACCAGTGTGCTGTATTCAGGAGACCCATCAGTGTGCTGTATTCAGGATAAAGCTTTCTTTTTAAAGGAGCCAAAAGAGCCTTCTAAAATCCAGTCATAATCTTTGGAGGAAAAAATTTCAAAACACATGCAAAATAAACCCAGTACCTTTTAGATCTAATTTAAAGAGATTTCTGAACAACTCAATTGTTTTCTTCAATCTTCAGAGGTAAAAGGTAAAACCCCTTGGGAAAGACATTGGCATTTCTAAACTTTGAAGCATCATCCAACCCAAAGAAGGTAAAAAGTAATCATGCTAAGGGCATAGAACTGAAGTCAGGATTTCAATAACACGTTAATAACCGTGGAGCAGACCACGCTTTACATTTTTTTTTTTTTTGTTAGAACTAAGGCTGGGGTATTTAATATTCATAAACCAATTTATAGATAGAAATGTTTTTGGCTCTTCAGTTTTTCAGCTAAAAGGGGATCCATTTCCATCTTTTACATAAGACAATATATTTGAAGGAGAGATGTTTCAGGGAGTATTTAATTGTATCCTTTTATTAAAAGGGAGAATAATATTTTCTCTCAGGAGACAAATTTCATGTGATGTTTTAATTGCTGAGACTCACAGCACCCAATCAGACCGTTTTATTTTTATTTTTTGCATTACAAGGGCAGTGAGGAGATGAATTAAAGAAGCAAAATCAAAAAGGTCACAGAAAGAATGAAGAAGAGGAATTAGGATTCACTGTCCTCACAAAATAAGCGCTAAGACTTAATCTGCAAAATCCTACAAACCCAGACAATGTATGACAAAGGAAATTCTAAAGACATACATGATACTATTAGAATTTTACATAATAAAACATTTGGTTATATTACTATCACATTTTCATTAAAAATAATTACTCAAAGCCTGTTAAAGTGAGTGGTATCCAGATGAAAGGATTTTATTTGGAAATTTTAAGATTTTGGAAATGCTCTTAATGGAGTTGAAGAAATGTCTGTTTTTTAGTCATTATCAACATTGTGAGGTTCTAGGCAATAAAGCAATGGGAATCTGGAAATATAACATTTAGTCTTCAAAGGGACAGGAAAAGAGCAGGACTGAAAACAGAGACTCCATTGTAAATCAGCTCTCTCTTTTCTAAAAATGCTCCCCTGATTCATAAAAAAGCAATCTGTAACATTTAAATGTATTTTCTCACTTAATAACAGTAATGACCTTCTGGGTCACACATTTCCTCCTAGTTAACGAACAGTTAGCTGAAAAGCTGGGTAACAAAGACCTGCAACCTCGTCACTAACTGCCAATTAACGTACACTTTATCAGTCAGTGCTATTTAAATAGAACAAGACATATGCCAAGCTATCCACAGAGGGCCGGACACCAAAATCATATCATTAAAAACACACTTCCATCAAAGCAAAGCTCTCGGGACATTTATGCTATCACAGCAGTCATTTTTCTGAAAGATAGGCAGTGGCAATGTAACCCCTTTGTTCCTTTGTTCCAATGTTCAACAGAGGGACCTTACCTGAGAAGATAAATGTCCTTATCTCCTTGGTCTATGAGAAAGTGAACACTGGACTCCACACAGAGATTTAAGGGGGACACTTCAAGGAGTTTCTGCTGAATCCGGGTGCTATTCTACACAAGGCCAAAATCCATATCTCTGGGTCAAGGTAGACCACTTACTAGTGTGTCATAATGTAGGGGTGAACAAAACTCAGAAAAATTCAAATTCAGATAATTCTACCCTATCAGTTTCTCCTTCCAGGTTTAACTGAATTCAACTTCTTTCTTTTCTTCATGTTGTCAACTCATATAAGTTAGATCTGACAGCTTCTTAGCACTCCTAGGTAACATTTTGGAGACTGTGGTTTTTGGACAATCACTGATTTAAGATTTTACATCTATCATGCAAGAGAGGATGAAAATCATATACCAAATTTGTGTCGTTTATTTGTTTAATGCATCTGAAGATTTAAATGCATGCCAGATAAATATAACAAATACCATCCATCAACCATACACTAGTCCCATCCAATGGGTGAAATTGATCTAAAAATATTCAAGGGACTATAATAACCATACTTTTCATTTGCATGGATGTTTCATTCTCAGAATACTCTTTATATATAACACAGAGTCTCACCATGATTCATCCAAGGTCAGACTCTTAGTTGTGACAAAGACAGAACCAAGCTCAGGTCCCTTGACCTCTCTTGGTTTGCATCTACCATTTTACTCTATGACACTATAGGGGAAAAGTAATAGACTTCTGGTTAATGGACATAAATCTGGCTCATGCATACCACAGAGGACAGAGAAGGGTATTTCACTTCTTCTAAATATTAGTCAACCTATAATGAAAGCTTCCAGAAGCTTTTTAAGTGACTTGTGTAAAATGCATCCTTCAAGGAAATAAAAACACACTTAATACTTTGAGCATTAGTGCAGTGTGCTTTCAAGGAACAGAGGAATTTTCAAGCTGTGGAAAGAGTCCAAAGTTTGTCAGCTACTAGTTGTTATGAATGAGGCAGTCTTGCTCTTCAGCAGTGAATATATCCTGCAAAACTCTTCACCTACATTGAGACAGTTAAAAGAGAAATTGTACTGCTTCAAAGCATTTGAGGCAGCATAGAATGAATCTCCGTAGAACAGCCTTTTCTTTACCACCTCTCCATCCACAGAATAGACAAGTACATACATTTTGATAAGTAGCCCCAGTAAAACAATAAGAATAATCTTGGACCTTTGCTATCAGCAATACAAGCACTTGACTATTAGCTTTGGTGGTGGCAGGAGTTGGTGGGGATTAGATTTGTATGGAAAGCTGCTTCCACAACAGTAGGTTCGATTCGTATCCTGAGTCACACAAAATGCTAATGGTGTCAGACCTTACTGAACTTCACCGTGTCTCTGCTCCAGACTGAAAAAGAAAACCGGATCAAGTTCTTTCTCATATCCTCAGAATGTGTTAAGATAGTAGCTCAAAGAGCTACTTCTCTGGGCCTGAGGCACAGAGAAGAAATGAGAACATGATGCGAATCCTGTTTACCTATATGCTTTCATGAAGTCTGAGCAAGGGAGTGAATGCTGAAATTAGTTGCTATTTGTTGGTGACAGCTGTCAGCTTGATATGTTTCTTTCTTGACTTATTGCAGTCCTCAGCATATCACATAAATTACCATGCATTTTGACATTACTCTTTTCCCATATCATACTACCACTAATGTCTCTACCTCATGCCTATTCTTCACAAAATATATTCTTCTTTTCTTAGTTACAGACCAGCTATTTAAACTGGATCAACCAAACTGTAGTACATAGTTTGGCTAGTGATCAGGAATTAAATAGATAAGCAGAAAGACTGAATATTAAGAACCAGGAAAAATAACTCTTCAGCATCTCACAAGACAAAGCTATATTAATTCCTAAAATAATGGGGTTAATTTATAAAACAAAGTAGACCTTTATGTAGTTTTAAGGGTTTAGTTAATTTAAAAAAAATTTAACTTGGATGCACTTGGATTTAAAGAAAGAGATACATCTTACATGTAAGTCAAGATAATGTCTGAGATTTGCTAAAATAAATATTTTTTCCACAGAGTTTTTTGAAATGGTAGATGACAAAAACACAGTTCAGTTTTCTATATTTCCTTATTTTTTTGGCAGTGAAATGACTCTTAGACATGCAAGATCCTGATTTGAAGTCTAGTAACTACAATGGTAGTTGAATGACAGTTTTCAAAGATAGAAAACTCACAGTGATATATGCTACAATTATCTGCATCAGCAACATCTTAACAAAATGTTTTCTGTTGATTAGAGAATTTATTTTCTGGAACTTTTCATCTTTTAAGTATTCTAAATTGATATTACATTGAACCCATCTCAATATTCAAGGTAAAATTTTTTTTTCTTTTTTTTTTGAGACGGAGTCTCGCTCTGTTGCCCAGGCTGAAGTGCAGTGGCGCCATCTCGGCTCACTGCAAGCTCCGACTCCTGGGTTCACGCCATTCTCCTGCCTCAGCATCCCAAGTAGCTGGGACTACAGGCGCCCGCCACCGCGCCTGGCTAATTCTTTTTTTATTTTTATTTTTAGTAGAGATGGAGTTTCACCATGCTAGCCATGATGGTCTTGATCTCCTGACCTTGTGATCTGCCCGCCTTGGACTCCCAAAGTGCTGGGATTAGAGGCATGAGCCACCGCACCTGGCGGGTAAAGATTTTATAGTAAATAATAAAGACATATAAATTTGAAGCTGGTATATAAGCTAAGAGGCGTAGAGCTTGAGTATCTATCTCAAAATGAATAACAAGGACACAACAAACAAATAATTACCTCCTCAAAAAAGTGTGAATTTCCCCCCCACCCAAAGGTTAGAGGTACTTGTGGAACATTAGGGATGTATTTTTGTTCTTTAGAAGTGAATGGGAGAGTAGAATTGTGGATCCTCTTATGAAAATGTTAAAAGGGGCCGGGCGCGGTGGCTCAAGCCTGTAATCCCAGCACTTTGGGAGGCCGAGACGGGCGGATCACAAGGTCAGGAGATCGAGACCATCCTGGCTAACCCGGTGAAACCCCGTCTCTACTAAAAAAAAAAAAAAAAAGAAAGAAAACTAGCCAGGCGAGGTGGCGGGCGCTTGTAGTCCCAGCTACTCGGGAGGCTGAGGCAGGAGAATGGCGTAAACCCGGGAGGCAGAGCTTGCAGTGAGCTGAGATCCGGCCACTGCACTCCAGCCTGGGTGACAGAGCGAGACTCCGTCTCCAAAAAAAAAAAAAGAAAATGTTAAAAGGAAAGATAACATTTAAATTACAGGGCAGGCTGGGCATGGTTGCTCACACATGTAATCCCAGCACTTTGGGAGGCTGAGGCAGGAGAATTGCTTGAGCCCAGGAGGCAGAGGTTGCAGTAAGCTGAGATTGTGCCACTGTACTCCAGACTGGGCAACAGAGCAAGACTCCATCTCAAAAAATAAAATAAAATTACAGAGGAGCCTCAACTGACCCAATGAATGCCTTATTAAGAAATGAGTTGATGGGATGGGGGGGGGGGG
>NW_016805866.1:382391-402648 GCF_001698545.2 Rhinopithecus bieti | reverse complement strand
TTTTTTTTTTTTTCTCTTTTTTTTTTCCGTAAAATCTTGAGGTAGCTATAGTAAATAGTTAAACCACAAGTTTCCTGGGAGGAGAGATGTGTTTCTGAATTCTATCGACCTTGGTGTGGAGCCTGTTAAAGTTTTGTATTTTATATTGTCAATAAAATAAATATATTAAAATAATTTATATATCTCAACATTTACTATACTAACGGAGTAGACACTCCACCCAGAAAATTCTTATTTTACTGGCTTTGGACCAGACAAGCTATTTTGCTTGGTGAAAAACATTGAATTTTCCAGTGTTTGTAAGTAAATAAATAACCTTCAAAATAAGAAATAGATAAAAAAGTTCACATCCATCCATCCATCTCTTCATCACTCTAAAAGTACTTTTGCCTCGTGATATACTTCTCCACTTCATCTTCTATATTACTTTAGGTTTACATGCCAGGTATTACTTTCAGCAAAGAAATCTTTTTTTTTAGAAAAATTCCAATACTTTGTTCAATTTCTTGCACTACAGTTTGAAACATATTTTCAGTCTCCCGTGGAACCTGCTCCTCAACTCAGATGGATTTTAGCTTTGCCTAAATCTCTCCCTATCCCAGGCTCCTTTTGTATTATGATTTGGAGCAAACCTTTTTAGAAAGACACTGTATCTAGAGATGTTGTAAAGACAACTCAAATTCAAAGCAGAAACAGAAACTGCCTTACAGTACATGTGCTTTTTCTATTTTGTACTTTAAAGAAGGAGACAAAATAGTTTGTATCTTTTATCTGGTTAAAGCTCATAAGAGGCTAATAAAAATTAGGATAAAGAACTAGCCATACTATTACTTATTATAGCCCCTGCCACAAGAGTCCATATACCACGTCTCCAAAGATTACTCTCTAGTCTCCTGCTTATATTGCCTTCCTGACAAGAACAACTTGGTAGGTGGAGGTGTGGGAAGGGAAAGAGAGGGAGAAGGAGCCAGAAAGCAAGAGAACAAAAATGTAATTGCCTGCCTATCAGCCCGACTATCATAATTACTTTCAGACTCTGACATGGGTTGAATCAGATGAACAACAAACCAAATCAATTTTTGCAGTTGGCGATCAGTGCATTCTTGGCTTATAAATTAAAATGTCACTGCTGGAGAACAAAATGATGCCACTCCTGGGCTCTCCAGTACATTGGGGAAAAAAAGACAAGCTCCTTCTTTTGTGCCCTTCATGCTTTTCCTGCCCTGTCCCTTTTAGCCTCTAGCCACATTCTTTGTCTTCTCAGTTACCTAACAGTGTGCTCCCAGCGTCTATGTCAATGCAGAGGGTCCTTGGCACAGCATAGTTCTATAGAGAGCTCAGTCCTCTACATCAGAGAAGTGCATTAACTATGGGGTAATACAGAACAGCACACACTGACAACCTCCAATATATAATTTCCAGGAGGTAAAGGATGAGATAACCATGCCCACGGGGGAGGGAACCTGAAGGAATGGAAGAAGAAATCCTGATTTTGGAGAGTTTTGTTATTTGATCACAGAGCCCTGTGGCCTCATTTAGGTAAATGGAGCAAGGGTCACAAGTCATATTGGCCCATTGGAATCTTTACAACCTCAATTTGGTCAACATTTATTGAGAGCCCAGCCCTTGCCAGATACTATCTGCAGTAATGTAGGTACAAACCAACAATTCTACAGTCAAGGATTTCATAGTCTAGGAGGAAGAGAGAAACCAAATATAACTACAAAATGATGGACAAATGCTATTAGAGCAGAATAAATAAATCACCATAGTAACAGTGGAGAGAAGTAATTAACTCAGAGAAAGCTGTAGTGGAAATGTGGCATTTTGATCTGGTCCTTGAAGGACGATGCCAACCTTTGTCTGCCATACTCCCACCCCATATTTCCAGCAATTTTGCTTATTTGTCCACTCACATTCATCTCATCACTCATTCATTCATTCATCCCTTGTCTATTTATGAAGCATCTGCTTTGTGTTAGGCTCCATGCTAGGACGTGGGGCTACAATGATGCCATAGCACAACCAGTTCTAGGACAAGTTATGTGAGGGTATTGTCTGATCCTTAACAACTATCAAGTAGAGTCTGGAAATAATTTAATCTGTGCCTATGATAGATCTAGAACCAAGATACCCAAAATCAGACAGAATCTTCAGACGTAGCCTTTCTACTTCAGCTCATAACGTGAGAAACTTCTACAGAGTTGGCCAGAATGTCTGCTTAGTCTCTCAGTACTTGCTCCTCATTTATAGCCTCCCGTCCCTCTGCTCCCCTATTCTGACCTAGGGTAGTAAAATGAGCATCTAGAACTCTACTTCTGAAGTCCAGCAGATTGTAACCTTGGCTTACTCAATGAATTCCTACTGGATTCTGCTTCTGTTTTTTTTGTTTTTTGTTTTTTGGTTTTTTTCAGTTAGAGCCCAGTCCTTTAGAGTCCAGGCACCTGATTTCAGTTTTATCCATCTTATGCTGAATATCTTTCCCTATGAATAATTTAAGCTTTCTCTGGCACTAAGAATCACCCCCCCACCCCACCTACAATCCATATCCTACTACCCTAACTTGAAATTAGATGACTACAAATAATAATGCCTATCTGAATTGATTCTGGGTTTAGTGTATATGTAGAGGTTTTCCAGGATACCTAGAGTTATCCCCAGAGTCAGAACCTCATTCAACTCTAGCATGAGTACCAAAATATATAAACATTAATCTCACTGTTTTTATGTAACAAATATCTTCTGGTGATACTTAATACAAAACAGTACTATGCACATTTGTATATAAAAACCAGCTAAATGTAGCTGGTTGTGACATTAATAGATCATAGAATTATGGTATGGTATAAATATATATCATAGTACCACCCCAGATCAGTACTATCTTGCTCTTTTATATATTTCTTCTTTACTAGTAAATCCAGGAGTAGAGAAGTAAAGGGTTTACGTCACCACTCCATTTAACAATTTCAGTGGTGGGAAAAGGAAACTAACTTGTTATACACACACACACACACACACACACACACAATATATATATACATATATATATGTATATATGTATCATACTTAATCCACTTCCTGTCCCTTTCAATAGTATGACACAATCTGTCCCTTCCGGAATTTCACTAATTGCTTATCTCACCTATCTGCCCCATGTGTCATATGAAAACAGAGAGAGCAAAGATTATCTAGTAAAAGTTCAGCATCAATCAGCTACTTAGCACTGCCTGAATGCAGTTGATAAACAGAAAATAATATCTAGAATATGCATGGCACTATTTTTTCCATAAAAAATAATCTTTTGGGCAGATATTTCTACCAGATAGCAAGGCATATGTGAAGGCCAGTCCATGGAGAGACTGAATAGGCTTTTTCAGAGTCTGGTAATGAATGCGAAGGCAGTTTAATGGTCTGACAGTGGGTTTCTGAATATAATCCAATGTCCCAAGTCCTAGAACTAGTTTATTCATTGTTCTTCCCTCTTTTGTACCTGGAGATCTTCTCAGACTCATAGGGAAATCTCAATGCATGAAAACACAAAGCTGTAAAGTACTTATTGTATAGAAATGAGAGGGAAGTAAATTGCTTTTGGGTAAGCAAGGTCACCATAAGCCTGGCAGAGTGCTGGATGACATTATCATTGACTTACTCTTTCTATTTCCGTTTTCAAGGGATGTTTCAGGTACAGGAAATGCTGAGCAAATATTGCATTGTCACTTCAGATCATAAACATCCACCTATGGGATTACAGACACTCAGCAAACCCCAGTCTATTGGGGAAAAGATCACAGTGATCAACACATAAACCAAACAATGAATCTTTTCGGTTAGCATTTTACAATTTTCCTCTACTTGAAAGACTTTCATCATAAATCACATAAAGTTATTCTGGGGTTTCTCTTTCCCTGATCCTCTAGAACACATTCCTGCCAGTAAGGAGTCTACTATGGTTCTTTTGTATCTACAGACCCAATTGTCCTCAGTTAAGAGTGGGACACATATAAAGTATTCATTAATTGGTTTATTCATTTATACTTTCAACAAATATTTATTGAGCAACTACTATATGTTAGGTCTGTAACCTACCAGTCAGCAAAGATAGAGGTTAAGAGAATAGATTCCAGATCCAGTCTGCCTGAGTTCTAATTCTAACTTCATCACCTATTAGCTGTGTAACCTTGGGTGACTTACTTTTTTATTTCTCAGTGTTATCTGTTTAATAGGGACTGTTATGGGAATTAAGTGAGTTAATACATATAATGTGTTTAGAACACTATAGGACATATGATAAGTACTGCAACAGATGCTGGCTCATTTAATAATGATGGTATAGATGATGATGTCACTTATTAGGAAGAAAGGAACATTCATCAATTAATTACACAAATGTATCACTGACAATTTAAAGTGCTGTAAAAGAGAAGTGCATGAGGTTATGAGAGCATATAAGTGAAAATTTTGACATGGTCAGGGAACTCAGGGAAGATTTCTCTGAGTAAAAAAAAAAAAAAAAAAAAAAAAAAAAAACCTGAGAGCTGAGAAATAAGAATAGTAATAGGCAAGAGTGGCAGGAAGAAAAGAGGATTTCATATAAACAGCACATGCCAAAGCCCTTTGTTGGAAGGCAGCAACATTTCCCATTAGCGAAATTAAAGTAAGGTCTGTAATATCAAAGCCCAGAGAATGGGCCCAGTAGGGCTGGGAGGAAGAAGGCAGACCTAGTGACGAATAAGATTACAGAGGCAGGAGACAGATTGTACTGAACCTTGTAGGCCATATTAAGGATTTTGTCTTCTCTAAGAGCAATGGGAAGCCATTGTAGTAATTTTTACACATGAGAACAAGAATTTGCATTAAAGTTCTGGCTCAAAGCTCATCAGAAAATAAACCAAAAAACAAGTCAGCAAGTAGTGTAATAAGCGCCATGGTGATCCAGGGGTCTCTGCAATCTACCACTTCCTGGTATGCTATTCAGTCTTATTTCTTGTTACTCCTCAGCTTGCAAACTCACTTCCAGCAAAGCCAGACTACTTGCAATTCCAAATGCACCATGTAGGTTCACCACTGTATTCTATACATGTAGCAACCTCTGCCAGCAATGCCCTTCTTCTTCCTGCCTTCCTGTTAACCCCTACTGGTCCCTTGTAGCTTGATTTTAAGATGAGCCAATAACATGGTAAAATACTCAAGAAATGTTTGACGCCAGCACAAATGAATTCATGTATATTCTAACACAAAGGTTTTAGACAGGCTCAGCTTTGCCAGGGCTAAGAAGATCTTTGTGAGATTACACATTCAAAACTATCAGTAAGGAAGCCAGCAAGCAGCTTCAACTTTTTAAATTGAACCCAATTCCCCAGAATGCAGTGATGACAAGGCTCCCTGGCCAGTGGTCATATGTAGCAGATTCAATGTGATTTCTCTTTATGTGAGAAGACTTGGTCCTTGCCACCATCTGATCATGGAAATTCAGCTCAGGAGCAAGCTTTTCGGAAAAAAAAATAAGTATTTTTAGGGGTGTCAGATAACTCACTGATACATAAGATGCGGACAACCTTCGCCATGAATAATTAGCCACATGACATGAAGTCATATTCAGCCACTAGACAGAGTGGCAGCCACTACCCTCAGAGCAAAACCCATTCCTAGAGGCTGAGAGGCAAATCATATCAAATAATGGCATGAAGTGGACACCACATGAAACATTTTATCTAAACAAAATAATTAGATAAGCACACAGAGAAGTTATATTAAAATATTTGAATGAAACATTAGAAACAAGTCAAGTATTCAACAATAGGGGACTGGTTAAATGAGAATAATCAAAGAACATGTTCCTGGATACAGGTATGCATTTATATGTTAAAAAATTGATTAGTTTTATATATGATGTTTAAAACCCATTTTTTTCTACTTCATACTGGAAACATCTTTACATGTCAATGCACATGTGTGCAGTTATTGTTGAAAGCAAACTGTATGAACATATAAGAACTGTTTTTTTTTTAATACTTGAAGTTTACAAAACTTTTTGAAAGAAAAAAGAATGTAAAAAGTAGTATAAGATTCCTTCTACTTCCTTACTGGTCATGTTAAACATATGGTCTCACACTGCCAGAGAAGGTGAGTTCCCAGACAGAATAACCGTGCACAGGGCTCTCATGTTTCATAAGCAGAGATTCATCCATATGGTCAATATTGAATGAGTACCATTTATTTATGTGGCACTATGTGATTTGCTAAAGATATTATAGTGAATGAGAGATAGGGTGATGGGGAAAATAGCAAATAAGTGAGCAATCTATTATAATAGAGCACAGTGAAGGCATTACTGGGCACATATCCACTGTATCTGTCCCCTACCAGTGTCACAGAAGTTCCCATAAATGAGATATTACCACACAGCAAAGGGTTATTGCAAGAGCCCATGAGCCAAACACATGTAAAAGGTGCACTGTTGCACGTGGAATACAGTAAATGTTCAGTGAAGAGTAGAAAACAAAAAGAAAAATTGTTTTGTTGAAAGAGAATTGGAAGAATGTCTGAAGGTACTGTGAATCTAATTTTTGCATAAAGGCAGAGTTTGTAATATTTGGATAGGCTAAAAGTCAATTGCTTCAGGGCATTTCTACTTATTATACTCACCCATTGGTCTTTTTTCCTTCCTCCTACTGTATAAATCAGCAACACTATCTGATAGCTGAACTTCTTATTCAGCTAGAACTAATCTTGTATTTTATGCAAGTCTGCCTAAATGTCAGCAGGGCAAATCGTGGAAGTTCCATTCAATTTGACAAATAATAAAATGGAAACACTAAGAAGAATTAGATAAGACCATTTGTCTGAAATGACTTGTAGTTGTGTGGTGTATATGAACGTGCATGCATGTCTATGTAAGTGTTGAAAGAAGATGTAGAAGAGGGTGAGACAAATTTAGAGCAGATTTAATCGTTTAAAAATCAGAATATTAGTACCACAAAGGAGAACAAAATAGTATAAGGGTTCAGATCACAGCATTCCAAAAATGTCAAAGAAAACAGTTTTCCAGACTTGAAAGGAATTAGCAGATACACTAGGGTAAACACTGCCTTGAGAACAGGTCTATATAGGTGAACGGTTTTGCATGTTTTCTATCTCATTTTTTTTGACCTAGATAAAGTCACATAGCTAATTAGTACCCCCCAGAGCAGCCTGGCCATCAGCTTGCCATTCAGATTTCTCTGCATAACAGGAACATGGAAGTGTATAAGGAAATGCTCTATGACTGGCAGTTTCCTTGCTTAAAGTTCAGAAAAAAAATGAAAGAATAGAGTCTAGAAGAAAAGAAAGAAAACAGCATGGTTTATTAGGTGACCTTAAATGTAGCTGCAGTGAATTCCCTCCCTAGACATGGCCCCCATGCTAGAGCACTGACTAAAGGCATCCAACAAGATAAAACAGCGTAACAGCTCCCTCATTCTCTTGGTTCTCCACTCCTTATCAGCTGAGCTAATATTTACAATGCAATTATTGCTCTGAATGATTAAACATTCTTCCCCTTTCATATAGCTGATCTTCTTTTCAAAGGCTGAGTCACTCTTTGGGGAAAATCTTTTTCTCAGTGGATTCCCCTTCCCCTCCCTCAGCTTTGCTTGGATGAAAACAAAGATTATAAACACGGCTGCAATTGGTACTAAAGAAATAAAGTTGAAATGAGGGCAGATGTTCCCTGTTCAACAGTGTTTTGAGGACTGAGGACAAGATCATAACACCCCCCCTCCACCAAAAGGAAAAAAAAAAAAAAAGTAACCTAATAATTTACTTCCATAAGTAAAAAAGCAGGGTGAACTATTATTAAACAATGCCACATTTACAAAAGAGTTAGTTTTTACTTTAGAAATAACATACCCTCCCTATGTGTAGCTAAATGTTATTTCCTCATTTTCAGAGAAAGCACGATAAAAGTTAAATAAATTGTTTAAAGCAAATGAAGCCTTTACGTGGGAAATGAGGATTCAAAATTTACTTCCTCCTAGCTGCCACTGCTATGGTCTGAATGTTTGTGCCCCACCCCACCACCCAAATTTATATATTGAGAGCTAATCACCAACGTAATGGTGTCAGGAGGTGGAGTTTTTGGGAAGTGATTAGGTCATGATGGCACAACCCTCATAAGTGGGATTAATTCTCTTGAAAATGTGGTTCCAGAGAGACCCCTTGTCCTTTGCATCATGTAAGGACATAACTGGAAGGCGCCATCTATGAACCAGGAAGCAAGCTCTCACCAGACATCAAATCTGCCAGGGTCTTGATCTCAGACTTCCCAGCCTACAGATCCGTGACAAATATATTTCTGTTGTTTATAATGTACCTAACTTCGTGGCATTTTGTTATAGCACTCTAAATAGACTAAGATAGCTATCTGCCTTTGAAACTCACTGTCATCGTGAATGGCATTAGTCAGTTTTATGCAACCTGTCTTTAAAAACAATTGACCCAGCAATCCCATTACTGGGTATATACCCAAAGGATTATAAATCATTCTGCTATAAAGACACATGCACACATATGTATAAATCATTCTACTATAAAGACACATGCACACGTACGTCTATTGCAGCTCTATTCACAACAGCAAAGACTTGGAACCAACCCAAATGCACATCAATTATAGACTGGAGAAAGAAAATGTGGCACGTATACACCAAGGAATACTATGCAGCCATAATAAAAGGATGAGTTAATGTCCTTTGCAGGGACATAGATGAAGCAGGAAACCATCATTCTCAGTAAACTAACACAGGAACAGAAAACCGAACACCGCACGTTCTCACTCATAAGTGGGAGTTGAACAATGTGAACACAAGGACACAGGGAAGGGGGAATATCACACACCAGGGCCTGTCAGAGGGTGGCAGGCTAGGGGAGGGATAGCATTAGGAGAAATACCTAATGTAGATGACAAGTTGATGGGTGCAGCAAACCACCATGGCACATGTATACCTATATAACAAACTTGCATGTTCTCTACATGTACCCCAGGACTTAAAGTACAATTTTTAAAAAGAAGAAAAGGAAAAACAGATGTTCAGCTAACTCTCCATGAAAATGTTTGCATGATACTATCACTTTGCATCTCTCTCAAGTAATGGTGATAATGAGAAGATGAACAATAGCCACTAGAACTTAGAGTTTTTCTTTGTGACAGGCTTTGCACTAAACCAATAACCATGGGTTGCCACATTTAATCCTCACAACAATTCTACAAGGCCAGTTCTATTATTAGATCTTCCTTTTACAAACAAGAAAATAAGACTTAGAGAAGCCAAACAAATTGATAAGAAAATAGATTTAATAAGTGATGGACATAGGAACTCAGTCTTGCTAACATCAAAGCATCAACATTTAACTCATTGGCAATTTTGCCTTTAAGAAAAGAAAATCATTAAATTGAAAAAAAAAAAAAAAGTGAAGCCAGGAAATTTCTGAAAGCTTTGGGTCATACCCACAGATTAGCCATTTTATAATACCTTTACATTTCAAGCAACCTTCTTTCTTCAGTTCAACATCTGCTTCGACACACTTTCTAACTACTCGAACATGCGAGTGCAGCATTTCATGAATTAGATTATGTGCAAAACTAATTCAATCACTTATTGGAAAGAGTTAATGCACTAATTTTCTTACAAGGAATATACTGCCACAACCTGGTTGATTTTGTAGTGCTAGTAATTTTTCTAATATTGTCTTATGAAGTCACCCAGACTGATTCCTCCGGAGTATGGTAGAAGTAAGAATTATAATATGCTGAGATACAGAACTCCTTAAAGGCAGTTTTGAAGCTTCCCCCTAACCTTGTTTCCAATTATAAAATCAGCATTCCCCTAGACATCTTACACAAATTAATTCAGGATGCCAATTCTTGACTTCGTGAATTTATAGTCACCCAAGAGTGACTGCTACAAGCAAATGCTTATTGAGTGCAGGGTCAGGAATAAGCTAAAGTTTCTCTCAAGTTTATGGCCTCAAAGGTACAAAAAAGTTTGATAGATAAGCGGTCCTCTTCCTTTTAGTTCTGGCCTTTACCCAGAACACATGAAAAGTTAAAGATTTTCCTTTTGTATATGAGCAGATTTAGCTTCTTAATACACATAATCAAAATATAAAATATTTGATTTAAAACTGGACACTATTGCTGAATTGAGAATACTTCTAGTGAGATCTATTACTCTTTTTTTTTCTCTTCTTTTCTTTTTTTTTGGGCGGGGGGGACGGAGTCTCCCTGAGTTGCCAGGCTGGAGTGTAGTGGCGCCATCTTGACTTACTGCATGCTCTGCCTCCTGGGTTCATGCCATTCTCCTGCCTCAGCCTCCCTAGTAGCTGAG
The DNA here is from genome assembly GCF_001698545.2 of Rhinopithecus bieti. NCBI lineage: Eukaryota > Metazoa > Chordata > Mammalia > Primates > Cercopithecidae > Rhinopithecus > Rhinopithecus bieti. Next base: position 392,281 of record NW_016805866.1, on the reverse strand, counting down.
ACTACAGGCGCCTGCCACCACGCCTGGCTAATTTTTGTATTTTTAGTAGAGACTGAGTTCACTATGTTGGCCAGGATGAGATCCAGTTCTATAGAAGATACGATTTAAAAGAAATCCACTCACTGTTGGTCAGACAGCCATGGTCTAAGGAGAAAGTTTTCAGAGTACAACAGATGTTTGGAAAAGATAGAATGCAGTTCTCTTCTCTATTGACCAAACAATTTGTGTCATATTTGAGGGAACAACATTCTTCACACCCAGCTATGATGAAGGATCATTGTGTTGAACTGAGCTTTAAGTTCACTGTTTCCTTATCAGATAATATAATACAGAAAACCAGAGGAAGAGGAGCCGTCCGGTGACAAAATGCTTCCTAGTTACTCTTGACTCAAAAGCTAAAGTCAGCAACAGAAGACACATATTAAATATATAAAAATATATTAAATCTCTTTTTGCATTATCTGTCACTGTTCTATTACGTCTCCAGAGGGCAGGTTCTCTCTCAGCCATCTCAACTCCTCTGTCCCCTTCCTCATTATCACTTCACAAAGTATTAAAATGTGTTCTTTTTTCTCTATTGGATAGAGCTCATTTGTTATTCACATAATTATGGAGAAGGGTTATGAAGTGAATCCATCCTGAGGCCACCCTCAGTGACCATGGGCAGTGGGGTCAGGCACATATAAACCCAAGGCTATTGAGCTGAGGTGCTGCCTGGCAGCCGGTCAGAGTTTTGCAGGCATACCCACAGAAATCTTTGTGCCCTTCTAATTTGTGGTAGGTGCACTTTGTCAGGCTCGCGATAACCCAGAAAAGAACATGTGTAGATGGCCTCTATGAAGCTCTTTTGCTTGTTAGCAGCTGGTCAAAGTTAGCAGAAATGGGAGGACGCGAACTCAACCAGCAAAAGAGAACTGGGCGATTCCAGGTAAGGCTCACTCTTTGCATTTTAAAACAAATCTACTTTGTTTCAAGATTCCCCTTGCTGTTTGTGAAATATCTTTTTAGTCATGCACTGTTTGAATATTTTTTCTCCTTATTTTTCTCTTCCACTTTTTTCTTCTTGTCTTTGTAACTTCTTTCCTTTAAAGAGAATACCTCAGGCCAAACAGCTGTATTATTTCTCAGAGAGGCTTAAAAGAAAAATAAAAGGTTAAGTTATCCAAACTTATACTCTAGGCCGTTGAATTAGAAATATGAATTATTATATTTTTAAATCTCTGGGAATATAACTGATATTTGTATTAGGAGGTTCTGGGTCCTTGTTTTGGTTTGTTACCACTCTATTTCTAGAGATAAATGTTCTCAGACTTTCTAACTATCACTGGGTCTTAATTAGCTCACCATGCTTCTTTCTAATGAGAAGTATTATGCCATGGTTGGGTATAACCCCACTTTATTTTTGCCCTATTAATAACTGTTTGTCTTTTTTACCTTGGACAAGTGTATTTTATGTGCTGATGTACTTAGTTGGAAATTTACACACATATATATATACACACACACATATATGCACACACACACATACATACATACATATATATTTATTTGAAAGCTGTAGGCAGAGGGTAATTTCCCAGTAGACCAACTACAGGAATCATCTTGCCTGAGTTCTAATATGCATCGTAGTCATGTAACACAGAATTCATTTTCCTGATCCTATTCTTATGTCAAATTCAGAAGCTAAAAATATTCATACAGACAGATCTTGTCTTCCCACATGACCCCATTAAAATGTCATATAAATATATTTTGATCTGACTTCTCATTGCCAGATAAACAGCACAGATTTCTTCCATGAAATGAATTTTTTATATGTGTTTCTTCCTAATCAAGACATTCTATTCCATCCTGAGAATAATCCATATTATTCTTATGATAACTTTATTACCAAGCTTGGGTTAAAACTTTATGTCAGGAATAGCAGATATTTGCTTTGAAGTAACAGTCTAAATTATTTCTGAAATTAAATACTAGAAATATGACTTCAAGTTTTTTCTTTGAATGTCACATAATAAAGCAATTGTCATTAGAAGTAGAAATAAGACTTCTAGGAGGAATTTGCTCTCCTTAATAAGACTGAAAGAAGATAGCTTTTTAAAATTGCTCTAAATAAAAGATTTTATAGAAGTGTATGTAAGGTATTTTTTTATTTATTTATTCTGAATACTCCTAGGACAAATAATTGAAGAAAACAAGGTTTACATTTCATTGGGCTTTTTTTCCTTGTAAAAACAGCAGAGAGAGAATACTGTCAATGGTAAAAGACAGGTCTATCAAAGTGTGCACTGTCAGTAATAAAGAAGTATTCTTTGGCTATTTCTGGGTATCAGCAGTTGGACTTCTTAAGCCTTAGCCACTTCTTATTAAAAAGTATATTTACTACCCAGTTGTAACAAGAAGTTCTGACTTGAAAAGAAAATTGCCCTCCTTAACTTCTTACTGTCGGGGAGAAGTGAAACTACTAGATGGTTTTACCACACCTCAAAACATTTGATCTTGCCACTATCTAAAAAACTCTTATTACACTGTATCACCAACTTTGTCTCCCACCCCCTGCAATGTCTTTTCCTCCGAGAGCAGATTTCTGTAATACTGAAAATGTTTAGTAGAGTAAGAGGATATTAAGGCAAAAAAAAAATTAAAGATAATTTTGTCCAATTTCTCTCTTCCAAGGATGAGAAAGCTGAGTCTCTTGCAGTTTAAATGACTTCTCTGGGCAGTTGTAACTTGGCATCTCGTGGTAGAAAGCCAAACCTTGGGAGGTAAAAAGTGTTTGAATAATGCCTGGTCTGGTTGGACGAGAGTCCTGTTAAGGTTTCTTGCAATGCTGAGTGTGTATAATCCGTTTACTTTCTACTGAGTCACACTATCTCTGGTTCTCTTTGGATTTCTGACACCGTTGAACACGTCCTGCACCTAACTGGGCATTTGTTTGGAGATATAGTATCCGTGTGTATTTCACCCTTTTTTGTCCTTTAGGAATTTAATAGTTTAAATATTTGTCCCCTCCAGATCTCATGTTGAAATGTGATCCCCAGTGTTGGAGGTAGGACCTAGTGGGAGGTGTTTGGTCATGGGGCAGATCCCTCATGAATGGCTTGGTGCCTTCCTCGAGGTAATGAGTGAATTCTTTTATTTTCATGAGATCTGATTGTTAAAAACAGCCTGAACCTCCTATCCTCTCTCTTGCTCTCTCTTTCTCTCCATGAGATCTCTACACACAGCTCTCCTTCCCCTTCTGCCATGAGTGAAAGCTTCCTAGGGCTTCACCAGAAGGAGATGCTGGTGCTATGCTTCTTGCACAGCCTGCAAAACTATGAGCCCCCATAAACCCTTTTTTTTTTATACATTAGTCTCACATGTTTCTTTATAGCAACGCAAAACAAAGGGAGCCGAAAATACATATAAAGGGAGTAAGAGGGAATTAGAAATCAACCTGTTGACCAAAAATGAAGACAATTTGTTAAACTTGCTCCATGAAGGTAATTCTATTTTGTTCCATAGTACTTAGTTTCCTGTAAAAAACAAAAGTAAACAAAAAAACTAGCAAATTCCCTTAAGGTCAGTTCACTACACGCTCTACTTTAATGGATAATGTATATTCAATGGAGGGAAATGAAAGTATATTTCTTATTGTCCAAAGGCTTAAAATAGCTTTGTAAGCTGACAACAGAAAAAAATTAATGTGGTTTGTTTTGCTTCCACCTGATATTCACCTTTTGATGATAGGATGGTCTTGCGCATGATAGGCCTCTCCGTGGGATACTAAAATTAGGAGTATCTTAAAAGTTGGGAGTGATTTAACAAACTGTTGAATTTTAATCCTTCATCTCACATAAGAAGAAACCAAGGCCCTGAAAGGTCAGGTCACAGGTCATACTACAGCTTAGTGGCAGATCTAGGCAGGAACTCAGGAGTCCTAACTTCAAGGGTAGCATTCTTCCCACTGCATCATGCTGTACCTACCTATTTTGAAACTAGATGGATGATACCAAACGCTTCACAGAATTTTAAAATTGCTGATACAAACATACACATATGCTCTGGATTAAAACAGGAGGAGAAAAAGAGCAGGGCTAATTAAAACTGTAGAGAGAATTTATAATCATTTCACCAGATATAATATCACCATTAATTTTGCTTGTTGTTCTCAATAATATCACAAAACCCATCAATGATTAGACAATGCCCCTGCTTCTGTTTGGACTTTTCTGCAAGACGGGACCATCATCAGGAAGATGATAACAGTATCAAAGTGGTCTTATTTCCCCCTAGTTGCTCTGACATCAATGCACCCATCAAGAGCAAACATGTTGCATCTCTTTTGTGTCCTCATTTTACAACTACCATTATTTGCTTTCCATCTGAATACATTGTTGTCGCTAATCTGAGAGCAGCAGAGAGCTCCTGAAGAAAACTAATTTGCACACAGCTGCAATTAATCAGATGGCTTGGAGAGGTGTAGTGAACCCAAATGCCCTCTTGAAATGGGAGGCTTAAGTACCAATAGGACTTTGTGGGGACCAAGCTCACCTAGTTCTGAAGGTGAAGCTAGACCTCAGAGCATGAGGAATAATGACTAATTTGGCATTCCAATAAGGCCACAGCCTTCAGAGGGTATATTTCATGTGAACCCTTAGCCAAGGAATACAGCAGAGGCACAAAACATCTGCTCACCACTCACAAAAGCAAGGATTGTTGGAAAATATTCTGTTCTTTGTTTTCCTTCCCCTACTAGCTGAACTTTCAGGTTCCCAGCAGTAAAGCCAATTTTTATATTTAATTTCATACTCAGATCACCTGGGTGAGTGCGCTTGCAGATTTCGGTTAGAGAGATGGATAACTCAAGCCCAAAATTCTCTAGGCAAAATATTCACTTATTGGGACCACTTTGACTGGATGCATTTTGAAATGGATAAGTTCACTGGTATTAGAAAGTTAGATTGGAAACCCTTTGTTATTGGCATTTTCTGCTTTGGCAGAGGCTGGAAAACAGCACTTTGGGGCAGAATATTAATATTTCGTTCTCTGGTTAAAATCGGTACATGCTGATGTGACAAAGAAAATCTATAAAAGGAGCACATTTTTCAAATATACATTTAATGGTAAAAAGACAAGTTAAGTTTCATATCCACATTCAATTGTTATTTATTTTATTCAGATGTTTCAACTGGCCACAGAAAGAAAGATCCTCTCTAAAAGCAAAATAATCACTCTTCAGAACTAGAAAAGAAAAGCTTCTCATAAATGACTCAAAGGCAAGATGACCCATTTCTCATTTATATGATGATATAAACCCAGAGTAGGAGAGGAAGAAGGAAACTATATCTGAGTATGTTTGAGAATTAAATGCCAAAAATCAGATGCTTCTATATTTTGTGAGGAAATCATGGTTTACTATGATTTCAGAAAAGTCATCAACGGTTCATTTAACTTGGCTCTGGGTACTTTGTTCCCTAGTATATGTTCTGGGCTCATGCCTGCCAGTTATGTTTTCAGATTGATGCAGAGGTATGATGATTTTCCAGGGGATATTAAAGTCCCTACAAGAGAATTACGAAAATAAAGATAGAGATAAGAGATTTTCCAGAGGTAGAAGCCAGAAAGTAAATGAAAATTACTTACTTTCCAATTATAAGTTTGGGGACTGACCATTATTTAAAGATAACTATACAAATTGGCACTGTGTTAAGTAAAGCTTAAATGTGAAAATCAGGATTTGCATAGGAGATAAGATAAAGTAAGGGGTGATTATTTGCTTAGAAAAAAGGTTTATAATAAAGTTCATTAAAATGGTAAGTTCTTCCTAATCCTTGAACAATGGCTTGATTTCCAAGAATTCAATTCCTATCTAACTATTCAGTAACCTGCCTAGCATAAAAAGCAAGATACACAGAGCCATATAGGTAAATGTAAATGATCCTGGCTAAGTGTGACTGCAGTTTATCTATCTATGATCATAGAGACATTGCTGGAAGACAATAAGAATGGTAGAAAGTCTAAAAGAAAAAAATTAGAATGAGCTGTACAGAAAGACAGTAAACTACTTCTAGCAAAAAAAAAAATTCTTCAGTATTTTTTCTTCATAAAAAATGGAAGGGGGTATTTCCAGAGCAAGATAGAAATAAGAACCTTTTATTAGCCAGAAAACCAGAAAGCAAAGGACTTACACTGTAGAGGAATCTAGGTTATGTTCTAAGAAAAAAACTAATATACATATGTAGATACAGACAGACGTAGAGCAAGAATGATATTAATATAAACCATAGATTCAAAAAACAAAATATAAATAATACAACAAAATATACAAATTTTAAAACATATTTTTACATATATTTATAAACTGATATTTTATTCAAATGTTTCAACTGGCTCCAGGAAGAAAGATCCATTCTGATGTGTTCTGGCTCTGTGTCACCACCCATATCTCATCTTGAATTATAATCTGAATTGTAATCCCTGTGTATTGTGGGAGGGACCTCTCAGGAGGTGACTGGATCATGGAATGATTCCCTCATGCTGTTCTTGTGGTACTGAGTGAGTTCTCACAAGATCTGATGGTTTTATAAGGGGCTCTTCCCCCTTCACTCTGCTCTTCCCTTCTTGAAGCTGCCACGTGAAGAAGGTCTTTGCCCTACCTTCATCTTCTGCCATAATTCTAAGTTGCCTGAGGCCTCCCTAACCATGCAGAACTGTGAGTCAATTATGCCTTTTTCCTTTATAAACTACCCAGTCTCAGGCACATCTTTATAGAAGTGTGAGAATGGTTTAAAACACTCTCTAAAAGCAAAATAATCACTCTTCAGAGGTAGAAAAAAACTTTTTGTAAGTGACTCAAAGTCAAGATGACCAATTTCTCATTTATATGATATAAACCTACACACATCCTCTCATGTACTTTAAATCATCTCTAGATTAGTTATAATACGTGAAACAATGTAAATTCTATGTAAATGCCTATTATACTGTGTTTTAAAATTTGTATTATTGTTGTTGTTATTTTGTTTGTTTGCTTTGCTTTTTGAATCCATGGTGGGTTGAATCTGTGGATGGGGAACCTGTGAATATATATACAGAGGACTGTATGTATAAAATCTCACATTGTGTTAGGCATATGAGAATGACACGTGGGCAGGCTTAGGCAACTCAATTAGACATTTCATGGTAAAAGGTAAGGTTCAATTCAGAGAGCATACCATCAGACCCATAGTAAGCACAGTCTATTTTCATACCTTTCTCTAGAAGCAAGAGATTTGCTGTCCTATCTAAGGTTCTCTCTGGTCACCCTGACATTTTACTTTTTGAGGGGTTTTAATTATCAGAAACAGAAGTAGAAAATAATATCAATGACAAAGTCAAAGATGGCTAATGAAGAAGAGTCCTTGCAACTCCACACAAGTACTTTCGGACCCTGACTTTGCAGAATGAGAGATGTATGACTCGATCAATAAGACGAGATGGCATGAAATACTATAACCTGCCATGATGGGGTAGGGAGGCTGTTTCTTAATGGGTAGGAAAATCAGGACCACCAAGTTCTACTCTCAGGTCTCATGTTCACTTAGCTTTTGTGACCTTCATTAAACAGATTTGATTACAGACAAATTTGCAAAGTATGCCATAGAATACAGAATCATAAAGACAACTTGCTGAAAGTCTAAACTCACAAATGGGACAAGGGCAAAAAGAGATTCAGATCTAAAGGCACCAGCGGCACAGGCTACTTCCATAACAGAGTCTACATTGGTAAGAATGCAAGTACAAGGACGTAGCCAAGTATATAATTACTTAAAAAAATGCTAACCAGTAAAAACTTAATGTGCCCTTGTTTACATTTCAGGTGTAGGATAAGAAAAAAAAAAAGGAAATAAATTGTCTTATTACTTCTCCCTGGTTTGTCACTCAGACTTACCACAATGCAGGCTTTCCTCCAACTAGGCCAAGTCCCTACTCTTACTCTCCAACCAACCCTAAGTACTAATCAGAAATAGAAGAATAGAAGCATCTGAGCTGGTTCTAATCCAGCCCTTCTCTGCTGCCCTTCCCCTACCAGATGTTGGTCAATTATAAGGGCTAGGACTTCTGCAGTCTATTAAGGACAAATCATGAGACATGCAAACTGAAAAGCGTAAAATTGGAGTCATCAAAATTAACTGAAAGTAAGTGATTCTTGACAGTCCACAAGTCATGAGTTAGAATTCTGGTTGCTCAGACAGTGCCTTTCTCCCCAAACCATAGTTATTCATTTGTTTTCATAGCTAATTTATTGTCATTCTGCAATACACAGGAGATTGCTTTAAATTGTGTTATTAACACGATGCAACCTCAAAGAATGTTGAACTACTAGGGAATGTATTCAGACATGCAATACAAAGTATGTTTGGTGCATGAAGTGCTTTGAATGGGAAATCAAGGAACAAGGAGAGAATAGGAGGTACCCCTCACCTCAATGTGGTAAGGGGTGAGAGAGGCTTCCCAGACTGGTGACATCTAATGTGAGGCAGCAGGCGAAGGGGTTGGAAGATGAAGCCAGTGTTGATGGTAAATGGCAAGGTTGTTTCAGACAAGGGAATAACCTGTTAAAAAAACAGGCACTGCATGGTGGCTCACTCCTATAGTCCCAGATTTTGGGGAGGCAAAACCAGAAAGATCATTTGAGACAAGCCTGGGCAACATAGTAATACCCTGTCACTACAAAAAAACAACACTGAAGCTTGGAAGCAGAAGACAGAAAGGTAGATATTTAGTTGCTTTTTGGATTATCTGCCTGTTTGACATGAATTACCTAGCACTGACACTATGAGCAGGCACCATCTGGATGGAGGTGTGGGTGTGCTCTCATGCATAGTCAAGCAGCCCCACACCCCAAAGACAAATGTGAGCCACACATTTTCCATATCCGTACATCCTTGTTCAGAATGGAAAGCCATCAGATACCCGACAATCTCCGCCTAACAATGCCCAAGATGATTAACTTCTCACGGCTTGTAGCAGGCAGGTGGCTGACACAGGCTGGGTGAGAACTTTGAAGCACACTTCAAACAGCTCAATTAGATCAAGAGAAAAGCCTCCTAAAGTAGATCCGTAGACTTACTGTAAAAAATTTTCCTTCTCTTCACAATATTAAAAAATACCATCAGCTTCTTCTGGACCAGGAGCTGAAAGGTTGCGCCAGCTTTTCTGGTGCCTCCCTTTCAATTTAGCCTGGTTGATTTTTTTTTTTTTTTTTCAATCTGCCACAATCACAATGTTTGCAAACCCTTCAGTCGACAGCATTTATGGGGAGAACAGGTTCCTTTTCTCTGTCAGTCAGTCCTTCTCTTTGTCAGAAACCATTGCAATTCACTGTGTATTTGTACATTTGACAGTAGCTCTATGGCAAAAGAAGGGGAGAGAGGGTAAGAGCACCAGTGCTAGCCATTACAATCACAGAACAGAACAAGGAAACTTTTTAAAAAATGAGTAATTTCACCACTGGCCTCTTCTTTATTGAGCTCTGCCATAGTTACTAGGCACATGCAGGGAAAACAGAGTGATATATATAGCTTCTAATGCATCACCTGTAACTCAGCACTGTGCAGGAGGCAAGCAACTCTTCAGGGGGTTGTCAGAAGGAGATCATAAATACACTGTGAATTAGGGGAAATGACCAAAAGGATGGAGGTGTATCTGGATGGCTTGGCAAAGGAACCCCATGGAACATCTTTACCTCTTTACTCTTCCATTGTCAACTGTTAATAATCTATACTTTGCTCTTTTCTAGTCCAATATTTCTGCTTAATAACTTGGATAAAAATATGTTTATTAAGAAAAAAAGCAACCACAACACTAAGTGCTTACTGTGTGCCTTCCCTTATAACTTTAACAGGCACTTTTTTTTTTTTTTA
>NW_016805866.1:275863-382109 GCF_001698545.2 Rhinopithecus bieti | reverse complement strand
ATGATTATACTTTTTTTTTTTTTTTTTTTTTTTTTTTTGAAAAAAATTTTTTTTTGTTTTTTTTTTTTTTTTTTTTTTTTTTTTAATTTAAGTTCCAGGATACATGTGCAGGACATGCAGGCTTGTTACATAGGTAAACATGTGCCATGGTGATTTGTTGCACCTATCAACCCATCACCTAGGTATTAAGCTCCACTGTTTATCTTGATATTCTCCCTCCTCATCCCCCTGACAGACCCCGATGTGTGTTATTCCCTTCCCTGTGTCCACGTGTTCTCACCGTTCAGCTCCCACTTATGAGTGAGAACATGTGGTGTTGGGTTTCCATTTGTTGTCTTATTTAGAGTTCACAACAACCCTATGAAGTCGATATTAGTATTCTATTTTATAGATGAGGAAACTAAGACAGAGTTTCAAAAGCCCACCAAAAGACACACATCAAGGGCATGACAGAGCCACCTAAGTTTGACTCCAGGGTCCAAGTTCTTATCTACCATTTACTATTAAGTATATAATCAGTGACTTATGACATTAAATGTATGATTACTTCCTCTAGAGTGCTTTGGTTTTGTTTTTGTTTTTTAGAAAACTGGTTCTTACAACCTGAAATCACTAACAATCTATGTTAGATTATTAGACAAGTTGGTTAGATTTTGACACGTCAGTTGGCTGAGTTAAGCGAATTCCTCACATTTACTACATGACTTTAGTAGATCAGTCCTTGTCCTTTGTAGGTCAGAAGGGGCTCTTGAGCTGTAGAATTCCACAATAGAATATTTTGAATTGGGAAACACAGTGCAGGCAATGGACCATATTTCCTGAGTTCAGGGTTCTCCCACTGCACTGTTTTCCTAGAGAAGCTGTGAAGTAACGTAGCGTTTTCTTGTTTCTTCCAATTCACTTTTTCCAACAGCCACCATAATTTTCAAAAATGAAATTCTATCATGTCACCGTCTGGTTTAAAAGTCTTCAATGGTCCCTCATTGCACTGAAAGTAAAATCCTAGTGGCAAAGTGCTCCAGAAAACAATGTCCCAGTTCCTCCACATTGCAGTATCTGCCCTTTGAGCATTTATATATGTAGCTTTTCTGACTCCATTTCAACTTGTAGGGAGTTCTGAAGTCTCATTTCTTCCCTAGTAGACCTTGGCATCAACTGCTGAGAGCCAAATGCCCTATTGTGTACTTGAGGGATAAGAGAAGGAAAATACAGGTGTAGGTAGCTTTTGTTTCAGCCTTGCTCTAGGTAAAGTGTCAGGGGAAGTTTGCTTCAACAAATCTTTATCCTTTCTAGAGGAACATATGGTAGTTTCAGGGGTTCTTTAAGAAGTAACTGTCTAAATAGCTGTAAAGCAAATGACCACAAAGTAAAGGAGTAAGAGAGCAGTAGAAGATGATGTCTTTTAAATAAATGCAAAACCAAACAGGGGACAGCTACCAGCTGTCTTTTGTTCCCTCCAAGGACAAGAACAAATAAAAACAAAACTCCTGGGAATAAGGCAAGAAAAGGAAACTACAGTGGATCATACGATTCAAGATTCTTTAACTTACTACTAACATGATGAGTTAGTATGATTGAAAAAGTGTGTATTTTGAGATTGGACCTAGCTCCATTTCCAGCCCCACTCTTACCTAACCTGCATTTCTGCAGGTCTGTGATGAGGATGACAAGAGCAGCTTCCAAGACTGTTGTTCTGGGATTGAGAAGGAGATGTGGATTCTCCTCAGGCTCTGCTGCTGGTTTGGATTTATTTTTGACTCTCCAAAATCAATTCCATTTCAGTATAATATAGGCACGATACTTCTTTTTCTCTTATTGGTTTAGAAAATAACATATGATTTAATCCTGATTAATGAGGTGTTGTGGACATGAGGGGAGTTTGCTGGAAGTGGTTTCTTCACATCTAAGGAAATGACATAGCAGAAGAGCTATTGTTGTCTACTGGATGTTGTCATTTCAGGATCTGGCATCTAGAACAGCTACAGAAGGTCTTGCATACAGAATAGCCTATCTAAGAGCATCCCTAGAGCCTGTTTCTGAGGATGACAGAGAGAAGAATCTGGTCTATGGAAGCATCACTGAGCAATGAAATTAACCAAGTGTACAACACATTCTATTTTTGGAATGTTTGCTCCTTAATTTCTCCCCTGGTTCTGCATCATTGTTTGTCTTTTAGCTCTGTACTTTTTGTAGAGTTAGCTAAAATAATATGCCTTTCTACCTGCTTTTTTTTTTTTTTTTTTAAAGATATGACTTATATTCAACTTTTGACTTAAACTGGTCCTGGCTAATACATTTATCTTCTGACCTTGCCCTAGCAAGTTTTTCTATTGGCTCCTGATAGGCCTGATTTGGGTCCACTTGAGGATGTCCGGACTATTCCAGATACTTCAGGACTGTGGTTCCTATTGGCCACATACCAGGGACACTTCATACCTACTTCTGTCCTGACTTTCTCCAACATCCATTATTCTTAACAATATAATGTGCTCTACCACTAGTTGGAACTCAGGATTTAGGATTGTTCAACTTATCTACAGTAAATGCAGAAATGAAATCTGGAAAGCTATCACAAGAGCTGTGTTTATGGGGAAAGGGACTCCTTAAAGCATACTGTGAACTTTGCAATTCCGTTGTTACGAATTTACCATCCTGTCTTCCTAGAAGCAAGTGTTGATGTTGGTAGCAAGTACAGAAACACTACTGAATCAGAAATTCCTTCAAATATAATAACTAGGTTTTGAGGCTTTTACCTGTGCCTCTATCTGTGTGGCTCACATTGGTTTGTACATCAGTGGGAGTCACAAGTGTGATGTGACATAAGTTCATTTTTTTTTTTTTTGCGGGGGGTGGGTAGGAAACATCTAAGTGGATAGAAAGGTAAAGAAGAGGATGACATATTAAAGCACTGACTGCTTTTCAGCTTTATTTATATTGTCTCCTTCCAAAAAATGTATTTGGGGCTACTAGTAGAATTTTTGTTACCCATATTTGTAGTTCCTTGTTGGAGGCAGAAATTCATCATAACATTTTTTCTGACATTCACATCTAACCCTTGTTCACGATGTAATGAAGCTCTGTGGCCAGCAACGGTAGTCACCTCATTTCCTGCTCATGCAGCATGTAGGCATTTGGTTAAAACAGGTGGTAGTAAAGGAAGAATCTCATTAATCTCAATTTACCAATCTATGCATTAGGATTAGCATAAAGAATGAAACAGTACACAATGTAAGTATTAGGAAGCTAGAGGAAACAATATACTAAAATAATGTATTCATTTTAGTCAGTATAAAATTGATAACTTAAATTTAATTTGGAAATTCTCTGTTCCCAAAAAGAATGCTGGTGAGATATGTGTATTATGAATATGCTTACATATATATTGAATATTTTTCCTAGTAAGGGCCCAGAGGCCTCAAACATGAATTCCAATTAAGCCAGAGTCTGCTTCTACCTTGCTTCCTCACTCAATGCAAGAAACTTAGCATCATTTTCTTGACTCCTATACACCTGTATACACCTGTAACTAAATCTCCAGTTGCTCATGGAATAGTACATAATAGAAGCAGAGAACCAAGAGTGCTCATGTAATATCATGAGGTGTCAGAATTGGAAGGGTCCCTGAGATGAGCGCAAAAAAAAAAAAAAAAAAAAAAAAAAGTGTTTCTCAAAGTATGGCATGTGGACCACCTATTAGAATCACTTGAGGAACGTTTTAAAAATCTTTATTCTCAGAACCCATTCTAAAACCTATTAAAGTGTTGTGGGGTGGGGGTATAAGTCATTCTCATCGTTAGCCCAAGTTTATGTGTAAGGAATGGTCACAGTACAGTTACTTGTGAAGTTATTTTGAAATACACATCCCCCTCCAGCTTCTAAATCCAAATAGATTTCTGAGTTGTCAGTGAAATTTTAGACAGTTCCCTAAGCAATTCCACCTTCTTGGGAACCACTGATCTCTTCTAATGCTTTGATTTTAATGAGGGGAAAATGAAGTCTAGGAAGTTGTGACCCACCTAAAGTCACGTAGCCTATGTTACTGGCAAAGCCAGTCCTCTAGCACGTGTTCCTTGACAGGTGTCACACACTGTGGAAACCTAAATATATTCCTTTAAAATACCTTTATTATAGAAAATATGAAACATACAAAAAGTAAACCAAATCACGTGATGAACCTCCATGGACTCATCACCCAGGTGCCACAAAAACAGCCACAATTCATGGCTAACATTGTCTCATACCTCCAACTGCATGCCTACCCTGACCCTGAAAATTTTGAGGCAACCCAGAATCATACCCATAAATATTTTACCCATAAATATTTGCCTGATAACTATAGGGCAGAACAAAATACTGTTTATCTTCTTTGTGCTTTAGTTTTTTCATCTAAAAAATGGAACCATCAACTATCAAATGTGTGAAGGCATTTACATATTGGGAATTACAGTATACTTCCTTCTCCCTTATCCTAGAATTAAGAAGTATTTATAAAGCATACATTAGTTTAATGATCTACTAACATCATAATTGTCTAATTTCAGTGTAGAAGAAATTGTGGTAATATAGGCTCTGCTACATTGTGAACTATGGGCAATTTAGGGAGAGGTGAGAATAGATAAATCGAATGTCATACAGTGGGCCAGGCAATAGCCCTTTTTTCAAAAACCAGAACATAATTAGATCACAACAATAAGCCAAGTAGCAGGCAATTAGCTAGAAATTTTAAAAACATGGCCCAACTTCTACGTTTCTTTAGAAATACTTGGATTGACATGATAATATAGGTGGAGAGATTCTGTAACAAGTCTCAAATTGTGTGTAAAATGCTTAAACACTAAAATAGGAGGGAGGGAAAGAAGGAAAGGCAAGAAGGGAGGGAGAGAGTGTCTAACACACATCTTATCTCATTCAGTACAAGGAGTTAATTATCATTATGGTAAATTATGCAGCAAATGAATCCAGGTAATCATAGGGCAATCATCTCTCAATTCAATTAACAAGAGGTACATCATCATGCAAAACTCCGAAAGATTTAGAATGCTTTCTGTTATTGCTATTTAATAAAGTGCTCAGAATATTTGAGTTTAGAGGGTAGTGTATCATGTAATCCCTTGTTCTAACAATGACAGTAATGTCATTCTAAACCCAAAGAATTAATTTCATATATTTTTCTGTCTGCCACACGATATTGCAAAGGGATAAACAAAATAGAACAAAGCACAGTGACCATAATTATATATTAGGTTCCCCTCTGTTTCATTTTAAGGTAAATAGTGGCTGACAAATATGTATAATGATATTGTTAGAAGAGAGAAGCCTGTGAACTGGTGTTTTATAGAAACAGTGCAATACTCTTATAATATCTAGACAACAAGTCTATATGCATATGTTGTGTATGTATATGTCTGTGTGTATACATATATGCACACTTACCTATATACAGATATATACGTATACATACTCTGTGTGTGTGTGTGTATAATATATACATATTTTGGCCAGGTATGGTGGCTCACACTTGTAATACCAGTACGGTGGGAGACTGAGGTGGGCAGATCACTTGAGGCCAGGAGTTTGAGACCAGCCTGGCCAACATAACAAAACCCCATCTCTACTAAAAATACAAAAACTTAGTTGAGTGTGGTGGTGAACACCTGTAATCCCAGCTACTTGGGAAGCTGAGGCATGAGAATCACTTGAACCTGGTGGGTGGAGGTTGCAGTAAGCCAAGATCATGCCACTGCACTCCAGCCTAGGTGACAGAGCAAGACTGTCTCAAAAAAAAAAAAAAAAAAAAAAATTTAATAAACACACACACACACACACACACACACACACACGTATTTTAACTTACAATGACAGGGCAAATGTCAGATGTATTTCTTGAAACTTTAAGAGGAAATTAGAATAATGCTGAATCCTATTAAATAACACCTTTCAAATTGCTTCCAGAAAGCATGCTGTTGATTCTGAATTGTTTGTGCTCTGTTTTTGGTCTTAGATTCAGCATGAAACCAAATTCTGTGATTCAAAGCAACATGTCACTGGATCTATATATTTAAGGAATGAAGGTATCATTTATTTCATCATGTAGTAAACTAAATGTCCTGGAGGATAAATGATTTGCCTCAGGTCACAAAGCTAATTATTGGAAGAGCTGGATATTCTTATTTTTTAAGAAGATATGTCAATTAAATCACCCAACAAAGTGCCATCTATTGAGGCATATATAAGAATTGAATATAGTGGATGCTCTGTAACCTTGAGAGGGTTCCAGTCTAATTTAAGAGATAAGATACAGGAACAAGAACTAATTTTCAAAATGGTGTTAAATTATGTGATGTACATTAATAATGTTTTAGAACTGAGATAAAAAGAAAAAGCATTAGTCAGTATGGATGAGGTGCCATTTAAGCTTGGTCTTAAGGGATGGAAACATGAGTTTCAGCCTCTAGAAATGTGCAATCTAGTGTTGGAGAAAGAGGAAGATAGACATGGAAATAATGATCTATGTTTAAAAGCAGAAGTAAGGTTGTGTGTGTGTGTGTGTGTGTGTGTGTGTGTGTATGCAAAGTCCAGTGGAAAGGCAGTAGTTGATAAGTGTCATTAGCAGAGGACAGAAATCAAAAGAGATGAAAAAGTTGTAAATTGGGCTGATGGACAATAGATATATCTATTGTCAGGGTGCAGAAGACAACTACATATTTAAAACACAATATGAGTAAAGGCAAGGAGATACAAAAGTGGCAGGCACATTCATGGAGACAAAGGGCAAGTGTTGGTATGTATCCAGAGAGGCGGTTGAAAAGATGGGCTCAGGCTGCATTGTGAAGAGCCAGGAAGGCAGACTCAGAAATGTGAGACTCTCTCCTGCAGGCCCCAGGAGTCACGGAAAGTTTTGCAGTAGACTGACAAGTTGTGACAGTGTTTGGGAAAGATAACACATGTGACAAGGGAGATTGGACCGTGGAGCAGCTAAAGCAGAGTGGCCAGTTGGGAGACTATTGTTATACTTCAGAAGAGAGATTAGCGCCCAAAGTAGGACAGTGGCAAAAGAAATAAAAGGAGGAGAGAAGAAATATTAGCACTGTCAGTTGACTGAACATAAAGGGGGAGGGAGGAGTGAAAGATGATCCCAAGGTTTCAGCTCAAGGGCTAGAGGACAGTGATTCACTAACTCAAACAAGGAAAAGGAACGGTAGCAGTTTTAGTAAAGAAAATAGGAGACCGTTTCATCCAGTGAGCCTGAGGCAGCAGCCAGCAACCTCTCGATGTATTCAGGGGCAACTGGAAATTGGAACTCAAGACAGAAGACAGGTTAAAAAGGGGATGAACAGACCTTCACTCCAAGTGATAGCATGGAAAAGGATGCAGAGTGGAGGAGAGGTACCTGTGAAGGAAATTAAAGATGGTATTCTTTGAAACAGGTTTATTTGGGAAATAGTGATAAATAACATAAGATACATAGAGTTGGGGTTGTCCCTATGAGAATGCCCTTACCCGTAGCTGGTGGTGCCCTCAACAGCATATGGTCAGCACAGTAGGCAAGAGTACCTGGCACTTGATCGCACCATTGGAGGCCTGGGTTCTTTTTTTTTTTTTTTTTTTGAGACAGAGTCTCGTTCTGTCACCCAGACTGGAGTGCAGTGGCGTGATCTCAGCTCACTGCAACCTCTGCCTCCCAGGTTCCGGTGATTCTCCTACTTCAGCCTCCTGAGTAGCTGGGGTTACAGGTGCCCACCACCATGCCTGGCTAATTTTTTTACTTTTAGTAGAGACAGGTTTCACCATGTTGGCCAGGCTGGTCTCAAACTCCTGACCTCAGGTGATTCGCCTGCCTCAGCCTCCCAAAATGCTGGGATTATAGGCATGAGCCACCATGCCTGGTGAGGGCTGGGTTCTAAAGGGGTCTCCCAAATTGTATTTCTCCAATCATTTTCTTGACTTTCTCAGGTCCTCAACTTCACTTTTATATTCTTGTCCTTCCTGTTTTATGTATTCATATATAAAACATAGCTCCAGGCTATGACTGTGAATTTTTCTATTCTGTCTCTTTGTCACAGAACATACCCTTGAAACACCCATGTGCCTTCATTTCAACCCAACCCACAGGCAATGATAGTTTCAGAATTTCTAAATAAAATAGCCTAAGATTTCCAGTGTCCTTGAAATGGGATGGCAGGAGACTTATATTGAAACTTCAATTTGCATATTCAGATCTGTTTTTATTTACACTGTACGTTATACTAATAAGACTTTCTAAAAATATCTTTATTTCCACTTTATGTACTTTTGCTGGTGCTGTTACTTAAGTTGGCACAAGTATTGTATTAGTTTCCTATGGCTGCTATAACAAATTAGCACAAAGTGAGTGACTTAAAATGAACACACTGGCTGGGCACGGTGGCTTATGTCCATGATCCCAGCATTTTGGGAGGCCAAGGCGGATGGATCACTCGGGGTCACAAGTTCTAGATCAGCCTGGAAAACATAGTGAAACCCTGTCTCTATTAAAAACACAAAAATCAGCTGGGTATGGTGGTGAGCACCTGTAATCCCAGCTACGTGGGAGGCTGAGGCAGGAGAAACACTTGAAGACTGGAGGCGGAGGTTGCAGTGAGACAAGATCACGCCACTGTACTCCAGCCTGGGTGACAAGAGTGAAACTCTGTCTCAACAACAACAACAACAACAACAACAACAACAACAAACACATTTATTGTCTCATAGTTCTGGAGGCCAGAAATTTGCAATTAGTATCATTGAGCTGAAACCAAGACATTGGCATTCTCTCTGAAGGCCGTAAGAGAGAATCTGTTTCTTGACTGTTCCAGCAGCTGTCAGCATTCTTTGGCTTGTGGCTGCTTCACTCCAGTATCTGCCTTCACCTTCTCCTGTGTGTGTGTGTGTGTGTGTGTGTGTGTGTGTGTGGCAGGGAAAATGCTCCCTCTGCCTCACTCTTATAAGGACACTTTTGAGGATATTTAGGGCCCACTCAGATTATCCAGGATTATTTCCTCATCTCAAGGTCCTTAACTTAATCACACTTACAAAGACCCTTTTTCCAAATAAGATAAAATATACAGCTTAAGAAATTATCCTTGGAAGATATTTTTCAACCTACTGCAGGTGAGCTAATGCACTCTCTCAAGACATGCATGGTGACATTCCCAGCTACATCCCCCTGGTGGGCTCTTGAATGTCAAGATGCTAGTTTACATATGATTTTGATTTAAAGGGAAACTGGACTTTGATATCGATGTTGGTGTAAACCTACTCATCCCAGTCTCATTGCAACAGAATGTTGGTTTCTATATGAAGCCTGCCACTTTCAGAAGTAGTCTTGATTTTGGATTGTTAGAATACTTTTGTAAGAACACTGCACAATAGGCTGGGCATGGTGGCTCACACCTGTGATCCCAGCACTTTGAGAGGCCAACCAGGGAGGACTGCTTGATCTCAGGAGTTTGAGACCAGCCTGGCAACATAGGGAGACCATAACTTAAAAAAAAAAACGAGAAAAGAAAAGAATACCACACTGTGATGTGACATATGGATTTAATTAATATTATGCCAAGCCTCAGATAATTAATTCCCACTGGTGACATTAAGATGAAATCTATGTTGTAGGTCAAAATATGCAATCTGACAAAAAAATGGCAGCAATTAGAAAACTTAAAATTATATAAACTCCATGCTGAGACACAGTATCTATGGCAGGAATAACAATATATATTGGCATAATAGTTGTTAATAGTAATTATATACCACTATAGTCAATGTGTTTAATCATCTTACTAAACAGAGGACTCGGTGGCACAGAAGATTTAACAGTGGATAATTCAATAATTAGGTTTGTCAAATTTTCCATTATTTAGCTGAGACAACTCCAAATAAAATTAAGATTAGGCTGCACTTGTTAGACATATTCCAAGTTATTGTTGGTTAACTGCTGAGTGGTTAAGGAAGCCATCAGCCAACATTTCCTCACACCAAAATCATAAAGTGGACAACCCATGTGCCAATAGTTGGGCTCACCACAAGCTCTGGAAAGGCAAGTTATCACACTTTTAAGGAGCGAATTTAAAAAGTCCAGTTTAGGTTCTGTACTTTGTCTTTGAGGAAAGGAATAATATATGCAAGTGTAAAACTTCTAAATAACACACAAAAAATTGCAGCTTGGATGTTATGAGAACATCTGGATGCTTGATGTGCATCACATAGCTAAGAGGAGTAGCTGAAACTTGTTTTTAATCTGTTTATTTTCAAGTTAAAATAATGACTCATTTTAGAGGGCTATGTTGGTGATTTCCAGTATATTAAGTTACATTTTCCTTCTCACCTGTAGAGCCAGGCTTTATTATTGATAAGCCTTATTCATACACATCTGTTGGGAGAAAAGCTGAGTGTTGGGAGAGAAGCTGAGGCAGGTTTGCATGTCTGCTAGACTTGTCGACTCCTTGCTTCTAGCACTCCCATTATCTCAAGCAGCCATATGTTTCTCATTCACTTGATGCACTGTTTCCTTTCAAGCCCCACATCCTCACCACCAGTTTGTTTGTTTGAACACCAATAAATAGTGTGGGCTCCCAGAGCTCGGAGCCTTGGCAGCCTCCACACTCGCGATGGCCCCCTGGTCCCACTTTCTCTCTCAAACTGTCTTTTTCTCATTCCTTTGACTCCACTGGATTTCATCGCCCCCACAACCTGGTGTTGGGTCTGATCACCCCAACACACATCTACACATAACATCTCTATATGCTCAGTGATACACCTGTGTATTCAGCAGATTCAGAAGAGGAAGCTCTCAATTATTTTGCTGAAGGCTTAAACCATCTTCAAGGAGGTAGAGCTCCTTCTGCATTTCTACAAGCCTAATACCAGTTTCCAAAAAATACTTGATGGGGTCAGAAAAATCAAGAAATGTTTAAAGCTAATATTTCAAACTATATATTCTGGTAACTCATCTAGGTTGGGTTGGAAACTCACCCTTATAAGTACTCATAGAAATTTTGTTAATATCTTTATTCAGAAGAGAGAGTAAAATGTATCTGATTATTGTATTCTATGTAGTAGAAAATAGAAGACAGTGCTGAGTTAATTTAAGACTGTCCACTAGGGTATTAATGAGGGTCTCAGATCAGTGGAACAAGGTAGGACACCAGTAACTGAAATCCTGGTCTGATGGGAGGAAAAGATGTTGAGAAATGTAAGTGGTGAAGCTATCAGTAAAGCAAAATTTCTCGACACCCTGGAACAAGATGAATCCATTGGTACAAGCCACAGGCCCTCCAAAAAGAAGTAAGGGTGGTAATTTTGTACATTAATTTATAATACAATATGTGAATTACTAATTATGTGTGACTAATTTTTTTTCCTATACCAACAGGAATAGCTAATTATTTTAAAAACATTTTGGAAGGAAGTTTGAACTGGGGCAGGGAACTGAGCAGGACATTCAAAGGAAAACTAGCAACAACTCAAGAGCAGTAGAAAGACTTCCTCCAAACAGCCCTATTAGATCAGGAAAAGAATCCAGTCACAGGGCTGCAAAAGTTCTTCAAGGTCCTCACATGGGAAATGTCTGGAGGCTTTATAACCCTGTTCTCTTCTAGTCATTTTTCTTCTGCTTACACACTACCACCCTTTACAGGACAGTGGCTATGTGTGAAGTTTGAAGTTTAATTGCTTTTGAGTTATATGTACACAAATTACCTCCAGGCAATATGTAAAACTCATTTCTTCCTGGTTTCGTAACTCACAAGACAGCTGAACAAATCCTCCTAAAATTTCTCCTTTTTCATAAGTTCAATCTAATGTCAACCCCGGGAAGTTTGAGGCTAATTTTTCAAGGGATGCTTCTCTTCAACCATGACTTGCTTACAAAATACTTTAAAATAGCTTTTTTTTTTTTCCTGTGGAAAAAATTAGTCTTGTGTAACGATTGACAATTGACATAATGCATTGTAAAATGCTGTATAACAGGGCAGGGTGGAAGAGAGGTTTGATAAACCTAACATTCTATAATGAGAAGCTGCTGTGTTAGAAATAGGGTGTTAAATAGGTAGAATTCAAGAAAGGCTAGGGAGTGAATTCGTTACATTCCCCCCTACCAAGTATTCTTTAAATTGAATAAAATTCTAGCTTCACCAACTAGAATTTTTCCAAACTTCAGGCTATTGCTTTGGTACCTAGTAGGCTTAATAAGAATTCTTCAATTGAGGCTTTAAAGCTTTAAAGATTTGTAGCCAGCTTTCTCAAGAAGCCACTGGGGATTTGGTGCAAGCATTTATTCAGAAAGGAAGCCAAGAGTGGGCTGCCTTGTACTTATAATTGAATTCCAGAATAAGGTATTCTGGAAAGCAGGAGACTATGGGATCTCAGTTCTGCCACTAATTAGCTGGGTGATTTTAGAAATCATTTAACTTCCTCAAGCTTTCTTTTTTTTATTAATAGAGTGTGAGAATCTAAATTTTCAAAAAATAAAAATCATCATCAGCAGTGTATTTGCCTGCATAGAGATACACCAAAAGAGGGGTATGAGTAATTTTGTGTCTTGTATTTGCTGCTTCCAAATAAATGAGAAAAAAAGCAAAACAAAATAATATACAATTATTAGACCTATTTTTTATTGTATGGGGAAGATGAGGTATCACGTATCTTTCAGGGCTAAAGTCCCAAATCTTGAATATACAAAAAAGTAACGTGTATCACGTGAGACTGCATGGACATCTGCCATCTAATTATCAACCAAGCTGTCTTGTCTCCCAGCTTGCCATGACATCTGGATTGTGAATGTCATGACATTTCAGTCATTCAGCATTCCCAAATTGACACACCCTACATCCTGCCTTGGTCCCTACATTTCAAATTTGCAATTTTAAATAGAATTCCAGAGTTTACACAGAATTGGATCCTTTATTATCAGCAGATGAAAGACCTACTTTTCAACCTATAAAGAAATATTGGGCTGGATTGGCAAAGCAATGAAGAGGAAAAACAAGTCTGTTTAGAAATGCACTGGTTTGGGGGAGGTGCCGACCATGAACTTGTCAAAACAATGTTTTTCTGTCTTTAATGGAAGATATTTCATAAAATAGGTACCTTCAGTGACTCCAAGTCAGTGAATCTTGAATAAATGATCCAGAAAATGCTGTGGTACTCTTACTGTGCTGAAGCTAGCTAGAGTCATGTTTATCGTTTTAATTAATTGCATCAACATTGGGACCAGCTACTGGCACATTATCAGTGCAAGCAGGCAAGCAAATATCGCTGGTCCTTGTAGTGGCAGGAATATGTCTGTGCTGAAAATCCCACAGGAAAATAGGGAAGATAAACTTAGATACTCTCATTTTTTCTACCCTCTTGCATATTGCAATAAAAAGATGATACAATGGTGTCTTCTCTTACAGGCTTTTCTTTTTTCTGTGATTATTCCATCAAAAAATCACAGTTATTAAAACAACAACAACAACAACAACAACAACAACAAGCCAAAGTGGGCTTCATATAATATATGGTCCCTTCATTTTGTCAAGATAGCAATCGGTGAATTCAGCATTTTCCTGAGGTTTGAGAAACTGTCTGCTCTCACACCTCTGATGGTGTTAAGTGATAAAGAATTGTTGCAATCCTGCATAGAAATGGACCAACTTCATTACCACACATAGTAAAGGTTTTAGCTGCACATGTTCTCTTCTTTGCCTTAAGGGGAAAAAAAAAGATACCCCTAATAACCAAAGAACATTATTAAAACTGTTTCCCAAAGAGTTTAATGACAACTAAATTACTCCTCCTTAAGAAAACCAAATTGGAAAGCCAGTTATGCATATTACCTTTGACACAGTAAGGTTTCTGCATTGCGGGCTGTGAAATGGTAGGCAGATTTTATTTTTTATTGTGCAATTCTTAGGATTCATGGAAGACTGGTATTTAAAACACATTTTTATTTTAAAATTTATCATCAGAACTTTTATGAATACAGAGTCTGTCACTTCTATCTTCCCTTCACCCCATCTCCAGTTTTGCTGCTGCTGTTGCCGGAAGAGACATCTGAATTTAATGATTCATTCACTGCATATTTTGCAGTTTGTCACAGTAGTAGATTTATGACAAAGATTTAATTTTATCCAAGGTCAGGTCTCTTACATGTAACGCTTATTTAACAGCCTATCTTGCTGATATTAATATCAAAATATAAATCCGAACATTTTCTTTTGAGCCTTAAAGAGTCATTGCTCTTCATGCCACTTTCATCAAATCACATTAATACTGTATGAGTAGTGTTTAAGAGTATATGGGTTCACACTGATCTCCAAAGTTTATCAGCTATAGAAAGTGAAAGAAATTTCTTAAGTTTTTTTGTTCCTAATTTTTCTCATACATAAGATGGAGGCAAGAGATCCGTATTTGTACAGTTATTGTGGGAATTAAGTGAATTAATAAATGTAAAAGTATTTTAAACAGACCCAAGCTCAAAAGTGCGTAACACATGTACCTATTACTATGGCGCCATTATGAATAAAACCTCACAAAAGACCCAGTTTTTAATCTAGGCAAGTTTCATGTTCTATTACCTTAGATGATTTAAATTCCCACAAGGTCCCTTAATTTATCCTTTCATAAAATAGGTTGCAAATTAAATTTCCTCTTGCCTAACAGGACTGGCCTTACAGCTAAGCAGATGAGATACAAGCCTGAGTAGCACAACTGAGGCCAACCAGATAGGACCACTTCTGTGAAACGTCCCTTTCCCTATTTTCATTCTCCTTCTTACTCACATACACAAGAACTTATCATTTCCTCTTAAAATAACTAAGTTACTGTATCAAACATTGAGTTTATTGATTATTTATTGATAATAATGTCCTTAGCTTGACTTAGTTTATCAGACATACAGTGGGATCCTGAGAACAAGGTATATAGAATAGATTCATTATGGTAAAAACAGAGAGGCTGAGAAAGAATGAACATTGCACTGTGTTCTCCGTGTCTCTCAAAAAAAATCCAGTTTACCAGGATACTATGTGCTAGAGGCAAAAATAGAGACAAAGAGGAAGAACACACACAAAAATAGAAGTTGCATGACACATTTGTTCACTTTATATTTTTATATCTATAGGTGGAGCTGATTGGGAGGGGTGAGAGAGGGAGGAACAAAAGGATTCTATTCAACCAATGCAAAATATTGGGGAAAAAAACTATGGAAAAGCCACAAAAGCAGACACTTCAGAAATCTCGCTACAGTAAGTGAAATTGGATGGTCTAGGTAACTGAGGTGGCTAAAAGCAACCAAAAAAAAATTTTTTTTTAAATAAAAAATAAAAGAAAATTCTCATTTAAAGAAGGAAGGAGGGTGGGCTCAGTGGCTCATGCCTGTAATCCCAGCACTTTGAGAGGCTGAGGTGGGCAGATCATGAGGTCAGGAGTTCAAGACCAGCCTGGCTAACATGGTGAAACCCTGTTTCTACTAAAATACAAAAAAAAAAAAAGAAAAAAGAAAAAAGAAAAAAGGAATGGAAAAAAATAGTTCATTTGGAGAACCAAGGATTTCACTAGTTAGAAATATTTAATGAGTTCAGATTTTTTTAGCTTTCTTAATTAAGAGTTTTATTTGTGCTTAAATGGTAGCTTTCAATTTAGGATAGTTTTAAAGAATGAGTAAGAACATATCTGGAAGGAATGAATGTTAAATTGGAAAATATAATGATCAGTCCTTGATGGGGTGTGTGGCTTACAGAATGTTTTATTATTTACCATTTTGCATGATGCTTCAGTGAAATCTTTTAAATAAAACATCTGAGGGAATGTCTGAAACACAAGTAAAATCACAGCTCAAAATAAAGGCAGTTCTTTAAATGTGAGCTCTGCCTGTTTAACAATTTATGAGGTTATCTCCATCATAGCTAACAGGCACTTCGGCATTGTTGTAATTTGGGAAATTTCTGAGGGAGCACATCAGGCAGATGCAGAACAGTGGCTGTGGCTTGTACTCTGTTCATTCGATCTACCCTGCACAGTTGAGTTGAGATCTCGGAAAACACCACTGTTTTTCTCTACTCTAACCACAGAAACCATACTCCTCAGCAACCCGCAGTGTCCTCCTGTAGTACGGAGATTTTCATTCAATATATTTCTGAGTCGTAGGTTTTTCCAAAGGAAACTTCACATTAGAACAATAGGGTAGGCACAGGGATTACTTTGCTAATGCCCCCTTTCCTACCAAGACTCATTTTACAGTGGAGAAAACTGGCTTTCCTTTACAGGGAGATGAAATATCTGCCTATGGCCAAATAATTTACTGAGCAGGTCAAGGCTAGCATTTTGTTCACTGGGGGATGATTGTTCACTTTCCTGAAAAACTTAGAGTGAGTTTTCTTTCAATATTTTCCTAATCAGGTGCATTCAAAAAGTTTCCATTTATTAAATTCTAACTATTTAAATAACTCATTTGGGAGCACAGTTTTTGGAATTACATAGTTAATATCTACAACTCATTTTTTTGGTCACAAAATACCAGGATTATAACAGGCTAAGAGATAAAAACGTACTCACTGCATAAATCTTCCTTAATTATTATAATGAACTTCTTTCCACAATTCATCTTATAGAGAAAATCGAAATGCCAGACTTGATTCACCAACGTGTCTGGATAACACAATTTAGTTAAATCACCATAGTGACCAGCTGAGTTCATTCCCAAGTGTCTCGTGTGAACCAGTTCTAATTGGTAGCCTCTATCAAGTGCTTGTCAATTTTTTCCAAATCACAACACACAGAGAAATTGAGGGAGATGGAGGAGGCCTATGTGGTGGGAGAGGGCTTGCCCAGGGACTAGGGTGGCTTCAGGCCCCACTCAGCCAGCCCAAAGTCTAAAGCAATTAATTTTCTGCAACCTGGTGTGGCTCACCAACGTCCCAAAGGCACAAAGTGGGAAGCTGTGGCCTAGATTTTTGGCACCTTATCAAAACACTATTCCTTCAGTAGGAAAACAGGAGAAGCCCTTCCCTATCAAACTCCACATACACTAATCTGGCTTCTTCCTCGGTCCATTAAAAACATGTATATTTCTCCCTTGATTCTAAGCTTTTCTACCCAGATAGCAGCCCCTTTTCTTTCTCAGAAACATGATGCTGTTTTTCTGTCTACAACAGAAGTGCTTCTCTGACTACCCACCACTGTTTAAGCCTAGTAACTTGCTTCTGGTTCCCATGGATCATACCATTGTTTTGCTTGGCCCAGTCAGTCCAATGACTGCCTCAAAGGGAGAGGATTAAAAGCTTGACTCTCCACAAAATTCTTCTGAGAGCCATACCCTACACTCATTCGAATCCAGGATAGGATTCGTTTCCTGTTGTTTCCAAATAAAAGAAACAGGCTCAAAACAAAATTCCCAGAGCAGAGCCCATCACTGTGCCTACTGCCTGGCAGAAGCTGAGGAAGAAGGAGGAGCCTAGAGCTGTTTGACTTTGAAAGTGAGAAGGACTACACAGCAAACCTCCTTCAATTCTCTCCTTTAAGAAGTGAGTTACTGGAAATTCAGAGAAGCAAAAAGGATTTCACCCAGAATCTCTGTGGGGAGACTGCTAGTCATCCCCAAATATCTAGTTTCCCTTCTTTCTTTCAGTAATAAAAGATCCCAAGTGGCTTTAAGCAAGGTATGTGGCCATCCAACGAGTCACTACATTTTCTTGCATCCTTAATAACTTGCTTCTGGTTCACATGGATCCCACCTGTTTTGCAGACAGGTATGGCCTTACAGGATATAAGCAGGCATGCTTTTCTTTTTTTTCCTTCTCTCACTGAAGGGAAAATAGGAAAAACTTGAATCCAAATATGGGAACCATATATTGGGAGTAACACAATATCCCCATTAGCCCTAGATCACTAACTTCTTGATTTTCCCCTAAGGAAAACACACACACACACACAATAAATAAATGCTAACTTTGTTATTCTACTTTGCACTGGTGGTGTGGGAGGGAAGGCTTCTTTCTTATAAAAGTTGAGCCTTTACAATAACTATTAATGATACAAACACTTGGTAAAACTCTTTAGATAATAATAATGATGGTGGCACACATGTCACCATGGTGGTCTTGAGCATTTTGTCAAGGTGACAAGGATTTTGAAATAAGCTGTGTCCCTCAAGGGATTATGATCTACTCTAGCACAGGAATCTGTATCTCTAGCACCTGGCACATAGTAGGTGTTCAATCAAAACTTCACGGAACTGAATCAATGTTACAATTTGGCACCTGGAGTTACAAAGATCACCTCCCTTTCCCTTTCCCATGATGTCATCTACTTTTGCTGTCAATGCAGTGCTAATTTCTCAGGAGACAAATGAAGAACTTACTTCCCCAGTGCGAGATTAATTATTCCATGCCACTGCTAACTCCCGACAATATCAGTCTTTGACAGTGTGCAAAGATAAATAGTGAGGCAGCCATTTGAAAGGAAATCATTATGGCACCTCTCCGCTCCGCGTTATCACATCCATATCAGCAAGGGAGATAACTTTGAAACTGCTTGTACTGCACTGAGAACCAGTGTTCTGGCGGGGGCCTGCAAAGATGAAAAAGTCTCTTCTTGCCTTCAAAGTCTTCCTGCCGCAGTTTGCCTTTCAAAGGCACCCACTGCTTGTGTAAAGGGTTGCCCTGGAAGTGGTGAGTGCCAACAACCTTCTCCTCGCGAGAGAAAGCAATCAGGGAGAAAAGGGAGCTATCTCCTGGGAGGAAAGAGATTTTGGCAGGTGAGAGCAGGAAGGACTGTCCCTGTCAACCCGGACTTCCAACCTAGTCCCATGCTGACAATGTTGGAGCTACCTCCTACCTTGCTCACTGCAGGCTCTCCCTGGGCTGGAAGAAGGAGTTGGGGGCTCTATAGGCTATCAAGCAGCTGAACTAAATTTTAAACATACAAAGACCCTGCTTTGCTTTAAACATCAGACTATTCCATGTAGTTACTTTTTCTTTTAATTTTCTAGGAAACAGCTACTCAGTTAACATACCTCAGGAATATTCTCGCTCTAAAGTGTTCTACCCTAGCAACAGAAGTCGGGTTGTGTAAGGCTTCAAACGGACACTCCCACCTGGCTTCAGGGAGAAGCTGCCTCTCAGTAGAGGCCAGCAATTGGAGAGGTAATAGTCCACTTTACTGCCAAGAGGTGCCTTGCAGAATTTCAGTGTCTGATTTGCACACATGTGAAATGAATTGCTTTCTGCATCCAGGGCACTGGGGAGGTGACAGAAGAATCTTAGCCTCAATCTGGAGACTGAGAAGGGCCGCTCGTAACCTGGTATTTCCTTCTAAAAAGGGGGAAAAAGTCCAGGATTTCTCTTGTAGCAATTTCCCTCCAGGCCAATGAGAAGAGTATAATATTTGCACAATGGGGGTTGGTTTATTTATTGCTGTAAAATAACAACAGGAAAATAAGAGTCATTCACAGTAGATGAAGTAAAGTAAAAGGAAAGAGAAACGAGACATTGAGAAATGAAATATCTTAGCCTCAAAGTTTAGACTGGCCAATTTTTTTTTTAACCCAAATCTTCTGCAGGCATATGTGGAGCTGTACCTGAAACATACGCGTCATTTGGGCTATATTCCTCAACATTTGTATCATTCTGGGCCAGGCATGCAAACTCTCCTTCTACCCTGAAGTTGCAGTTACTGTCCCTTGCTCTTTGCTGAAAAGTGGAAGTGACCCCAAGGGGCAACGAACCACTGGGTAGATCTTGAGAGGAGAAAGTATTTATTTCAGGAATCATCATCGGTATCCTTGACTTGATTAGGCAGCAAGATTTCTATACATATTGAATGTTCCTGGCTACTCATACATGAGTTGGCTAGTCAGTCAAACTGCAATTTACCGGAAGCCAACCACTCAAAGTTTAAATAAGTAGACTAAATTGTTATTGTAGTTTCACTCAACTCTTAGTAGAAAGCAGCAAATGCTAAGAAAAATTTATCAGAAATATATTTTCATCAATAAATACCTAGGCATGCTGTAATGTCAATACATATTTTGCTTAACCTTAGTGCTATATGTTTATATGGCTGAATAATATTATTGTTAGCAAAAATAATACCAGCAACATTTACTGAACACCTACTCTGCCAGACACTATGCTAGGTACTTCATATAAATTACTTTTCATTTTCCCAACAGTGTAAATACACAAACTTTGCCAAAGCACGTGGCTTCTCCTTGATGTTAGAATTGGACATAAGTCTGCTTGACCTAAAAGCGATCTCGTTCCCCCATCATTTATCTCATATACGATTGAGAGTCACAAAAATGAAACTGTCATACTATATGAACCTGAATCTTCAGAGAACAACAAAATTGACTTTATCATGTTTCAAAAGCCCAGGGAATTTTTCAGCAAGAATTAAAGGCTTTTATGCCAGTGAACTTTCAGCATGTTTTGTAAATAACAACTTGCTTTCCTAACCTGTAAACTGGGGAAATAATAGTACCAGGCACGGAAAACTCTCAGCTTACTGTATGGTGCCCAGTAAGCACTCTACTGGGGGAAGTAGGTAATTCAATTAAGTAATCATGAAACTCTCCACTAGTACTGAGCAACTAACCTTTGCAAATCAATTAAAAGAGCACCTCTATGTGCTTTGTATTCAACCTAGTAGTTCTTTTGCTGGATTTAATATATTGTGATCAGAGTACAAAAAGCTGCAAATGGAGCATTGAAGAAAAAAATTCTGCTAGCCAAATTGTTAGTATAATGGAATGAAGTTAGGTGGAAGCAGTTCTACAATCAAATATTCTTATCCACGACAAGCATGTCAATTTTATGATAGAAAAACAACACTAATACTTCCAAGGTAGTTATTACCCAGGTGCAGAAACTAAATCAGAGAGAAACAGTTTAAAGCAAATCCTCGCTAGAGCCCTACATTTAATTCTCTAAGTCACATGACTGACTTTTCATTAAAACTTGCTTTTTAAACAAACCTATTAGAGAATAATAGAAACCAAAAGAAAAAAAAAAAATTAGCCTAAGTCTCTGGTTTTGAGCTAGGAATGCAGTAAAAGAGATTGGCAAAATATTGTGGGAGTTTTCCTTTGAAAAGATAGTAGGAATTTCTTCCCAAAATGTGTCTGATTTCACTCCATAATCTCCTTGGGACTCAAATTTGTCACTGTGGGAATCATCTGACAGCTTCTTTAAGTGCTTCCAGGTAGAGATATGAATCAGATTAGCTCCCTGCCTTGGAACAGTTCTCCTTGGGGCTATACCTACGTGCAAAAAGTACACCCAGATGTTAGCAAACAACTGCACTGTCATTTTTCCCCTTCCAGAAGCTCTGTCAAAAACACTGTAGAGTTACAATTTTATAAATCTGCTGGAAGTGAGATCCAGTCACATAAAGCTAGTGTTGTTTATTCATAAAGTATACCAGACCATGAGCGAGAACATAAGGCTGCTGACATTGCTTATTTCAATATTTCACTGAAATATCACAAAACTTACCTGGGATATACCACTTTTTTTTTCCTCCTAATCTCTTTGAATGGAACAAGAAAGTCAATTGGGAAATCAGTGTTTAAGGTTAGAGCTGAACATAACCTAGCCCAGCCCAACTTCCACATTGGCAAGTTTGCCTAATGTCACTCAGGTAGTTAGTGGAGAGTAAGAAATGGAATGCAGGTGTCCACTTCCAATCCTATAGTCCTTTTACAAGGACACACACCCATCCAACAGCCAATGCAGCTAAAGCAGAATGAGACACAGGCATGTGCTTGACTGAGAGAAAGGGGGAAACCACGCTGATGTTAAGTTTTCTGAAACTCTGGTAATGGCTCACTGTGTCTAAATTCTCACTTCTGCTCAGCTGAAGCAAAGACAACATCAAAGATTGAATGCCTTCTAAGCCCACTTTTGCCTTCTTTTGTTTTGCAAAATGGAAATTGTCAGACATGTGTCAATCTAAAGTTCTTCAGGAATTGTAAATTTCTTGGCCCGCAGCCAATGTTTGCCCCTGTTTCAAAACCAAAAACAGTTTTTCTAAGAAAGCACCCTGAAAAGACTTGAAAGCCAGGTTGATATTTTTTCTTTGATCTCCCAAACAGTTTTGCAACTTCTGCACCTGGCGCTTGGCAGGCGATTCTTGAAGGTTTGGCAATGATTAGTACAGGTAATCAGGCTTCACTCTCCTGTGCACACATTACAATCAATCCTACCTTTCTGTTTCCTCATTTGATCACCTGGAGACTGGTTAAATTCCTCTTTTTTCATTATTAGATCTTTCTAGCCTCCATTATGTCATCAATTTCACCACTAAATGAAAGCCTGTTTGATGCCACTCAATGGTGGTACATATGTGTTAGTCTATTACTAGATTCTAAGTGTCCCCAATACACTTATGAGGCTCTGAAGGGCCCAGCCATGTGTTGGTGTCTTGCAGCTACCGTATAGCTTTGTTAAAGTACCATATACTATGTAGCTGAACTCTATCATATAGTCAGAAATCAAAAATAAAATTGGTTGTTTTTCTAAAAAATGCTTGGAAAATAGAAGTCATGGCTTATAATTTTAAGTATCTCCTAGAGTATATGGCAGAATACTGAGATTTACTTGATTTATATATTCCAGAGTTCATGTGCATTATAAAATGTACAGCAGCATCTGTGGCCTCTACTCACTGGATAACAGCAACACCTCCATATGTTCCTTTTCAATTGCGACAACCAAAAATGTTTCCAGACATAGGCAAAGTCTCCTTTGTGTGTGGGGCAGGGAGAGAAGGGGGGTGAAAAATCATCCTCACTGAAAATCACTGTATATATTACACTCGTGGACATAATAAAGGGACTAGTTCCAAAGAGTATGTTGTGACTTTTTCTGATGTCTGTGGAATAGAGAGTTAGGATACCACTAAAAATGTAGCACAGTCAGGACTCCAGCTCATTCTCATTGCATCAGGGACATCTTTTTGGCAGACTGTGGGGACAACTTATCTTTGAGCATGGAGTAAGGACAAGGTCACACTTGTGTGCCGGCGTACTCTGTGTAAAGCTGAGCAGGTTTGTAAGGTTTGTAAAGAGTACATGTGAAGTATCACACTTTTTTTCAGCTCTTGAGTACAGCAGAAATCTAACAAAGGGAGAAAACTGTTTTGCTGAATGTATGCTCCTTCTTCCATAAACCTGGAAGACCTAGCTTGGAGTAAAATTTTATAGACATTTTAATGTGGAGCCAAAAGTAAAGAGAAATGGGTTAGTCTATTAAAGGCTAACCCATTTAAAGGCAGTTGAGATGAAAGGCATAGCTTGGATGTTGGTTGAATTCATGGGCTAGAGAACAACACGGAGGTACCATTGCTTGCCCGTCAGCTCCACTGATTGCCGTTCTAGCTGCTTATCAAGGGCCGGAGAAGAGAAAGGAAAGTTTGGCTGTCTAGCTCAGAGGTTCGCTGATGCCAGTGAGGAGATGAAAATGAGTAAACACTTCCTGAAAAGGTAACAATTAATTTTAGAGATGGCAATTTATCATCACAGCTGCAAAGGAACACAGAAGACCCTGGGGTGTATCCTTTTAGGTGGCAATTCATTGCTGTGTCTGAAATTTCATTCGTCTCCATAACACACACATCCACAAAGGAGCGAGAATGGAGACTTGGCAAAGGAGAAAACAAAGGGGAAGGAGGCATGAAAACCCTGCTCAGGTTATTAATAGCACAGACTCGAATTTCATGAATCTTAACACTCTGCTCTCGGCATGAGCAATTGATCATCTAAGATGCTACAATGTGCCCAACAATTAGGGCAAACTCTAGACAAGGGGGTTGGCCATGTGTCCTAAGGTTAAATAGCTGGGCTATCGGCAAGCACCAGAGAGGGAAATGGAGTGTGTAAAAGGAAAAGTTTGTTTTGTGTCTGTGCATCCCCTTTTCCTACTTCCAATCCCATTTCAGTCCCCTTTGTCTTCATTTCCATTTTTCTTCAGTCAGGTTCTCAGAAGTCACAAAGCTTCTAGTTGTAAAACATGAAGTTCTATATCTAGCTATAAAGGCAAGATATTTCCAAGTATTTCCTCCAAACTACTAGATTGACATATTTGTCTCTGGTATGCACTCACTTATATCCTAGGTTTCCTAGAATCCTATTTCTTCTACATTGCATTATTTCTCATTGTGATAGACTGGAGTGGGTAGTATTGATATAAATGTACACAAATGACTCTGACTAAAGCCCACTCAAGACTATGGCTTATTTGGGACAATCAAGTGCATTTTTTAATCTCAAAACTCCAAGGAAAGAAAACTGAAGTTAATTGATAATTTCTTATGTTGTAGGTACTTGGTTACACTCCATATATCCTTTTCCCTACCCAACCATCCATCCATCTACCATTTATCATTTTTTGATTCTAAAAATACACTGAATGCCTACTAAATGGTAGACACTAATCTAAGTATCTGCCCAAATGAATTCTAACATCTATTAGGAGAGGCAGAGTGAAAAGACACTTATAACACAGTGAATTAATAGCAGGATAATGATAAGCTCCATTTACTGTGGAAACACATGGGAGAGGCACCTGGACCCCAGATATCTCAAGAGAAGTAAAATCTGAGTTTGGAAATTTAGAAAGAGTGTGAAGCAAGGCAGAAGACAAAGAGTGGCAATGAAGTGGCAAATTGGAGTGGCAAGTGGGTTCTTAGCAGAGGAACCAGCATATTTATATATTTGTACAAGGCACAAAAGGAAAATTCAAACAAGTGAATGTAGCTAGAACATTATGTGAGAGGGATAGGGTAATATGAGTTGGAACTAGGAAGACAGGCATGATGGCATGAAGTATGTCATCCTAAGGATATTCGATTTTATCCTGAAGGCAATGGGATCCATTGGAGTTTTTAAGCTAGGGCTTGCTTACTCATATATGCACTGCAAAAAGTTATTCCTGACTACATTGTGGAAACTTGAAGATAGGCAAAATTGGAATCCAGGAAACCATTGAAGACATTACTAAAGTCAGAAGGAACACGATGGCAGTGATGATGGAGAGGAAGGATGTATTTAACAGCTGTTAAATAGGTAAAAGAAGAGATCAAGACAACTCATGTAAACTTCACATCAATCCTATAAAGTTGATATTAATATGCACCTTATGGATAAGGCTTAGGTTAAGTAACTTGTTGACTGTTATAGAACAGTAAAACAGTAGAGATATAAAATCTGTCATGTCTAACTCCACAGACCATTTTCATCTTACTGAACTGAACATGACTTAGCTCTCTATGGAGTTCTTTTAATGTGCTAAATCCTAGGGATTAAGAGTGAGTAAGATCTGCTTCCTGGCAACAAGTTGCTCAGAATTGGGTAAACTATTAGAGACTTCATGCTACCACACCGTGCCTCTTGCTTTAATCTAAGCAGTAGGTGTTGGGATAGTTCTAAAATCTAATAATTCTTATCGTCAATAAAAGAAATCCAGATACTGAGTTTAAAATGTTGACCCCCTTGATTTAATCCCATTACCTAAGTAACCCCTTGCTCTGCTTATAGCCAGCCACTTTCAAATATCTATAGCCCACAAGGTCATTTTCTCTGAGTTGTCACTTAGCCAGCCTATACATATTTAGCTCTTTTAATCTTTTTTCCGAAATCATTCCTTCAGTTCCACTAATCATTCCCGTTGCTTCTGTCTGGCCTACCTCCAATTTGTCTACATCTTGAAAGAGCCTATGGAAGCAAACGATACAGTGCTCTTGTTAGTAATTCTACTTATTCACCATGTGTTTTCAACATTTTCAAGCCCCTTTGTAATACTTGGGATTTTTTTGCATGAAAATAACATTGTACCTCTTGAAAAGCCTGTGTACTCCAACATTTCGTT
Organism: Rhinopithecus bieti; assembly: GCF_001698545.2. Lineage (NCBI taxonomy): Eukaryota > Metazoa > Chordata > Mammalia > Primates > Cercopithecidae > Rhinopithecus > Rhinopithecus bieti. The sequence goes on along the minus strand of NW_016805866.1, from coordinate 356,244 downwards.
TCTCCAAGGAGGCTCACATACCACCCACCTTTTCTATCCCAAAGCATAATGATATCGAAGGAGAAGGAATGGCAAGCATGATTAACATCCTACTGGCAGTAATGATCTGTTTCTGGAATTAGGTAGTAAGAATTTATTTTTTGTTATTCTTTTAAGGCTACAGGAAGAATAAAAATACAATTTATCTGCAAGATGTTTCTAAATGGAATGCATTTATGACATTCTTATAGGGCTTATTTGCAGCTCTTTAAAAATAGTTGACTATCTAATTAGAGAGATAGATCACATTGGTACAGAACACATATACAGATAAATACTGCTTTTTATAGCCTCCACTATCATAGACACAGAAGCATGCAGAGCAAAACTCACGCAGTATTTTAACTCTTAGGTTTCCTCTGTCTACACATATGTTTCAAAATGGGGTTTCAAACATGTTCCCTACTTTAATCATTTATTTCAACAATATTAAAAATATTTCCACTTTTACTATTTATTCATTTTAATATTATTCCCTTATTCTCTAAAGACAAGAATCTCTTATGGCACACACACACACAAAGCAAACACCATTCTGAAGAATTATTTGCCTATAGCATGTTAAAATAGTCTAATAATATTGAGAGTGCAATTAATTTAACTGTCTTTATTTTTAGGAGATTTATTCATGATCCGCTCATATTTCCTTGAAGTATCTCAATGGTAGGGAAGACTTGGAAATGAATAGAAACCTTGTTGAGGTGTCACTATAGACTTGCATAGCAGCACAGAATGGCTCTCTAGAGGTCCCGAACCTCTAGAGAGGTTTAACAGGAAGCCAGCTGCTGACTGGTTCAAACCACAACTGCTGATTGGTGGGGAACATGACTAAGGTCCTTACACTCTCTGCTGCGCATAGTGTTCATCACAATAAGCAAACCACTTGTGGAGGCACTGAGAAAAGGAGCCTGGCAGAGTGAAACAAGATGGCAGAGGAGAAGGATAACTCCCTGATATGGTTTGGTTGCGTCCCCACCCAAATCTCACCTTGAATTGTAATAATTCCCATGTGTCAAGGGGATTATTACAGGTGGAGATAACTGAATTGTGGGGGCAGATTCCCCCATATTGTTCTCACGGGAGTGAATAAGTCTCATGAGATCTGATGGTTTCATAAGTGGGAGCTCCCCTGCACACACACTCTTGCCTACTGCCATGTAAAACCTGTCTTGCTTTCCCTTTGCCTGCCACCATGATTGTGAGGCCTCCCTAGCCATGTGAAACTCTGAGTCTATTAAACCTCTTTCCTTTATAAATTACCCAGTCTCGGGCATGTCTTTATTGGCAGTGAGAACAGACTAATACACTCCCCGGGGAGGTTATATTTCAACTTAGTCTTGAGGGATTATTACTTTTCCAGGTAGCTAAAGTGGACAAAAGAGCAATAATAATAATTTTTATTGAAAGGTCACTATGTAACAGACACTATTCTAAGCATTTGAAATACATAAATTTAGTTTTGACTCAAAACTCCTACAGAAATGATCATATTATCTTCATTTCATAGATAAACAATCATGCTCAAGTTGTATGTTGTATGTGCTCAAGTAGAAAGAACATGTCTGAAAGTATAACAAGGTATGACTAGAATGTTGCGTGCATGTGAAAAAATATTGGTAGATACGGAAGGAAAGGAAGACAGGTGAGAATCTGCGGGGCCTTTTATGCATGACTTTCCCTGGAGGGTTGGTTCATGGGTGGAATTTACTTCACAGTGATTTTTTTCTACAATATGTATATATTCCTTGTTTAGAAAGTAAAATCAGTAAGAATATAAAATTCAGGATATGTGAGCATACAGGAAAGTGAAACAGTGTCCTCATCTGGGAACAGTAAGTGCTAATGGAAGGCACAGAAACCAGGTTCATAGATGATTGCCTTTTTTGTTTTGATTTTGTTTTTGAAATGGGAAAGCCATATATATACTCACACATATATGTATATATATACACATGCATAGATATGTACATACACATGTATATATACACATGCATATATATGTACATACACATGTATATATACACATGCATATATGTACATACACATGTATATATACACATGCATATATATGTACATACACATGTATATATACACATGCATATATATGTACATACACATGTATATATACACACACATATATATGTACATATATGTATATATACACACACATATATACGTACATATATGTATATATACACACACATATATACGTACATATATACACACACATATATACATGTACACACACGCATATATATGTATGCTGAAGGGATGATATTAATGGCACCAGTGGAAAATGAGAATACTAAATGATGTCCAAACCTTGGGAAGAGACCAGAGTGAAGAGATAATTAGCATAAGATTTCAAACAAAGGGATGAAGGGATTCCCCTAAAGTAAGGACTGATGTGGATAAGCATGGAGGAATTCAAAGAAACTTGTGACTGGTCAGCATTGTTTTCTGAAAAAACGTAGCATTTAAAACCCAAGGATGTAGAAGTGAAAAAGGAGATCAAGTTGGGAGGTTGAAATAGGTGCTGATCAAGAGTTGGAGGTGGAATGGGGGAGAGATAAAAAACAGAGAAGTCTTCTAAGACCAGGTTGAAGGCAGCACTGCAGTGGCGTAAGGAACAGAAACCATTTGGAATGATCTGGGATGAACACAACAGAGGGAAAAAGGAATTTGGAGTGATGATGAGAGGTAATTTATAGATATAGACAAATGAAAACCTTGCTGAAGCCAAAAAAAAATAACAAAAACAAAAACAAAACCGCCTGGACTTAAGTATAAAATTTGGAAATTATGGCTAATCAGCAAGATATTAGGGCTTTAACGTTTTGAGATTTAGCAGTTCAGAGACAGGACAAGATGCATGGTGAGGCCATCAAGCTGGGTGGGTCTGTAGTGGGGGCCTGGCTGCTATACTAGTTCAAACCACAATCAAACTTCATCAGAATTAAAGCAGTAGCCACGTATTAGACCTCTCTACCTCCTCTCTTGGTCATTTACAATCTTTTCTCAACATGGCAGAGTAATCTTTAAAAAACATGAATCACATCATGTCACTCCACTACTTAGTACATTCTAATAGTCTGCCATTACACTTTTATAAAACCTAAAGTGCTTTCCACAGTCTAACAGGCCCTGTGTGTTTCAGTCCCTGCCACCTCTCAGATCTTACCTCATGCCAGATTTCTTTTGCTACAGCCATATTCATCATCTTTCAAACACCGCCCAACATGTTCCAGCCTAAAGGCCTTTACACTAATCGTTCCCTCTGTTGTAAATGTTCTTCCCCCAGATTTCACAGACCTGACATCTTTTATCATTCCAATCTCAGTTTAAATGTTTCTTCCTTAGAGTTACTTCCCCTAAACTAGCTACCCACCCATCAGGTACTCTGTGTGACATTGCCCAGGTTTATTTTCTTGATAGCACTTGTCCCTGCATACTATATTCTCTTGCTAATTTATGTATCAGTAGTCTCTGTCCCCACTCCCAGAATGTATGTTCCAGAAAGAACTAGAATTACTGATTTCATTGTATTTTCATTGCAGCCTCAGAGTCTACAAGGGTGATGGGTCCATAACAGGAATCACTCTGCTCTCCCAAGCAATGTTTGTGGAGAGAATGAGCTGAGAGACTGGGGTGCTTAAGGGATGGTCCACTCCTTTAGATTCAAAGTCAAACCCCTTCATTTTATAGGCAAAGGTTTAATGGTTTTGAGACATTCGAGATAAGAAGGATTAGGAAATTGTATCAGTGAGTCATAGTGGAAAAACATAAAGCCAAGATAAGAAATGGCACTATAGTAGCTTGGGCACTTCAAACCTGATGATGAACTATCCTAAATATTCTTCTGGAGAGCCCATGGAGCTTTATTTTCAGAAGGTGTTATCGTTGAGAGACCTTTATAATTGAAAGTGCAAACATTTCATATATTCTCGATTACAGTGCATTGCTTTCTTCTGATTTGGAGAAAGTTCAGAAGGGAAAAAAAAAGTGCAAAGTAATTAACTAAAAGCCGTGACCCAGTCTCTCACTGATTGCTTTTCCTGAAGATCTTACTACAAATGCAGTTTAAGAACAGAAGACACATTGAGATTTGAGTCTGAGAAGGAAGTTGGAAAGAATTAGCATGTTGCTGAGGAGCCAGTTCCATTTTTAAGTTGGTTGGGCCACACTGCTGTTTTGTTGGGGTAGGGACTGCTCCATCAAAAAGGCAGAGAAAAGGTTCTTTTGGAGTCAGCATGGAAGTCAAAGCCATGTGTGCTTTTTAGGACCTGGAGCTGGCACCCTTCTAAGGAAAAGATTGCAGCAAAGAGGTGTCCCTTGCCAATTCAAATGCATCTTCAAAGCAGCAGTTGCATCACGAAGAAAAGACCTCATTGGCATTCTCTAAGGGGTGACTCCTACCCAGGGCAAAGAAGCCATCTCTCCACACCCAGGATAATCTGCCAGAATAGGAAAAAGAGGCTTGTCTTCTGAATGATCTCAAAATAACATTTAAATACAACAGAAAATAGAATGCTCCCTGCCATTAAGGAGTGAAGAACTTGTCTGGGCAAAGAACTAAAATAAGCTAAGTTTGGAGGCAAAGACTATGAAAACTGCTATTCATCAGGTTTCGGTGGTAGATGCCCATTATTACTAGTAATAATTACAACAATGATAATAAATGAATTTAATCCTAAAGCAGGAGGCATAATCTCCAGCGTAGGCACAAAAGTCTTGTAATCACCCAAGCCTCAGCTGTGCCGGGGCAGTGAGAGTGGGAAGAACTCAAGAAAAGGATTACAATTAAAAAGAAATTGACATCTATGAATTGAATTGGGCACATTATCTCCAGCTTCTGGTTCAGAGTTTTTATTACAAAATTAAATAGGCTAATTAGACTGCAGGAAAACTTCCACTGAACTCTACAGTTTCCACCAAGCAGAAAGGAAGACCAAGTAAGGCAAGAGAAAAATAGGAAGAATAAAATTTTCAAATTGCTGATTTCTGGTTACTAGTGTTCACTGAAAGACACAAGCAAGTGAAATACCAGAAGGCTGTAAAGTCCAAAAACCTAGACAAATGTACAGGCTGAATGGTTTCTTGATATTACAACATATAATAGGTACCATGACATTATTGACATGACATCCATAACCATCATATGATCTGTTCGATGTGTGTGGTCCCTCATTAGCAAACATAATTTAAGGTACCATGCAAAATTAAGATGAGTGTGATATATTAACACAATCCATGGAACCTTGCACATGGGTCTGTGAGGCATTGCCTGAAATGATTTGTGTCTCCAATTTTCACTAAAGGGATCTGCACCTTTGGCATAGCATGAAGGCAGGGTTCAGATTGGGACAGCAGGCAGCCCATTCCACATGACCATGCGACCCAGTCCAGCTTTGGAAACTCTTTTCCAACCAGTCCCACACCCCTGTGTCATGAGTCATAATAATGGGAGGATCACTATTTGAATGACCTTTCTTTAGCTCATAAATGGGGACCTTAACTGGTCACTTTACTTGGTCGAATCTGATATGCTTCCAGACTTCAGCATCAATGTGTAGTCCAAAGCCAGAGGAACACGATACAGTATGATCTCTACAGCAGGGCCTCGGCATAGGCTATTTCCTTTGCCAGGAACACTGGCCCTTGTCCTCTTTTGCTGATCTAATCTCATCCTGCACAGGACGGCTTCTACACTGCTTCTGCAAGAAAGCTTCCCCAGATGACAACACTACTCCAGGTCCCTTTCTACTTTCTTAGAAGCCTGTCCTTCTTTGTCACACTGTGTCATGATTGTGATGAAATCATTATGTGTCAAATTGGTTTGTTCATGCCTTCTTCCCATGATATAAGCACCATGAAGACAAGCATCCTACCCTTGCTTTATTATCTTTTTAACTCTCTCCAGGTATGTCCACACAGTAGGCAGTAGCCATTAAGTGTTTATTGACTAAATAATCTTCCCTTTTCAATTCCCTGCCACCACCTTGAATTCACATTAGGTAGTGAATAAAATAGCTACAAAGACCCCTGGCTTTTCAAATGCCACCTCTGCCTTGCAAGCAACCCCAAAATATAGGTTTGCCAGAATCTCCATAGTCTTTTAAAGGAAAAATACTTCCATCACCACCTGGGTCTCTCTCTCTCCTCGGGGAGTTTTGGGGCAGTCTGGGAGAGCTGGCTGAGGCCTTGTTCAATTGTCAAACCATACCCTCGGCCTCATTTACTGGGCTCTTTAGGACACAACAGGATTTAAGAGCACCAGACATGACAAAGCCATCTCGGATATTCTCTAACACAATCGCCTTTCATAGTGCATTGCAAAGGAAAGTGTCTCTTGAATTTAAAAAGGATGCTGAGATAAGGAAAATGTTTGCAACAGAGGACAGAGGCAAACTCCCTTACAAAAATGCCTAATCAGGTGAGGAAGAGAACAAGAGAATATGGCTTACTGAAAATGAGGGAGAGAAAGTGAAACACAATCACACTTTAATTTCCTTTTTATCAACGACATGACTGGCATTGTTTTATGTGATTCGTTTCCCTCTAATTACTAGCAGGCATATTGCTGAATGCCACATAAAAATAGGTAGTCTACAGAGTCACCTCAAATCTCCTAATTAAAAAAACAAGAATCGCCCTATAGTTATTTGAGTCAAAAAAAATTACACGTTTTCTATATGGCTGCATGGTGCTCTTAGTATGATGTTGGAAGTGAGTTTTGCTATTTATCCTCTTTCTTCTTCAAATATTTTGATTTACTTCAAAGCCTCCAGCTTCGTTTTCTGGTTAGAAATAGCCCTGGGAACATCCTCATCAAATTCCTTCTGCACTTTTCTATTCATGGTTGTCTCACACTAGTTTCTGCTTAGCTCTCCTCCAATGGAAGTAAAATGTAGCTCGTACTTAGTGTAATTATTTAATCAAATTCTATTTTCAGTGTGTGTATATATAATTCTTATTGGAATTGTGTACTGGTAGCAAGTTCTTATATATGTATATCCATCCAACATTAATTCAGCATTTTTTTTTTTTTTTTTTTTGTGGAGCCCCATCTGTGTTCTTACAATATATTATTTCTCTTTAGGGGAAAGAAATATGTGGGAGTAATTCTTTTTCTACAGTTTCTACCAACTAGCACATGTAAGGTAAAGTAAATAAACACATTATGGTGATAAAGCTGGGAGCCAAATGAAAAGACTTTATCTCCAAACACTGTAGGATGGAACCTAGTGACATGCAAACATATTGATTGACATTTTGTAGCATAAAAATTCCAGAGTGACAATTCTAATCCTCACTCCTCTCAAAAATATAAGCATCTGGTGTGAAGCAGAGGAATGAGCTTATGCTCATTTCTGGATGTAAAAAATTCAAGGCGTTTATACATATTATTATTTAATTATCATTCTGAGGTGGCTAAGAAATGAACATTATTGGTGAAACTGAAAAAAAAATAAGGGCTTTTAAGGGAATACAAAAAAGCTGAACATTTTGCCTTGGGTTAGAGAGGGAATTGGTAGTACAGGAATTCTTACTGGAATTGTGTAGTGATAGCTAGTTTATATATACATATACACACATATATATGTGTGTGCGTATATATATATATATGTATATATGTGTGTATATATATATCTCAGATCTCTACTACACCATGTTGGTTACCCTCAAAACTTTATGCTAATTAATTATGGCTATTCATTTGTGTGTGTGTGTGTGTGTGTGTGTGTGTTACAGTTCAGTAATAGCTTAGCTGATCAAATCATACCAAAGTCAGGATGCCAACACAGGGCAGCTAATTGGCAAATAACCACAACTACACAAAAGCAAGAACTATAAAGGGCAGCAGCATGTGGTTCCAGAGACGTGAGCTGTAAGTGCTACTTTGAGGTTCATTGATAAGGAGATTTCAGAGAGAGGGGAAAAAAAAGGAAAAATCGGTGCATTCAAGGAATTAGACACCAAACTGTGATGTCAACAGCTGTAACAATGGATAACCAAAGACATTGTATGGATGCTTTTAAATTTATTAGTGAAGATAATTTCCAACATACAAGTCCTTCCCAGGCAAACTGTCATCAAGGGTGAGAATGGAATAAAACATTCTTCAGATGAGCAATGTCTCAATGATTTTACTTTTCAGCTATCCTTTCTCAGGAGGCTACAGGACAATGTGCACCTTGACAATGAGGAAATAAAGAGAGCTGAAACTAGGGATTTAATACAGGAGCAGGGCCCAGGGATTTTCCAGCATGAGGAGCAAGGAAGACGCAGGATGACAGCTGTGAGGCAGGCTCAGTGAGCGCCCAGCCCAGACTAGAGCAGGAGGTCAGATGACTCCAGAAGGGAGTCCTCCAAGACAGAAAAAGAAATAATGGACTCCTGTCTGTATATCTTGTGATGACTTTTGTAGCTGTTTTCTATAGCACTGATGGGTGGCTAGAAAAATAAGCTAATGAGATAACGAGGGTATTCATTAACAAAGAGTTACAGGAAAACAGAAATAGTCATAACAGTAGAATGTTTTGTCAGGGGTAGAAATATAGTCTGTTGTTTTTCACTGCTGTATCTTCAGTCTCTAGAACGGTGTCTGGCACATTCTATGCAGCTGGTGAATAGTTGTGGAACAAGTTAGTTCATGTATGATCTTACATTGTTTTCAATAGGTGATATTACAAAGCCAAAATAACAAACTGTGAACATTTAACCGAAATGTGATAGAATTTTACTGGGAAACTGGAAGGTAAAAAAGTGTGTGTGTGTTGTAGGGCAGGGAGAGCATGTGAAAGCTCAACCTTTACTTCTAGAAGCAGAAGTCATTAGTTATTATGTAAAACTGAAAAAGTCAAGAAATAGAAATGCAAGCATATTGCTAGAACTATGAAGAGAAATGTCTGAAAGGATGTAAAAGGGTTACCAGTATAGAGCAGAACTTTAGGGCAAGGTGAGAAAGATACTACTGTTTTTCTTTTATTATTATGGTTTTCTTATTTTAAGTCTCATGATGCTATCTTCAGCTGGGTTTTCCGAAAACAAAGTCTGAGGCCCAGTATCGTGTTTGGGAAGTTTGGGGAGAGTGACATCAGAGTCTGGGCAGAAGCGGGAGGTGAACATTCATGCAATAGAGACCTCAGTTGGCCTTAGGAAACTCTGTAGCTAAAAGGACCTTCCCAGTTATCCAGTCTTGAGACAAAGGGCTGAGTCTTGATAGATTTCCCCAGCTCCATCATCCATCATTAATTGGATATGGGCCACCCCTCAGGAAGGGGCTTGACCTCGGGCAAGGTGGCTTCAATAGTCAAAGGCAGTTATTGATGAAGGATTTAGCCAACAGCCATCAGCCAGCATTCTAGCAGCTAAAGTGGAGCCTTTGCCCTGAAGGGGGTATCTAGCCACAGTTCACGTTTTTAAATTATGTGGCTGTATTACTTAGGCCAACCACAGTGGCTCACACCTGTAATCCCAGCACTCCGATGCAGGAGGATCACTTGAGTCCAGGAGTTTGAGACCAGCCTGGGCAATAAAGTGAGACTTCATCTCTATAAATAAATAAATAAATAAGATATATATATATATATATATATCTTATTTATATATATCTTATTTATATATATTATATATAAACACTATATATGTGTGTAGTTTACATTTTTCATAAAATGGTTGAGCCATTTGCCCCTGGACATACAGCTTTGAGCAAGGAAACTAGTACTTGAAACCAGAATGGCCCATCTCTAAAGCTCATCTGGTTGTGTGGGGCTCAATCTCTGAGATTCTTCCAATATAAATATTCTGTAAAACTCTTCTCAGACCAACACAAGAAGATATTTGCCATAAACATTGCAAATTTAGTCTCCAGGACCAAAATATGTTTCAATCACTTTACTGTAACTTGCTTTACAGTTTCTATTTTTTTAGTCAAAACATATATTGTTTACATTTGAAATTTGGTCTTTTTTTGAATAGAAATTAAAGGCCCTGTTCTTGGAATAGACCTCTAAATGTAGATGGTTGCTACCTTTGCAACTGTACTAGCCAATCAGCATGCTAAAGTGTTTGTAAAAAACTGGGCTACAAGTGAGTCTGCTTATAGTCTGAAAATATTTAAGAACAGTACCAGACTGTGTATTCCTTTAAAGCAGAAACATTTCTATTTCATTCTTTATTTCTCCAAAGTCTTGCACTTATGAGACACCCAATGTTAGTGGAATAGAATATGTTCTCCACAAGAAAAGAGGGCTTTTTTCTGTTTGTTTACTGATGTTGTTCAAGTGCCCAGGACAGTACCTAGCCCATATTAGGCACTCAAATAGCTCAAATATTTGTTAATCAAATTCAACATCAAACTAAAATTGAAGTAACATGGGGGCACCTCAGTTATACATCTCATGTCCTCATAAACCAGACTGTGGAAGTACAGCATTTTTTAAATCAGATCATAGTACTCCTTGCGTAGGCTAATGAATTTGCCGTTTTGTCAGTAGACACATGTGTTACAATAACACTCTTATTGTGGCCCTGTCTTCCCAACTAGGACCACTGCTGTGCAGTCCTCTTAAATGACAGAGCCAGAAATCATTTAGCAGTCACCCTTTCTTTGAATGAGAAACAGGAGAGAATCAGACACTGATTTATACAATATATAAATAGATTTTTATTATTTTTTTTAAGTAGCCCTTTCAAAAGCTTGAAATCAACCAGGATAGGGAGGTAATTATATTAAGGGAGTTACGGAGCAATGAAATTATTCTGTTTTTTGCATAAATGGTCAGGGATGCAATTTGCATAAGTTGTATCATACTGATTCTAGCAGACAGAGACTCAATAAAGACAAAAAGAATACATGCAAAAATAAATGCCTAGGGAAAAAAATCAGAAGACACAGATGGAGGCATTTATTATTTTTGACTTTAAATGGAAAACAACAGCAATAATAAAACAAACAAACCTCCAAATAAAGGACAACAATCATAACAAAACCCCATCCAGGTCAATTCTCTTTCATAAAAATTGTCTATTTCTCTCTGTCCTTGCTCATTTCTCCCTCATAAAATCTACTTTCAAATGTCATCCCCTCCCCCTTGCCAATAGATCAAGCATTCTGTAACAGGATAGATAGGGTAGTAAGGAACTAATAATGATAATAATAATAATGAGAAATGGCCTCAGAGATATATTTCATGCATCTTCCTCTCTCCTTGCCTGTCTTCAGTAGAATAGCTTCCCAGCCAGTGGGGCATTAATCATGAGAACAGCAGCCCCGAGATAAAGGCTGGGTGAAATTTCATCGTGCATTCCAGTGTGAGTTGTGGGTGCATGAATATGTGTCTCTCTCAGTATCTGAGAGGAGAAAGTGGAGGGGCAGAACAGAAAAATCTGTCATTTTATACATTTATACTGCTTCAAATGGTCAAGACTGGTTCCCCATTGTTACTGTGGATTAAAATCATTCACATCCTTCTGCTTCCACTGGAGGTCACCTCTCAGAAAGGGGCATAAATATTATGACAAGTTAAATTCTACCTACTTTTATTTTCCATCTGCCTTGGGGTATGCAGTAAAATAAGGAGCATCTGAAACCTGGAGCATCACTGTCTGATGGGATACGGTTTTCTCTGCTAATCCTTAGTGAGGTATCCACCCTTTCACTTACATAATACTTTACTTTGGGTTAATAAAATTTTCTGTCTTGAAGAGAACTGAGCTAAGTTTGGGAAGACCATTTGGAAGAGATAGGTAAACAGATGCCACAATTACTCAGCAAGGAACTGTAAATATTTCCTAGAGCCTTGCTCTATACTCTATAGTGAGATACACATATGTGCAGCATGAGATCATCTGGGAACTTGTTAGAAGTGCATGATCTGAGATGCCACCCCAGACGTAAATTAAAATCTGTGCTTAATAAGATTACCCAGGTGATCTGTATACACACATTAAAGTTTAAGAAGCACTGTTCTCCATAGTACAAGCAAACACATGAGCATCCTCCCTCTCTCCCTATGTCTCTCTCTCTCTCTCTCTCTCTCTCTCTCACACACACACACACACACACACATAATAAGATGGGGCCAGAGATATAAGAGGTTGCATTATACACACAAGTCAATCAAATTCCCATCAAGTAATTCAGTGACTGCTAGCCACCATACATGTGGTATGCATTTATTTCCCCAATGATTTCATCCATGAATGATGAGAAAATCAAGGAGAACCTTACATTCACCATTTAGCTAACAGAACAAGCTCTCTAGACAACCCAAGGCGTTAATTAGAAGGTTTCAAAAGTCGAGGCTGTCATAACAGCCTCAGTGTGTTTCTAATTTTTACAATCATTCAAACATGCACCAGAAAGGTATGAAACCACATCCCACCCCTCCCACTGCCTTGTCATAGACAGAATGGAAATACCTGCCCTGATGCCTGGCAAGTGACAATTGCTGCTTGAAGTCATTTTCCTATTATATATAAATAGAACATCGTATGTTTTCAGAAAAAAAAAAAAAAACAATTCTTGAACCTCAGTTTAAATTGGAACCATTGGTTGGTTTTTTTTTTTTTTTTTGATTCAAGAGACATTTATCAAGTACAGTTATTCCTGAGCATCTGTGGGGGATTGATTAGTTCCAGGGCCTCCCATGGATGCCAAAATCCTCAACTCCTCAATATGAAATGGCATAGTATTTGCGTGTAACCTATACACATCTTCCTGTGCATTTTAAATCATCTCTAGGTTACTTATAATGCCTAGTACAATGTAAATGCTAGGTAAATAATTGTTATACTGTATTGTTTAGAGAATAATAACAAGAAAAAAGTCTGTACATGTTCAGTACAGATACGATTTTCTGAAAATATTTTTGATCCACAGTTGGTTGAACCCAGATGCAATCCCACATACGCAGAGGGCCATCTATAATTTACCTTTCACATAGAAGCAGTCATTGTGATGCCCCACCCGACAGCTTTCAGCAAAGAGGGGAGATATCGAAAAATATTGTTTATATTATGATTTTAATTATATCAAAGATATTTTATTCATCCCTCTCAACCTAAGCCATACAAATCCATGAAATGGGCACATAATTCTTATCGCAATAATTACAGAGCATCTCTGCTGTCTTCCTCTCCTTCTCAATTTTTCCTTCTTCTAATTCATTTATCCCTACATTTAACTGTCCCTGTGGGTGTGCAAAACACTATGTTAGATAATGCTAAAACAAAACTTTTTATTTTATGAGGAAAGAGCATAGGCCCAAGGAAGCTAATTGCCATATCAGAGACCACAAACTAACAACAGAATAAAAAAGAAAATTTAGTTGCAATACTGGTTGATCAGCTGAGACCTAGATTGTAATCCCATTTAAGACAACAGCAATAATAATCTTTGATTGAGTCCCACCCATTTAAGCCCTTGACTTATATTATCTTAACCTATCCTTGAAGTTGGAAATCATCACTCTATTTCAGATAATAAAAAAATGCAGCTCCACAAAGGACCCTGGCCAAAATTCTACAGCTGGAAATTAAGTTCTGCCTAGAGTCATGGTTTTAAGCACCTCTCCAGTCACGAGCTAAATCTCCTGATGCCTGTTTCAATGCACTTTCCTCCATACCAGGCTGCTTCCTCCTAACTGCCTTTGCCTACTTTGTAAATAAATAATATTGGCCCCCACTGCCTCTTCACTCTGATGATAAGCCTTTGCTTAATTTACGTTCATTCATTTAACACATTTATTTTTCTTCAACTGATGTTTTTGAGCCCTGCTTCGTGGCAGGCACCATTCTAGGCTCTAAATGTCCAATGATGAGCAACATAGATATTGTTCCTTCTCCCAATCATCAATATTCTTACAAATTATCACTAAAAATGGGTAAACACAAGGCCAAACTATAGGGTTGCAGACATGAATAAATGGTGCTCATACAATATACTCAGCCATTAGACCAATGTTGGGGACCAGCGTCAGCACCACCCATAGGGTACTCGAAGTTTGGTGGCAACCAAGGAATGAGAAGAGACAGGTTAAGAGTGTATAAAGAGTGGGGTGCCAGGGGGCCAATTGTAAAATGGAGGCTGCAAAGGCACCAAGCTCTGGTCTCCACACTATTTATTGAGTACAGTCACTTAGATCTAAGAAGCAGATGTTCAGGGGTGAAACAGTGAAGGGAGGTGGTGGTGTGTCATACACCTAATCTATAGCAATGGCGGTTGCGGTGAATTTTCTTTGTGCTGAAGCAGCATAAACTTAACTACTGATTTATTCTTTAACTTATGGGAGAGCAGCTGTGGGGAGTGGGCCTAACTAGGAGCTGGCATATCTGGCCACATTTCAGTAATTCAAAGCAGTGTCTTTCTCCTTTGAACACAGTGTTTACAGATAGGAGAGCAGGTCTCACTCTGAGCATGGGAACATGATGGCAATTAGGAGGCTTTCCTCCTCAGAGGCCTCTTGTGGCTTTCCACAACTTATTGTCCCATATTTTTATGGCCAGTTTATGCAGGCACCCTATAAGCCCTTTTCCCAACAGACCAAAAGAAAAAAAAAAAAAAGTAGTAACTGGAAGCAGGTAGGAGGCTCCTAAAATCTACCCAAACACATAGAAAAAAAGTAAAAAAACCTCAAGTTAATTTTCCACCCTTACCAAGTAATTTTTATGTGCATATATTTGAAAGTGGGTTTTAGGAGAATTAAAGATTCGGTTATTTGGAAAGGAAGAAGAAGAAACTGGAAAGGGAAAGGTAGGTGATATTACATTTCCAAAAGTGATTTGAAAACTATATGTGCTAGAATTAGCCCTTGCTTCTGGCTAGGCAACAAGACCAGAAGACAACAAAAATAATCTTACATACCAGAGACAAGGTGATATCTCTGGGACTCCTTATTCCTACAGCAAAGATCCAAGAGCAGCAAAACCAGTGATGCCCACCCCTCACTGGTGAGCCTCATGAGGGAGTGGCCCCTGTGAAGCAGGGGCTTGGATTCAGCCTGTAAATATCATGTGGCCTGTGGACTCCCTGAGAAGGTACTGGTGGATGGTTGACTATTTCTACCTTTCAACCAACATTGACTGAATGTTACTCTGTGCTCACTACTGTTCTAGGCACTGTGCTATTATGGTGCCTAAAACAAAGATCTTGCCAGCCTAGAACTCACAATCTACTAAATAGGGACAATAAACAAATAAATATGAGCTAAAATGTCAGGCAATGATAAGTGGTATGAGAAGTAACAAAACAGGAAAAGGCGATAGAGTGTTGTATTTTACAGATGGTCAAGGAGGTCCTTTCTGGAAGGTGCAATATAAGCGGAAACCTGGGTGAAGTGAGGGAGTGAGTACTGTGAATAGCAGGGAAGAGCTGTTGCAGGCAGAGGAAATGGCAGGTGACAAGGCACAGGCAGGCTTGGCACATTCAGGCAGGGCTGGGAAGATTGAATGAGTGTAAAATTTAAGGAGGGTTTGCTAAAACTTTGTTTTCAAGATCAATCAATCATTTTACTGAAATATTTTAAAATCAATATTAATGCAGGAAAAAATATGCAAAAGCAAAATGTCACATATCAATTTTAAGATGAAAATCTAAGCTTGCAATTGCATAATCCCGCCTCACCAGTTTCACCCTTCTTCTGGCTCTGTGTTCAAGAAGGATCAGGAAGACCTGTGTGATTGGAGCAACGTGGTGGAAAATATGGTCAGAGCAATAGGAAGGAGGAGAACCATATGCCACACAGCAAGGATTTTGGCTTTAGATTTTGGCTAAAGAGTCTGTTAGGTAATTAGGAAAACCACCCTGAGGTTTAAAAACACTCAGAGACCTCCACCTGTGGGTAGCCAAGAGCTGACCCCACTTCCCTCCCAGATGTTCAGATGCCTAGAAATAATAGCCAGCACTTTATTAGTAGTTATGGTGGAAATTCCATCCTATAAATATTATCCCCTAATTGGAAGGGCATCTCTATGACTTCCCCTGGGAGCTTCCAGACTTCCAGCCTGTCTGCCATCAGGACCCTTTCATTCACTAGACCTGGTTTTGGGAAGCACCTCTTCCATCCACCAAAATTATGTATTAAAAGAAGGATGAAAAGAAACTACACTGTACTCTTTTCACTGATCTATTTGTACTGCCAACATCTAAGTCTTTAAGAGACAGGTAAACCCATCAAGCTCCTTTTTCTGTTGTTGTTAGAACTATGCAATTCCAGAGAGTAAATGTCACCAGAGAATCTTACCAGGCAACAAGTAAATTAGAGTGCCATTTCTTTTCCCCCAAATTATTCACTAACAGGGAAAAAGAAAGTACCTGTGTAAGGGTAAGGAGAAGACAGAAGATATTTCTTGGCTGGCAGCTAAAGTCTAATTAGACTGACAAATCTTCAGCGCCTTCTCCAGTTATGAGGCTTGGCAGGAAAAGAACAAACCCTGGAGCCTCACTCACATTATGTAAGGCTGTTAATCAATATTAGTTGAACTCTGCTCCTAAAAATAAACTTCCCCTGGAGGCTCTGTTGTCTAGTGGTAAAAGTGAGGAGATGAAAACTGTGTAGATTCCTTATGTCATTTCTCTCAAGCTGTAGCAGGGAAAAGGTGGAAGAACCCAGAGGGGATCATTCTTTGGGCAAGTATAACCACTTTTGATACAGTGTGATCTACATGCTGCTGTAGCACAGTATTTGGGGATAAAGTAGATCTATCTTGTCTCCCAAATGCAAGGCAGTTTGATTATTCGAAGACCTGGAAAAAATCTGAGGTTCTAGTCTGGGCCTCGAAATCTGTGTGTCATCATAGAACCATGTGATATTGCTAACATTTAACCATTTTGATCCACAAAAATAGTGGTTACATACACTTCGACCTAATAGAATAGTCTATGTGTTATAACTGTTCAGGAAAGCCAGTTCCCACTCCAGAATATGAAAGAGCTTGCAGTTGCCGTCTCTCCTGATTGATGAGCTTGGGGCTCTGATTCAATCTAGGGCCCTTAGAAGAGATCCACGCCCTTGCGAGTCTGTATGAGTATGAACAGAATTGTTCCTGGGCTTATCCAGCCCTATAAGAAGGCTAAGCTCTAGGGAGATCTGTGAGTTCTGGGAGAGTCTCTTAGGCTGAAGGGGTTTCCTTATGTGAAAATTTTTGGTGTAAAGTTATGGGGTGCTTTTCACACATGATTGCACTTACTATTTACAAGGAGCCTATGGGAAAGGTACTGTAAGGCCACTTTTACAGATAATAAACCTGAGGCTTAGAGAGGCTAATCACCTGCCCAGAGATATACAGTAATATGGTTTGGCTCTGTGTCCCTACCCAAATCTCATCTCGAATTGTAATCTGCACATGTAGAGGGAGGGACCTGATGGGAGGGGATTGGATCATGGGGGCAGCTTCCCCACCCCGACACCCCGGCCACCATGATTGTGAGTTTCCTGAGGCCTCGCCAGCCATACGGAACTGTGATTCAATCAAACTTCTTTTCTTTATAAATTACTCAGTCTCAGGTAGTTTTCTATAGCAGTGTGAGAACAGACTTATACATACAGCTAAGTAACTGGAAAAACCTGGAGTCCAGCTCAGAAATTCTGACGCAAAAGCCCATGCTCTTCAACACACTGAGACTCTACCCAGAACAGACATTGCGCAGGATCAACATTTTAATCCTAAGTTTTTTCTTTGTTTTGTAATCATCAGTATCAAGGCTGAAGCATGCTTCTTACTGTCCCCAGTCTGACATTGAAAAGCTAAAAGTACTTTGCCTATAAGAATTTTTGCAAAGCATGAGAAATTGTGGCTTCCTTCTGGAATTTTCAAAAGTGGTTCACATTCAACCACCAAGTTTGTGAAGCTCGAGATGAGAATGAAATCTCACAAACCTCTTAAGTCTTTCATTTTGACTATTTATAAGGATAGTTCCAATCCAGGCTGAGCATTGTGATTTTCTGGCAATTTTCAGACAGCAGTGGCCAATGTCAAGGTGACTTTACCAATGCCCGGCACAGAAAAAGTATGTCCTGATCAGTATCCTGCTAATAGTTTATAAATGATTCCAAATGGTGATTTGCACAGAACACACTGAGCTTTTTTTTTTTTTTTTTTTTTTCTGCTGATAACTCAGGATGGAGGCTTAAAGTAAAAGAATACATGTTAGTGGTAAAAGACTCTTGTTTCTCACTTTTTCCTTCTATCCTGAAGGAAGACCAAGGAATTTGAGTGTAGACTGAGTTGAACTTTTCTATTTTAGAAGGTGACCTATCAGCACCATGATAATTACCCACCAATATTGGGGTCAGTTGTAGAGGAAGTGTTTGTGCAGTTATTGGGGCATTCTTGGTAGTAAGATACACAGGGAGCCCATTTCAGTTTACCCCTCTGGGTTCTCTCCCAATTGGCAAAGATTCATGCCAATACTTTGATTCTGGACCCCTTGTTACTCACAAACTCCCTCTTATGCATTCTCTGTTCTACTTGGACTTGGCTATCTCTCCCAGACATTATCATCTCTGCTTTTAACAACTTAGCTTCTGACTGACATTTGTCCAACCAGGAACATGTTCCTCTCACCACCTGTCCAATTGCTCTCTTTTTACAACAAGGCCTAGTAGAATGAGTGCATGAGATCCAGTCAAGCCACCCCAAGGACCACTTGCCATCCCCAACACAAAGAGCCATTCATGAGTCAGTACTTCATATTGATGGCTCATGTCAAACCCTCTTGCCCTATTTTAGATTGTAAATTCCACGAAAGTAAGGAACCTGGATTTCTTTTCTTTGCAACATTAAAAGACATGTGGATAGACAGAACATATTTTCAAAGATTCACAGAACTCTAAGCTGGTTTAAAATAAAACAGAAATTTAAAGATGGGTAGTGAGGTGTCAGAGAACCCTGTTCCTGAGATCATAGAAATTTTGATTTGCCAGGACTAATTTCAGCCCCTAAATTCTACTTGGATCTACCTTCAAATCTCTATTTCCCCCAAACTTCCTAGCCCCTACTCTAAACTACAGCCACTACTCTACCCCATTTTCTGAAGCAGATATTTCCCTGAGAGGATCTTGATTTAATACACCAATTGTGGGAAACAGACTATAATAATAATAGTTAAAATGCATGCAATCTTACTCTGAATGGTACACTTATTTTAAGCATTTTACTTATATCAACTCAGTTATCCTTATGACAATCATATAACATAGCCACTAGAAGTATACCACGCTCCCTACTTTATAATGTGGTAGCCTTAGTAATGTGGTAGACTTAGGTTGGTTGCAAATTATTGCTACTCCTCCTCCTATTGAGAAGTGCTATTTGTGTCTCCTCTGAAACTGGGAAAGCTCTGTGACTGTTTAGACTAATAGCATGTTGTACAAGGGACACTGCCAGTTACCTAGCCCAGGCTAGATAAAACTGGCACCCTCTACTTCCTGCCCCTGGAAGTACTCTCTCTGGAAGCCCTGAGCCTCTGTAAATAGAGCCCATCTACTTTGCTGGAGAAACCACAAGGAGAATCTCAGAGAATACATAGAGAGGGAAAAGGGCCCTGCTGAGTCCCATCTTCCCAGTTAACTCACCAAAGCACAAGGTATGTGAATAAAGCCAGACCCTCCAGGCAAAGTCAGCCGCTGAGTGAACACAATTATCTCTCTAGATGGGGCAGAAGAATTGCCTTGCTGAACCATGCCCAAATTTCTGTCTCACAGAATTTTGAGATCTAATGACATAATTGTTTTAAACCACCAAGTTATGGGAAAGTTTGTTTCATAGAGATAGTTAACTAGAACTTACATGACTTGTCTGGGGTCATGTAAGCTAATATGAGGATGAACAAAGTTTTAAGCCCAGCTAATCTAGCTCCAAGTACATGCACTGAATCACTATGCTATAGCCTTATCCCTGAAAAAACACAACAAATTTGGCCAAAGCACCCTGACCACCATGGAGGAAAAGCTTTCCTCAAGCTATGCTACCTTCTATTGTTAAATGACTCTAAAGTAGGTAATAAAGCCTGTCTTGTTTTCAGATGTATTCAGTAAATATTTACTGAGCACCTATGAAGTACCAGGCCTTTACTTGAGAATTATCACTCACACACTTGCTTTCTCAATGCACGTCTTAATTTTTTAAAATTCAATAGAGTACCTAGAGATATCCTTCTCAATGTAGGATCAAGACCTGATGCTTGGGCATGATTGCTATGAGTAAATTAACATCATTCAGGTTATTCACAGATAGTTCTACACTCTTACCTGTAACAAAATGGAATCAGAAAGATCAAAGCACCAATTACTTCTAAGAGGCTATAACGCTAGAGAGACATACCATCTCAAAAACTACTTGTTCACATTCACACACAGTTAAGAGCAGCACTGAAAGCACTTTACAGTTTTCCTTTGATCTGAAATCAACACTAACCCAGGTCGACCAGAAAAGAACTCCTAAAAGGATGTTTTCTTCGCTTTTGCTTTAAGAAAGAACTAGAGGATTTTCAAACAGACAGGTGTTTATACTGGTGGACCCATGTGTTTAATTTCTTTCTCCTAGAGGAGTCTCATTTTAGGAAAACTTTGCTTTAATAATGTTATTAAAGCAAAAGAGGACAGACAGTGGTATCATCTGGAAAATGTTCTATGTATGATTTCGCATATAGATAAAAAAGTGAATATGAAATCCAGTCTTCCCTACGTTTTCCCCACTCACTTCTGAAGTATCTCCCAGAGATCAGACCTTTATGAATCCTCCTCATCTAAGAAAAGTAGTGGGGTCACACAGGCATATTAATGCATCCGGGAAGGACCTTCCTTACCTGCCGTCTCTAGAGTCTGGGAATTGTCCTAAACCTTGAATAGAATTCAGTAGTTGTTGGGTTCCCAGTCCTAACATAGGTTTGGCGTGATCAACAGAATGTGTTTAAGACCAGACTAGGCTTGAAGATGAGGCTATTAAGTTTTTATGGACCACAGGGCAGAGTTCTGATGACTAGTGGTCAAGAACAAAAAAGATTTCCAAAACCCTTGACACAAAGTTATTTCCTCTAGTTAGTCTTTCAAAAAATCCAGGGCTTTTTAAACCCCTCATCCCAGTCTAATCAATTCCTGTAGGCTATTAGCTTTCCTCCAAGAAGATGTACTTACCCTAAAACCAAAGAGTCTCAACAGGTTTATAACTCATTTTTGCAGACTTGGTAGAAGTAAAAGGAAAAGCATACAAATGTAGTTCAATTATGACTGGACTTAAAGAAACACAAGCCAGAGAGAGGCTGTTGGAGAAGGCATTCCCAGTTGTTCACCTCCTCTAAAATGGCCATACGTTCTATAATGTTTAGAGTTACAATCACTAGCAGGATTTTGTATCTTGTACCCTACTTTTCTTCCAAAGCTCTGACTTTCTTAGTTTGTGGAAAGACTTTAGGAACTCACCCAGTTTATTCCCATTTATGTATGTGCTACAGGAGGGAAAGCCAAAAACCAATAATTACTACAGCTTGGTTCCCAAATCCCCATGTAACATTAAATCATCTCAAGGTCAGTGAAAATTTGGACTTACAAAGAACTACAGGACCAGCCATTCCTATGAAGAAAAAGCCATTTTCTTCTCTGCTTCCCACAGAGTTAGCAGAATACGTTCTGACAGAAACAAAACAAGTCTGCCAAGGCCTGTGCAGACAGAACTATCCTTTCACCAACAATAAACAGATCTGCTCTTGAGCTAGAGAGAGTCATAATAGAAATATACATTGCCTTTTATCTTCTTTTCAGTGAGTAGAGCAAGGCATCAGGAGTTATTGGTTTAATATCAGTAGGGAAGAGCTATTTTTTTTTCTCTTGAGCATGTGCATAGGTATGCATGTAATAGCATGTGTGACTGTAACAGTGCTATGCTAACCAGGTTTTTAGAAGCCTTTTGAAAACCGTAAAATTGCCCTTATGACATTGTCAGCATATACAATTTCAAATTGTTACTATGGAGACATGTAAAGAACTGTCTTTGCTCAAGGAAAAGGAAAAAGGAAGGCAACAGATAATACACTTACCATTACCTAGCTCACATATATTTAATTCTGAAAAATGGGAACACATAGGTGGTATAATTGATTATTGACTTTAAGTTAACAATGTCCATTGGAGTCAATGTAAGGGTGATGTTAAAGACACAACTGAGCTCCTGGATAATGTCTTAAAACTGAGAAGCAAATGGGACAAGTGCTAATCTACTGAATGTTCTATAAACACTAACTAGGCTAGGGGTAAGTAATTGTCCCACAAGCGACTGGAATATCTTACGGTATGCCAGAGCATTTAAGGTTAATAACTCAGTTAACCTCCTGCTCCCTACTAACTAGATTTAGCAAATGCCAAGGGAGTCAGTGAAGTATTAAGCTTAGTTTGGATATAATTACTTTCAAATGGAAAAAAAAATTGCCACAAAAACAAGGACTTCCGGTATAGCCAAACTCAAACCTTCAATTTTCTACTATAATTAGTATCTGGATCAAATATGAAGAAAACAAAATGGGCACAAACCTGACACATGATTAATGAGGACTTGATAACAAACACAAAGACTGCATTTTACAAGGATTAGTTGCACTTCTAACTTTAACTTCCCCTGATTTAATGGTACCCATTGACCTCAATAATGAATGATTCATGTTATAGCAAAGCCATCTGGAGAATGTGAATGAAATTGAAGTAGGATATAGGCTTTCATATGATAACAAATTTTCCTTCCCCTCCTTTCCCTTTCTGCTATTTGAAAAGAAAAGGTAATAAAATCAAAGGAGAGAGTATTTCATACTCAAAGTGTAGTCCATTGCTCATTTTGAATAACAACTTTACCATTTCAGGGATAAATACAATAAGAATAACAACCCATGAGTGCCACAGACTTTTATGACTTCTTTAGCAATGACTTCACCCTTCTCTTCTCCTGGGTCTCATTACTGTGAGTATCGGCAGGCATCCTTCTTACATAGTAATTCAAACTCTTTAGCTACATGAAACAATGACCATGATAACAATGTTTCAAAGATAAAAATGCAGATGCAATTAATACTTGGAAAAAGGCCTACCTGAATGCTGGCGGTAGAGCGATTCTTACGGGTTGTGGTAGTCGCCATTGTAGTAGTGGTTTCCATGACAGTAGTAGACATTTCTGGTGGCATGGAGGTCGTCTGTGTTGTTCCCAAAATTGATGGGACTTCTCCAACCAGCCGAACACTTCCATTGATTTTAATATTGGGGTTGTTCTCAGCTGCCATGTTCAGTACTTTCAAACCATCATAATAGAGCCCAGAGAGTTGGCCTTGGAAGAGGCGTCCTTTGTCCTTTCCACCAATGGCTATTTGCGCCTGAGTGTTGAAGATGGTTAACTGCCGGCCTAGTGGGTTGGGTGGAGGAAACATTATTATTCTCATACATTTTCCCTGTTTGCCTTACCTGGTCTAAATGGACCAGGCATCATAACAGGCTTCCTTGAGCAATTGAAGGGGAGGAAAAAATAGACACAAAACCTCAGTACTGACGTTAGCAAGTAACATTTCATTATGGTTATCTCTTCCACTGTCTAGCTGAAAATCTTTGATAACTTGAACAATCAAGTCTCTATTTCTTTACAGTGAGGAAGAAGAAAACTTGGTGCAATGATAAGAGGTATTACAGTCCTCTTGGGTATATAATTGTGGATGACAGAAAGAAACACTCAAATCAGGTGATGACCAGAATAAATTACAGATACCTACTGCATTAATTTTTAAAGCTATGAAGTAAAATAATGAGAATGAAAAGAATTATATATGGACAAAAAAAACTCAGTGAGGTGACTCAGAAAACTAAGCTTAAAAACTAGGCCTGATAATTAAATTAGCTGAAATTAAATTTTAGTTAAGAGACTTGGACTCATTGCATACTTGTAAAAATGAACTACTAGTCACCAAACATATCATTTCTCATCACCAAACATTTCCTATAAATCTTCATAGGGCATAATATTCTATTTTCTGTTTAACAAAATCATGAGAGATAAATTCCTATCTCTATTAATCGGTTTTTAGGAGGATGGATTATGGACCCACAACTAAATTATTCCCTCAGTATGAAATATAAGCATATTGGTAATGCTCCAGTCCTGGGGAAGTTGTCCTTCAGATTTAATAAATTTTTTTAAAGTGGATGGGTATTAATGAAGAAAGCAACACACAAACTCCTTAAAATGACATAGAGGTGTGTTAGTGAGTTGAAGAGTATCAGTAGCTCACTTTATTTCAAGTTTCCACGTTGACACTGTTTATACCACTCTGAAAAGTATCAAAATAAAAAATCATACCAGTATAGAGTTTAGAAGAATGAAACCCAACTAAACTTACTCCCAACTCTTTCTACTTATAAAACTCTCTCTCAAGTACAAGATTTTTTTTTCCCAAGAAAACTCAAAGGGCTTTTTAAAACTTATTGCAATTTATCAGAACAGCAACATGCTAAGGCCTTCTTTACTGTTATTTCTCTAGATAAATTCATCTTGCTTTTCCATATGAAGGAAAAAAGAAAGACGTAATAATGGAATTAAATATATGCCTTCTGAATTTTTCTCCACTTAATGATCAAACAAGGCTCCACTCATTCTTAATCTAATCACCTGAATTACCTTAGCCAGAAATAACTAGAAACGATTTTGTTATTTCTGGCTACTTAATAAAAGGAGAGTGTTTTAACAACTGAGTTTTTTGCTTTATAATATTCAGTATCAACAGAGGGATAATGTCATGTTTGGGCTTTAAAAATCTACCACTATTATATGGTCTTCAAGGCTACACAATGCTGACCTATCCTTGAATTCCTGGTGTATAATGTGAAATACCTTCTCAATGTATAACGATGAAAGAAATGGAAGTGGCAGAGAAGAGAATGCTCTTCTGTCAGAGGATACTCCTTAGATAAGAGTTAATTCTGCTCACTGGGTGACTCATAGTGCCCATTAATCAAGAATGATTTCTAAATAATACCCCCTCTGGAAGCTTTCAACACTGCAGTATAGTGAATTGGCCAGAGAACTTTGTTATAGTGAAAACGATCTATACTTTATAAAAATCTCCAGAATCTGAAAATGGGATCTGCTGGCCTTAATGATTACAGAATTACCCAGATCCCAAGGGTGCAATCAAAACAGATCTCATAGATTTTCATCATTTTCTCAGCAATTCATTTAGTGTGTTGTGCGTATGCATCATTGTCTGTATTTTGTCCTCTGTCCTCTTCACACAAGATGCAGCAGAAAGTTCAATGCATAATAACACTAAATAATCTGCTGGAGTTCATACTTCTTTACTGTTTATTGTTAATGGTTGTTTTTGTTTTTGTTTTTTTGTTTTTCTGGAAGCCCTGAGCTTACTACAAAAGAAATGAAATGATGGAAGGGGAAAATAAATTCTCCCTCAACCCCACAGAGGCATTTGAAGCAGCTTAACATAATAAATTAGAAGCAGCTGCCTAGTAGAAGATTTCTAGGATAAAATTTCAGTGTCTTACATTAGACAGCCTTAATGCCAAGAGATACCTTCCGTGCACACAACTGCTGGCCAATCATAATATTTATCCATCTCTTTATTTTGTTTATAGTTCACTGGTGATAAGTTAACAGTTATACTTGATTACCGGTAGAAAATCTCACATTCTAATATTCTTGAAAATAATTCACAATGATAACCTCTATAATAGTTTCTCATCTTATTTCTCCAGTGGTGTTATTATGCCAATGCTTACAAATAAAAAGAGGGTCAGAGAAAACTGAAATGCAAAGCCGAATTACACTGGCTAGAGATGATGAGTCTCCTTCATTCCATTTGCCATCATTCACTCCACAAAGTGCTCTTTGCCTATTCAAGACTTATCCAAGCATCAGGAAAGGCAAGGCAGGTTTCCTGGGCTGCAAGATTAAACTGCCCCTCTACTCCCGACTACAGCTACTTTCCCAGAGAGATCTGACTCATCACTTCTTGAGAATAAGACCCTGGTGGAGTGCGACAGTAAAGGGGGTTCTCTATGTTTCAGTTTTTCATCTTGCCATAGGAAGTGTTGGTTTTTCTGTTTGCTTGTTTGTTTCATGGTCTGTTTCTGGCTAGATATGCTTTTCTGCTGTAGTAAAACCCTCTCCTAGCCCCCTGTACCTTGGATTAGGTGGTTAATGGCAAAGCAACCAATCAGTAAAGGAATAGTAGAGCACTCTCAGTGTCCTGCCATCCCTTCCTCTGATCAATTTATCTCTCAGATAAACAGGGGTTAGTGAATAACAGAAATAACCATCACTATTCATTCCCTATGAAGAATGGGAAGAACTGACCAGTTTCTTTTTATCATTTGCCCAAGATTTCACAAAATCAATGCCAGATCTCATCATTCTCATTATTTTCACTCATGGCTTATGATCAGATTTTTATAATAACTGACCATTATATGTACATAAAGACATATATATACATACACATATGCATATTTATGTATATATATCCTAATCTGAGAACTATTTTATCTTTCTTAATACAAAATTTTGTTATAACACCAGTACAGGAATTGTAGCAGGTTACTTTTTGTTTTAGATGCCCATCCTCTTGGAAGTCATTAATTATTACCTCATTTGGACATCAAGTTCACATACTGCTTAAATTAAATCTTTGCATGTCTCCAGTCAGTGTTGCACAAAGACTAATTAATTAAACCTCAGAACACCCTTGGGGAATAGGCAGTATTATTTTTCCTGTCCTCAGATGGGAAATCTGAGATATAGAGAGGTTAAGTGGATTGTCTAAGGTCAGAAAGTTAGTCAATAGTAGACAGAGCCAGAAAAGAGACTTGGGAAAGGTATGACCCAGCTCTCCTCCCCAATGACAGAAATGACTCCAAACAGGCATTCCAAATACTTCCAAATGCATCTGTCTAATCATCCATCTATCTTTACCCTTTATATCATCGTCTTTACAGGTCTTTGGTATATTTTATTTCTTTTGAAGGGAAGGTTAGCTAGGCAGAGGAAGAGGTAAGATAATAGAATGAATAGATGTTACTCACCCAAATTACAACAAACATTTTTTTTCAGTGAACAAAATGCAGAAGAGAAACTCACGGGTTGAAAATAATTCTTTTCAATATTATATGCATATATAATCATACATATATTTAATTAAGAAACTAGGATATCTTCCCCCGTCCCACTCAACCACCCCTCCCCCGCATCCCAACCCCTCAACTTGAATAATTGAAAGCATCCTTTTATGTGAAAGCCAACGGATAACAATTCTATTGTAAGAAAAACTAAAAGCCTACTAATAACTTTATAATGGTTTATACAAATGAAAATGCCTGGCATGCTATTAAACTTAGACTTAAAAGGCAATGGAGTAAAATAAAATATTATTAACATAAAATTGAAAGAAACAAAAAAGTTTCTCAGGCACATGAGACTCAGACATGCATCTAGTTTGCTTTTCCTGTTTAAAGTGAGGCAATCATTGTCTTCAATGTTAAAGGGACTTTATGAGCTGATGATTACTAAACAAAATTATTTGCTTTTAGAGTTATTCTTATTTTAATTAGACCACATACATTAAAACAGGGCAAACAGTTAAGACTTCGTGAGGATTTTCCACGTTTAAAGGTCTGAATGTCTTCCTCCAACTTAAAACTGTAGTAGTCCTTTGCTCTTTAGGTTGTATACTAAGTAATATACCTGGTTACTTCTTCTATATAACTCAATGAAATCTCTACAAATGTTAAGAGCTCCCTTAAGGTGTTGAGACAAGAGTAGCTTATATTGGCTCAACAATAACAAAAAAGAGTAAATATCTTCTTAGAGACTTTTTTCTTCATTGAAAGACAATGGTTTATTTCCTAACAGCTAGAAGCTACACAGGAAAATTCTAACATCAGTTATAACCGCTGCCCTCTTTTATTAACAGTGGTTGTTGTCTCCAGCAAATCAGAGACTGCTGTTTTGCCTTTCATGAACCTTTTCTTTTCCAACTCATTATGTTAACTACTTACACTTTTGTTGCATAAAACATCAAATACACAAGGGTATCCACACAACCAAAGTGTAAAATAAGTTTGTGTTTGTGTTTAGTTTCAGTCAGCAACTAGGACACAATTAATCTCTTAGAAAATAATTTTGCCTCTGTAGGTTTTAAAGGCAAAATTCATCTTTTTCATCTTTTAAGAACAAATGTTTAAAAAAAATGCTCCCCTTATAATATTTGTTTTAAGTAGTTTAAGTTACAAGAGTCAATCTATGGTTTTTTGTTTGTTTGTTTGTTTGTTTGTTTTGTTAACCATGCTTCAAGCCAAAACAGCTTCAAGGTGTAAGTTTAAAAAGCACTTTTGAAACTTCTTTAGAAAGCTTTGGTGTAAAAGGTAATTTAAAACAAATTAATAAATAATGTCATGCAGTGGTTAAATTGCCATAATACATTTCTGTTCTAGAAGTTCCTGGAATTTCTTGTTTGTGTTTGTCATGCTGATAGCAGACTAGAAGTTAGTCCCTTTAACTGTATTTTAATGGCAATGTATTATAGCATGATTTATCAACATATGGCAGGTGGAAGCTGACACAAATTATAATGAAAATTAAAACAGTCATTTATGCAGCAGGCGATTATCATTTAAGGAACATTTATTTGCAGGCTTTAAAAATGAGGGTTTAGGATCAAATGATTTTAAAATGAAAGTTTTAATGACGGTTACCTTTTTCCTGCAGCCACTCCTCTACAGGCCGATTATATTTGAAGGGGATTTTCTGTTTTACCATTTGGAAGCGTTCATTATCAGTGTTGCCTTTAAAGTTTAAAAAACAGCTTAAAGAACAATCTGAAAAGTCAATAAGTCATTCAAAAACATCCTAGGTTTTTTGGTTTGTTTTATGAAGTTTTTAGAGATAGATATCAATTTATCTTTAGTAGAGGTGGAGTTGAAGTCACTCTGCCCTTGGCTGATAGGTTTAAAGGTCAGGTTAGTCTTAGCCATGCAGTACTCCATCATGTTTTGGAAAAGTGGCATGGAATGGGAATCCTTAAGTGGTTTGGCCGTTTTATCTTCACTCTCTCTCCATCTCATCTCAACCATACCTTAATTGGGCCAGTTGAGGCACAAGGATCTCCTTGACCCATGAGTAATTCAGCTGTCAGATCAGTTTCACGTGTGAGAGGGAATCCTCACTCCAGTCAGGCAAGCTCCACTATTAATCTACTGTATTCCCATCAGAAACACAGGGCCATGTCTTTCTTTTCTTCTCCTCTCAAGTGTTTGCAACTGCTTTATGTTCTGACAGAGGGAAGGCAGAGAGGACAATTTAAGCCTTGATGGCCAAGGGAGACTTCTTATTCCATAAAGGATGTCCTTGCATCTCATTACCTATGTCAAAGAGGTAGATCAGTACAGATAACCTTTTATATCACTGTCTTTCCAGATTTGTTCCACATTTTAAAATAAGGAAACTCAAAATCTGGAAATAGAGATAATTATAAATATAGGGATATAACATTTGTAGCCTTTTGAGCACCTATATTTTATAATAGACACTGATTTTGTATATTTAACCTCCCTCCACTTCCCTCCCTTCCTCTCTCCCTCCTTCTTTCTCTTTCTCTTACCTTACTATGAGAGGACCTTCCTGCATAAGCATCCATTCATAAAGCCTGTTAGGAATACTTCTTCCAAGCATGAAATATCTAATTAGTTTCAAGGCTCAAACATAATGGTTTTAACTGCTAGTATGCCCCCCTCTTCCTTCATAACTGTTATTACCACTGCTGAATGGTTTCCATAATTAGGACAGACTTGGAGAGTGGTACTGTGGAGATACACCCTTAATGAATATGCTTCAAATAACAAAATGATGAAGCCATGCCTTGGGAACTGTTCTATCTCATCAACCAACCTCACATTGATCTGGCAGAAATTAGTGAATTGTAATTCATTACTTTGATTCACAGGCCTATATTGCAACTTGGGGAACTCCATTCCAAATTACCAATATTAAAATGAAAGAAAATCTCAAACCAGGTGGCCTGGAAACAATTTACAAAGAAGTCTAAAAGCCATAAAGAATATTAGAATTGCATATAGCATCAGACCAAATGAATAGGGGCATGCTAAAGCATTTCAACTGCAGGGCCATCTCCATATAGGAGTCATTATTGGCTGAGAAGATTCCACCTGGAATAAACTGGTACCTACCTTCTGTGTTGGGAAGGTAGGGGTGTAGGATGGGAAAAGGGTAGCAATACTGGAGGATGTTCACAAGGTTCCCCATTCACTTCTCATATAGACAAATTATTCTAAGAAGCTGACTCATATCTTTACTACCAGGAATTTTAAAAATAAGAACTTATAAAACAGGCAACTATGAATCTGCTTCTAGCCTATGTTTTGGGACCGTATCTGGTTGGTACAGGGTATAACATATTAATGCATCAAAAAATAAAATGCAATAAAAACAATTAACAGTTTTGAATTACAGTGGATAATTTAAAATTTTCCTCAAGGAATCATTTCTCATAGAAAACAATGGAGAGGGCAGGCAAGGAGGAAAAAGAGAAAGGCAACTTAATTTCTTGGTGCTTCAATAGCCCGTGGTGAAAGACTATAGCTATGGATTAGAGATCATTATAATGGTCTACCTTGGTAGGTCTTGGGACAACGTTCTATTCATTAAAAACAAAGTTGGGTAAACTTTTTAGATGTTTTCATAGAAAAGAACGTGTACCTTTTGAAACAAACCTACATCTATAACTCATAATCCTACCCTACAGGTGACAGATACCATAAAGGATTTCATTCATCCTCCAGGGTTTTAGACACAACAGAATACCATACTGAGAAAAGGTAATTGGCTTGGGCCGGATCTGCCTTGAATGTATCCTATTACTTTGGGTTTTCTGTATCCGCCATTGTTGGCTACACATTAAATATATTAATGACCTTCATTCTACTTACTATGGAATAGATTAGTGAAGTCAATAGCAAGTATAAAGCTACATATTCTTAGCAAAATGCAGGGCAAAATCAGAAGTAACTAAAATTCCAAATGTCTAGAATTTAATTGCACCAAATTAATTAAGAAGCTGTATTAATTTACTTCCTCCAAATACTTAGGGCTCTTGGCCCTCCTAAGCATCCCCACCCTCATCATAAGCATCCCCACCCTCATCATCTACTCTCTTTCAAATGTAAAGCACCACAGAAAATAATCTGGGGCATGGTACAGGCTAGAAAAGAAATAACTAAGTTAGATAAACAGTAGGTGACATGGGGAAGGACAGCATGGCCATGATTCAACCTTAGACCCTTCTGAAAGTGACAGAGAGTCATTCTTCTCCACCTCAGCTTTAAAGACATTTAGAAAAAAGTTTTAAGTTTTCCACACCAGATTGATAGTATCTGGCACTAAGGATAGCAATCTTGCATGCTGTTAAAAGTTGTGAAAGATGGAAGGTCATTTGGAAAACCAAATTTGTTTAAATTGCCGCATTAACATTGTTCTTAGTCTCTTTTCATGTTCTTGTTGGTTTTTATTTTAATTTATCTCAAACATTAGTAAGAACTATTTTAGAAACATGTGCATGAGAATGAATTATTTGCCCCATGCCCCATTTGCTAGGTGGATTGAAGAGCAAACAACCTTCTAAACATAAGTATTCTTATACAGGGCTACTCTAAAAGCTGAAAAAACCTCACCAAATTCACATACATTCTTATTAAATCTTTAATGATATTCAGTCATACATTTCATATAGCAACAAGTATGTACATTTAAACAAAGTGTGAAATCAATTCTTCAACAGAAAGTGATGGCTATACTCAAGAAAGAATGGCCTTATGAGTAGTAAACATCATAATATCATTAAAAGTAGGCATATGTGCATTACTAATTAGAGAGAAAATGTAATAACTTCATTTCTTAAGCACACTGAGAAATCTATAAATTGCACAAAGAGATCTTCAAATAAACCGTTCTTAAATTACTTCTGTGGATCCAACACCTATATGGGACTGGATTTTAGAAAAAACATATTATTCACATTTTATTATACTTAAATATATGTGTGTTTATTCCCATCTATTTTTGATAAGGGATTGAGAATGTTATACATTTGGCCTCTTCTGGTCATTTTCATTTGGACCACTGGCTCTAAAGTATTTCAATTCTTGGAGACGTGTGCAACAAGCACATGCACTGTGGAATTATAATATTGTGAAGAACAGAATACTTTGAGGTGAAAGTATTGAAGCCCAACTGGTTCATAGTTCCAACCTTTACACTCCAACCTCACATTTCCCACTTTGGGTGAATCCACTTGGGTGAATCCACTTAGGATAAAAGGAAAAGGGAAAGACACGGAAAGCAAACTGACCCTTGAGTAGGCCTGAATATACATCAATCCGTCTTTAAGGTGAGACTCAAAATTTGTTAACAGTCTCCAAGGAATACAATTATCTCAAGTGAAAAACTGAAAAATAGAACTCTTGTGTAGCATGGAAAATAAATTTTACAACACTGTGCTTACACTTTATTGGTCCAAACCTAGGTCCTATTTAATTAGAAGGTATACTAATACTCTTAAAGCCATAATCAAAACAGCATAGGAGTTAAGACCATGGGCTCTGGAGACAAATCTGGTTTTGAGTTCTAACTTTATCACTTATTAGCTGTGTGACCTTGGGGAAGTCACTTGGCCTCAGTTTCCCCATTTCTCAATTTACCATAGGACTTAGTATAGAATAACAGGGAGTACAGCATATTTAAACTATTATTATTAATATTACTCAACTCTTTTCTAATGATCAGAAGGAAGCTCATTAGTTCCATGGTGTCCTTCCCTCGTCACACTACCTTATCAGTCCTTCATTCAAACATGACCGTATTCTATTTGGTCTCACAAAAATCATCTTCCAAAGAGCAACTGACCATAGAAAATGTAACATCCTTAATATTCCCTTAAATCTCTTATCTATCACTTTATATGTTTCTGTATCTTCTAAAACATACTCAGCTAAACCCATTTCCAAAACAAAGTGGATTTCTAAAACCACTGAAAGTAAAAGAGCAATTCAGGCATTGACAAATGTGATTTCTTGGTCCAGCCAAGGTAATGATGATATACTGCTGCTAAGTTGAGAAAGAGTGGCTTAAAGGTTCTGCCAATTTGCACCAGGCTGGCAGAAAGCACTTTCTTGCAGGTAGACTATTAATACCACCTGAGATGTTGTCAAGCACATGGACATGCTAATAGGAATATCCTAACAACATTCATCTGTGCAAAATGAATGCCAAAGGTATTTTTGAATTTTGTCTTGAGCCCTGAAATAAAGGAGGAAAAATATTTTCTTTATTGCTTTGTTGACACTAAAAAAATCAGACTGTGGGTCTAATGAACACTCAAAGAACAAATGCTATGTATTAAAACCAGAGGCAAAAAGAAAATCAATGTAGTGGTACTGCTGCCCTCAAGTACTAGGGCAGTTTAGAGGCCCTTGCCATGTGTCTTTCCCCAAAGAACTTTCTAAGTTTCAGAGAAAGTATATGACACTAAAGGAAGGGAACTCCAGGAACTCTGAGCTTGGCTCGAGTCACATTTCTGGCATTATCCCAGGTCAACTCAGAGTCAGAGAGGGAGGTGTTGCGCACCCAAAGGCCATCTAGAATATTTGGCCACTTGTAAGTGATAGATGGATCTCAGCAAAGAACTAATATCTTGTATTTATAAAGTGCCTTTCGACCAAGGAGCTCAAAATGTAATTATAAGCATCATCTCATTAATCCTCACTACACACCTTTGGGGCAGAAGAAAAAAGAACTATTTATATGTTGCGAGCCTTGATCCTTCAATGTGCCAAAGTAAAGAAATTAATGTCTTGGAACAGAAAACTGATCGGCTTGGGGGAAGTAAATTAATAGATCCAGAGAACAAGGGAATTATTAAGTAAGGGAGCTTTTAAAGTGGTTCCTTGAGCCAGGGAGACCCTGGAAAGAAGTGCAAATCACCCTGGCCTACACCAAGTTGGCTGATAAAGCTCACCTGTACATGTCTTGTGGATATGTTCTGATAATGGCAAATATATATGGGTAGACAGTATCATTTTCTTCCTAAATTAAAGTTGTAGTATGGATTTACCAACTCTAGGCTGTGCTAGTTGAACTGTTGAAGCAAAGATGGCCCCAAACATGAGTGAAAGGAACATTGGAGTCAGACGAACTTTGAATCAAGTCCAATCAGACATTTATCAGTTTTGTGAACTTGGGCAATTTATTTAATCTAGGTGAGTCTTGGTGTCTTCATCTGTTTGTTTTATCCAAATTAAATGCAAAATCTCAGGCAAGGGCTTAGCTTTTGGGGAGCCAAAAGAGGTTGGGTGTTGAGAGAGCCTTTGATTTATTTTAATTCTTAGGATCTTTCCCTAACACTTGTCTAAGGCTTAGAAAAGAAAGTTCTTTCTCCCAGTAAGGAGGCTTAAACACCATGGGGATGGGAGTGAGCGTAAATCCTCACCTTGAGAACCTTCCAAACCCTTTTTCAGTCTTGATAATTTCATTGAGCTCTAGCCTCTGCCTATGTTGTCTCACTGATGAGCCTGTAGATATTTAGTTATCATGTCCAAATATCTTTTTTTTTTTTTTCTTTGAGATGGGCAGGCTGGAGTGCAGTGGTGTGATCTTGGCTCACTGCAGTCTCAGCCTCCCGAGTAGCTGGGACTATGGGCATGCGCCATCATGCCCCGCTAATTTTTAGTAGAAATGGGGTTTCACTATGTTGGCCAGGGTGCTCTCGAACTCCTGACCTTGTGATCCGCTCACCTCGACCTCCCAAAGTTCTGGGATTACAGGCATGAGCCACCACACCTAGTCTATCATGTCCAAATATCTTACAGACTATGGAATAGGAATGAAACCATGCTAGAGATGTAACCCTGGTATATTATGTCCAGCTGTCCAAATGTTCATGCCCTATTCCTCGACCTTTGTTGCTGGTTGAATATACATGTTTTGTGCATACATGTTAATATTAGACTTCTCTTTCATACCCTAAACAAATCAAAGATCCATTTTTGCTGAGGTATTATGATACTAAAATGATTTACTTTGATGCAATAATTACAACATATATTACCAATTATTATCCTTTCTCTGTACTTTGAGTCCATTTGTAACTCACTTCCTGAAGCTCATTTCTCCTAGGGTTTCTCCTCATCAAGGATACTTTCAATCCCAGTTAGGTTAATAAAACTGGGCCCAGGAGATTGCAACCTCTTTATTCATTCCTATAATTTAGGAGAATATTTTCAAGCAACTTCAAATGAAACTTTCTTCAGTATGCCAGGTCAACCTGGCACCAATTCTTTATTTAAGACCCCCTCTTAAAAATGCCATGTTATAAATTAACAAAACATAAACTGACTATAAAATTTGCTTTCCTTCCTCAAATGTTGTCACTTTCTTTCCTTCTATAATTATTCTGAAATATACACTGAAGCTACAGTAGTTGATTTCAATGTCTGAATTTTGTCTAGTTCCTTTCTGGTAACCATGCTTAGTTTTAGCCATGTCTTAGTGCATTTTAAGTTTTAGTTTCTTCATATTTAAAAGGGGATCATAATAATAATTGCAACATGGGATTGTTGTGAGAATAAAAAGGAAATGTGTGTAAAGCATGTTGCAAATCTGTGGCACATAATAATCCCTCAATATATGATTTGTTATAACAAGTGCCTGATTCAGGAGAGTTAAACTAAAAAGAAGGCAAACTCCACAAAATTACTTCCCTACAGAATTTTGGTATCAAATATTTTCAAAAATCCTTTTCAAAATAAAGCTTTAATGTTTGCTCTTCAGTCATTTGACATGTGATCCCTTCAAGATTTCCCCAGGTGCCTTTCCTCTTATCACTTATTTCCTCCTTGCTGCAAAAGGCACACAGTGTTATTTTGGGGCTCACTCTTCCCCGTGATCCATGCCTTCCCACGTGTCCACCCTCTGTGTGATCTCCGCTTCTC
Source organism: Rhinopithecus bieti (assembly GCF_001698545.2). NCBI lineage: Eukaryota > Metazoa > Chordata > Mammalia > Primates > Cercopithecidae > Rhinopithecus > Rhinopithecus bieti. The sequence continues at coordinate 320,167 of NW_016805866.1, read as the reverse complement.
TGTAATGTTGTTCTTCCTTTTATTTCTATCTACCCTCATCCTCCCACTCCCCATCCCCATCTCCTCTCATTCCTCTCATGTTTGGTTTTTTATTTCTAAGTAGAGAACATCAAACTAATGTTTTTGAAGCCAGAATGCCAGAATATTTTATTTAAATTCTGTTCATTTAAATATACATATGTGGTGTCCCCACACAGCTCAGAGGACAGGGAGGAGGTTTGTGAGGACAATTTCACTGCACAAACACAGGAACACAAGAATATTGTCATCCTGTGAACAGGAAAGTCATGCCATTATTAATATCTCTGATGCTCAAGAAACTTATGACATAGTAATCCTTCCCTTTAGAGCTGATAGAATTGCCAGTGTTTATAAATTGAAGACGTTTTAGACCAACCTTGAACCCCCATGCCTAAGAATGAATTTATTATTTCCAAAAGATCTAAAAGTAACAATCACTGTTCTAGTCACCACACACAGGAGGCCTGACTATTATAGTGATTTGCAACTGTTGCTTAAACAACTACATCATAACAGGACCACATATTAAGCTTGTTTCCAACTAAAACTCAAGACAGTTTCTAGTTGAATGGTTTCCCAAAGAAATTATTCCATGTTGCATTCATACAACATACTTTATGAACTTCAAACAGGTATTTATATCTCATTAAATGTATTCTTTTTGTTTCATAACAGCATTCAAACATGATAAGAAAAAGTTTGTCTCTAGGATTTTGTTTCTGGTAGGAGATACCTCTCTTAGCTTTGTGTTATCTGCAAACTTAATAAGCATATCTTTTGTGCATTCATTCTAGTCCCTGAATAGAAAGATTATGATGGAGCTATAAAATATCTAAAAATACTTTGAAACTCCTCTGTGTCAGAGGTGAGGTTTGATTCTCCAACCTTGATTGTGGGCTGGACTTAGTGACTTGATTCTACACAGTAAAATACGGTAGAAGCAACAGTGTGTGGACTTAGAGACTAAGTCATAAAAGGTGCTCTCTCTCGGACCACTCAGTTCGAGCAAGCTAGAGTCTTGTCATGAAGACATTTAAAAGGTTCTGTGGAAACATACATAAGGCAAGGAACTGAGCCAGAGAGTAACTGATGCTTCCAGTCAACATCCATGTGAGTGAAAGATTTCCAGGTAATCAGATCTTCCAGGCCTAGATAACACTGAGATCACTACAGCCCTAGTTCATACCAACTGCAACTCATCAGACATCTTAAGCCAGAATCACTCAACTAAGCTGCTATCAAATTCTGACCTATAGAAACTGAGATAATAAATGCTTTTATTATTTAAGTGTACCTCGAACTTTACAGCGTAACCAGAAAGCTTCAAATGATGGAACACAGGCAGGTCTCTTTAAGATCCCTTCATAGTTCTCTGTACATTACAGTATACTTCTTTGGGGAAATTAAGATATACTCTGCACAGTATTTATAGTATCCTCCTTACCTACCAATTTGCTATTGCTATCCAAGAGAAAGTTACCCTAGCATGCGTGAGTTTTTGTTTGTTTGTTTATTTGTTTTTTAATAAGTCCAGGTTAGTTCTCAGTCATCACCATATTCTTTTTTAAATCTAGCTAAATGTGTACCAATTTTTGGTCAAATGAAACACTGGAGAAGTTTTATATATCAGTCCCGAGTTTAAGAGATTCATCCTATTATACAATGTAAAATTTAGGACACTTTTCCCAAACTAGTTTTCTATTCTGACTGACTCCTGTTAATTATTTCTGAGCGAACATTAAAGGGGCTTAGAATTCAAGTTCCTTAAGCACTTCTAACGTTATTCATCTAAGACCCAGAAATTAGAGTTTCTTTGAAGAACTCTATTACCATTTTCTCACCATGTGAGGGGTGGAAGGGGACTGGATTTTCTTATTTATTTTGTTTGTATTCGTCCTTATAGTCTGAAGGAAATTCTTTTTGCTAAAGAATATATTAGTGACAGATGTAGATGTCCATTTAGGGAGTGAAGGAATTTCAGGTAATCACAAAGGTCCCTCTTTAGAGTAAATACTTTCCCATTTTATAATTACACAAAAACAGTTTCCGGGAGTAGAGTTTGCTGGGATTTATAGCTTATAATTTGAAAGAAGGAGCCCATAATTTTTAGGTTGTGGAGACCTCAAAGACCATCTAAGAAATATATTTTCTCTATTTCGATGTTTCTCAAACTTCTGCTTAGAACATCATTAGAAAAAGAACTCCTGGCAACAAGCAAACATCAGAGAGTATCGATCTTGAAGACAACTTTCTCCCCATAAAGTTAATAATTAAAGAATTGTCTACACTCCTATTTGTTCGGCTGCATAGAATTTTTAAGGCTTCTTAAAAATTAAACCAGCTGGCAGCCATGTATCATTTAGTGCAAGATTCAAAGGTCAGATATACACTATTAAAATGTGGTACAAGAATCAAAATTTTCCCAGAGAAGAAATAACCTCAGGGGATGCAGTAGTTGTAGTATATCTTGAATTCATACAATGCCTCGTTAATTCTACTTGGCAAATTAATTCAAATTGATTTGTTTGTGAGAACTGCAACATGGCCTCAAATCTGGCTACAAACAAAGGATAATGATAAACAAAGTACTGATCTCAGAGAAATGTCTAGGGAAAAGTATGGATCAGCATCGGGGCTGTTTTATAACATAACTATCTTACTTTAAAAAGAAAAGAAGAAAAGAGGAAAGGGAGAACATACCCTATATAAATATAAGACATTTTACAAATAACACTGATAGATCGTAAATGCCAAAAACAAAGGAAAATGAAATATTTGAAAGCATCCAAGGGAACATGAATGTGGATAATTTTTTAAATGGGCATTTCATTAAAAAAATCAATTTGACTTAAAGCAAAATGATCAGACATAGAGAAAAAGAGGAAAAAAATAAAGTAAGGCTTGGGATATGGCAGAAAGAATCAAGATTAATTTCAAAAAGCCATGTACTAAAGAAAAGAAAGGACAATCCCTTAGTGAAAAGTACTGATTTCCAACCTCAGCTTGAGACTTGAATCAGGGTTGGAAGGAGAAAATTTACGAGGGAAATATGATTATTAGAACCAGAGCCTTTCTTCTTTTCCAGTGTGTTAAATTGAAAAAATAATAGCTACAATCCCATTTCAAAATCTGTCTCTTGGTAGTGAGACTGTTACTCCTCTCACGACAGTTTGAATCTGTCTTTTCACCCTTGGGGTTCTGGGTGGGCTGTGGGACTTGCTTGGGCATATGGGCCACTAGCAAATGTGATATAAGCTGAGGCTTGAAGAGCCATCTGTGTATGAATGCTTGCCCTTGCCTGCTGCCTACACCTGAGATTGCCATGTGAACATCCATGAGAAAAGAAACCCAGCCATGTGAACCTACTCAGCCATCTGAGCTGAGGCCCCTGAGGGGTACATGAGGCCATCAAGATCATCTAGCTCCATCCAAGCCAACCCAGAAGAGAAGAAAACACCCACATGAGCCATGGAAATGTGAGCCCATAAATAACAAAGTTTTGGAGTGGTTTGCAATGCAGCGAACCTAAATGATATAGCCAGGAATTCAGGAGATCCAGGAAGAACAGGGGTCTGAGAGTGGGTGAAGGAAGCACCATCTCCTATGAGGGTTTCCATCAAGGCTCAGCAGGAGGAGGGAAGCAGCTCTGTTGCAGTCTCCGGAGTCAAAGGAGTTTGTGTGGCAAAAGTCTTAGGGGTGCAAGGATGGAGACATGGACAGCTGGGCCCCTGTTGCCTATTCTTAGCCCTGTTCCACTATCTAAGGAAAGAATTACCAAATCCAAAAGAAGAGATGCAATAATGCAGTTCCTGAGAGAATAGGGTAAGGCTGAGGGAGTTGGGAAAGGGAAGGAAAATCGGAGAAAGGTGGATGCATGTGTTGATGCTCCTCTGATCCTTGATTCTAGACATAGACTAGGGGAAGTACAGGGAATGAGGTGAGGATTGACTCCAAGATAATAATGAGTAGAGTTAAGTAGCTCCCTAAAGGGATAAGGTGCTACTTACCTGACCTCCTTCTATCACTCTTTGGATGAGAATTGGAGAGAAGATCTCTAAGAACAGCAGGCTGAATTCTGAATTTACTAGTAAGACTTTCTGGCACCCAGACCTCTCACCCCATCAATGAATTTTTCATTCCGTACATGATTTCATGGAGAGCACTGAAGGATTACTTTTTTTTTTTTTCTGAGCAAACAGGGCCTTCACTTTAATCCTTAACCATAACATTCCAAAACAAAACCATTTATGTTCCTGCAGGGTGTAAATACCCTTTGAATACTAGTCATGAATACCTTACCTATACTTAGACTAGAAAGGCATTCCTCCACCACATTCCCTAACAAACAACAGTAAAAACAAACCAGAACTCTGATTAAAGATCAAAATTAGACACACACACACACAAACAGTCCTACTTTGTAACCTTAGTTTTATCTTTTTTTCTGTTGTTCTGTTTTGTTTTGAGACAGGGTTTCACTCTCATGGCCCAGGCTGGAGTACAGTGGCAGGATCTTAGCTCCCTGCAACCTTCACCTCCTGGGCTCAAGCAATTCTCCCACCTTCTCCTGCCTCAGCCTCCCAAATAGGTGCAACTATAGGCGTGCATCTGTAGGTGTGAGCCACTGTGCCCAACCTGCAACCTTGGCTTTTAAAAAGCAGTCACACTGCCTCTTCAGCCCCTTTTAAAGTTTATGGATTAGCAAAAGCAGCCTTTTAAACTCACTGAGAAGAGTTTAGAAATCATTTCCCTAGGATGTTATAGCTGATATTTAAGGGGCATTTCTTTAGCACGTGAATGGCAGCTAGACTCTAGAGCAAAGAGCCCAAAATGATCAAGTTGCAGGGACTAAGGGGTTAACAAAAGTAAGGACAATCAGCATTGCTAAATGCTGTGATTTACAATTCAAGTGACAATCATTAGAAGTAACTTATAGTTATGTCATGACTCAAATATTATTCACATTGTAAATGTGATGGCCAGAATAGCATTTTTTTTTTTTTTTTTTTTAATTTAGGCTTTAAAAACAGCTTCTAAAGAAGTGGCCATGATTATGTAAAAATCCACAAAATGTTAAATATTTATCCTGGCACCGCCAGATTCCACTATTCTGCATTGAATATTAGTCCGCTTAAAAGTACTTTTTTTCCCTATGAAATTAAAATCCACTTTAGAAGCAGGTGCTTTTTCTTTTTTAAAGCTTTTTACTCCATTCTACTTCTGTAATTCCCTCCTTAACACACAATGAAACCAAACATTGACATATCCTAAGTGCTCAAGAATACTCAAAAAGTTGACAACTATTGGCCACCTCAAAAGATGGCAGGTATACAACAAACCTTTAAACTATTAGCTTTGAAGGTTTAGATGTTCAGAAAGGTTCTTATAACCTTTATAACATTTGAGATATATACATAAAAATAGCAATACCTCTTCCTTCTTTTAGCTATTTAATATAACTTTATATATAATATTAAATCTTGGCTATCTGAGAAATATATCTAAAGATTATAGGTGATTTTACATTTAAAGATATTCACTGAATATTAACTACATGCTGAGGCAAAGGCAATACTTTTTATATTTGCCCATTGATGGGTGTGTGTGTATAGAGAGATTTTACAAATATCTCAAATGAAAGCATGCTTTTGTATGTGCCATAGAACCTTGCACCTTGCAACAAGAAATAGCTCCTAGATATGAGATATAAGAAAAAAAATCCATGATTTAAAGAAATTATTCAAAATAATTTCAACTGACATCCCTAATAATAAAAGATGTGAATGAAAAAAAAAAAATTTAAAGCCAAAGAAGAGAAATCAGACAGATCTATTATCTTGGTGGAAGAAAGATAAAGTGTCTCATTTTAAATTAGATGAATAAAATTAAACTAGTACATATTCTATAGAAATGTCTGAACCAAGCAGGGAAATGGACCAGGTGACCTAGTATTTTCACCATTCTAATTACTAGGTTCCTTTGAATTTCACTCTTTCAGAAACCTGCTTTTATCTTTGCAATAATGATCCAAGAGATTAAAAGAAGGCCTCTGAGTGACTTGATTTGCCTACTCAAGTTCATGCAGTAGCTATTGATGTTCCATTGCTGTCTTGTCAAAAAGCACTTACAATATTAGTAAGTATAAGGTGTAATTAGGACAAGAGATGGACAGGTGAGAAGAAAGCCTGCAGCCTTCTTGGTTTAATGTTTTTAATTCTGACTATCAGGGATGGTGACTTTAAAAAATCACATTGGAATCCTCCCAAGTGCTTAGACTGCTGAACACGGATTGGAATTTTTCATCTAACCCAAATCCAAGAATGCTGTCCAAAGATTTACTTTTGATTGTGAATTATAGAGGATATGTACTAAACATGGTGAATAGCAAAGACATATGTAGATTTCCTCTTTCCTTAACCTGGAGTTAAACTTGGTCTGATTGAATAATGGTTCAAGTCCTATTATTCAGTTTCTACCACAGAGATTTATAGCAATACTTTTAGAGGAGAATTTGAGCAGTTGCTATAAACAAAGGAAAGCAGGTATTAGAGTTGCTTCTGTCCTTACAGTTTGGCTATGTCAATTGGGACTTCACTTCCAAATGGCAGTGAGGTTTTAAAGTATACAGTAATTGCTCAAACTCTTGGTCTCTTTAATCAACAGCTTTCTTATTCTAAGTAGCTGCAGGGGCCAGTGGAGTAGGGGGAGGTTGGAAGAATGAGAGTGGTGAGTGGCACAAATCAAAGAATGGAAGCCAGAAGAGGGAGGAACAAAGTGCAATTATACTGATTGTTTTATTTGATCAGAAAATTAAAGCCACTGTAACCTGACAGAAAGCTACAGTTATATAATTATGCATAAGAATAAGAATAAGAATAAGCTAGATTTACTTTCTGAATAGTTCAATAATGTTTTGGCCTATGTGTTCATCAACGATATCTGCAACCACAATCTCATTTCAACAAGACCACTAGGAAGGTTGGCTTGGAACAAGTCTCTTAGAAGAGAAGAATTACATACAACCACTGGAAATGGAAATAAAACAAGAGAATTGTCCGTGAAGGTCTGGGATCAGGGTTGGTCAGGACTCTCAGTTAATGTGTTGGCAAAGCACCTCGCTCAGTTTAGCTGACTTATTTCAAGAACAGATCTATTAAGAGTATTCCAAAATTCCCTTTATAGACCTACTTGTAGCTCAAAATTCTGAGGTCATCGTGGGAGAAAGTCACAAAATGAAGCAAAACTGTTAGATTTCACTTGGTTTGCCTCCTCTAGGAGAGCTCAATTGCTCCCTGAGAACAATATATTTTCTTTCTGTGGATTGCCTTTATTTTTTACCGATTCTAGAGATACGGTGCCACCCATACCACAGAAAAAATTCAGTAAAGTAATCCAGCTATTCATTTTGTAAACCTAAAGGCATTTTAGTTCTATTTTAGTTTGTATTTTACTTACATAAATTTTTATTTTATTTGAAACAGCACCTCACAACAGTTTTATACAGGTATAAAAATGAAGTAATAAGATTTCTAAACCTTGGCTAAGATTTTAGATTTATTTTTACAGTTATATCTATATTAGATTTATATGTATTTTTCTGTCAAGTATACTGAAATCTTCTTCCTCCCATTTATCATTTTGTTTAATTGTACTTGGAAATCCACCCTTTGAGACCAGTAGTCACCTTACTCATATAAAAAATATTTCAATAAAATCTTACTTGTTTCAATAAAGAAACATTTCTAAAGTAAAAGCTTAAAAGTTTTGTAGCAAATGATATTTTTCTTTTGTTATAAAAGTAAATTATTTATAGTCAATGCTTGTCAAGGATGCTGTATGACAACTTACTTATATTTTTGTTGTGTATATGCAGTCATTGAAATCAGAAAGCCCCAAAACCTAAGTTGTACAGTTTAATATTTACTGATTACCTACTATGTTTCTTTCCTTTTTAAAAGAGGATTAAGAAAACTGTGACCACTTTTCTTGTACTATAGGGCCACATCTGGCAGTATATGCTTTCTATTCTGGTAGTTAGAACTTTGATAACTTAATTGGAGTCAAAATTGAGGTCAGCAAACTGTGAAGGGGCTCCCTATTTTGTAAATAAAAACACAGTGTGCCTCAGTTTGGCTTTAAAAAAATGTATATATTTAAGGTATATATGCTGTTTTTGTACACTTAATCTTGATATACATATAAACAGTGAAATGACCCTAGTCAAGCAAAGTTACATACACATCATCTCATATAGTGAGCATTTCTCTCTCTTGCCTTTCTTTCTTCTTTGTGGTATGAATACCTCAAATCTACTCTCTTGGCAAATTATCAATAGATAATATGAATACGATATTATTAAATATAGTCCTTGTGCTGTACATTAGATCTCTAGACTTATTCATCCTTTATAGCTTTGTACAGAAGAAAAAATACTACACGATCTCACTTACATGTGGAATCCAAAAAACAAAAAACAAAACAAAACAAAACAAAATGAAGGAAATACAAAGACAGAGAAAGTAAAATGGTGCTTACCAGGGGTGGTGGGGAATAGGAGACGGTAGGCCAAAATTTATTTTAAACACTACATGCTTTTAGGCATATGCACAACTATAAAAACTGATAGCCTGGTCTTGCTGCTTTAATAAATAGAGGATCTAATTCTAAAATCTCTAAAACTCAATAGCATGAAGTGGGCTGAGCCACCTCTCAAGTGGGCTAGTCCATCCTCAGAACATCAGATCAATGGCTTGAAAATGGAATTGAAGCTCAAGCAGGAAGCTCTCAGCAGCAAGATAGGGACAACCAATGCTGAGATAATGAAGGGAATGCTCTCTCAGACTTAGAAGACAGACATATCAGGGAGTGGGTAGGAGAAAAGATCAATGCTAGGCATCAACTGGCATCTTTATGCATAAGGGCTATGAGAACTACACTAGGGCGGCTAATCATAATTCTCAACTTTAAAAGAAAAGTATGCACTATTTTTTTTAGGAGAGAGGGGTATATTTAAATCACCACAGCTACTAAATAGAAGTAACAGAAGTAAAGAAACAATGCTTTCTGTTTGTTATCTTCAAATCTTGCTCTAGGCAAGGTATGGCAAAATATAAATGAAGCTAGAATGGAATCTGTGTATTTGGTGTTGAATTAGAAAAATGGTATTTAGCTGTTTTGTTGTCATTTTTAACTACAGGTAAATGGAGTGCCTGTCCCTCTTATGTATTATATCTCTTTCTTTCTTTATCCTGAATTAACCTCACCAGTAGGTCTATGTCACCCTACATGGTAGTACTATTCTCTGTCTCTCTAGGGATTTAACTCATCCACTTAGAGATTCTCTTGCCCTCTTTATTCCAAACAGATAAGACAATTCAAAAAATAAAGCTGATGGATTAGTAAAAACTGTAGGCTTCCAAATACTTTTGAAGCTGTAGGCTTCCAACTATCCGTGATTTCAATCGGGGTCCCCCAACTACACCTAATGGGCAAATGTGGCTCATCACAGCTTGTTTTTGTAAAGCAAGTTTCATTAGAATACAGCTGTGCCTATTCCTTTACGTATTGTCTATAGTAGGTTTTGCATTATAACAGCAGAGTGGAATAACTGCAACAAAGATCATGCAAATCATATCATATTTATATTAATAAAATGTTGAAGTTTATTAAATATCTAAATATATTTATAACATAGGTTTCCAAAGCCTATGCTACTTGCTATTTGGCCTTTAGGGGAAAAGGTTTCAGGGTTTCCCTGTCTACATTCAAATGTTGGTTCTGCCACCTACTAGTTGTGCAACACTGGAGTGTGTTACTTAACCACTCAGACTTAGTTTCCTCATCTCTAAAATGGTAATAATAATAGAACCCTTTTCCAGGACGCTATGATGATTCAAAAACAAATAGTGTACCCCAGTCTTACCTGTTATCAATTAATATTGTTACCCTAAAATATTTTATGTAAGGATAGGTTGTAATACCCTCATCCCTTCCTCTGGGATATACAGTTTTCAGTTACTTGGAGGCATTTAGAATGAAGATTTCACCACTGAACTCTGAGAAAAACACATTTCTCTAATGTGATTAAAATGAAAACAAATCTAGTTTAATTAAACATTGAGGCTGGCAATTGTGCATCAGGCAGAAGCACATTTCTAGTAAACGTTTAATAATGGGATTACAGAATGTTCTGCATGCACTGGGATGTAGGAAATCATAGTACATTTGCATGTGAATTTATATCTGTCAACCAAGTGAATTTGAGCTCTGTAGATGATGCAAACTGGAGTGCTCCTGGAAGACACTGGAAAAGTGGAGTGGGTAACATGGCGATTAGGGTGTGAGGTCAAACAAATCTGTGTGGAATCTCAGAGTTGATCCTTGGTGGACAGTGACCACAGCAAATGTGCTCAACCTCCCTGAACCTTGGTTTCCTCATCCATAAATGAGGGAGATTAATACTTCTGCCTTGGGGCCACTGGGGAGATGACACTAAGTAAAATAAGGTATGATGAATGTCTTTATTTTACTGACTGTGTTGAAGGTATCACAGGTGTACACATATGTCTAAACTCATCAAATTGTGTATATTAAGTATGTGTAGGATTTTTTGCCTATCAATCATCCCTCAATAAAACTGTAAAAAAAATTTTTAAGTAAAAGAAAGAATTCCATGACCATCAATTTCCTCAGTGTGAAAGCCATACGTTGTCATGTTATCTTTCACACTAGATAGGGGAGCATAGCTTATTGGCATTGTTCCAGATAATTCAAGGTCACATCCCAAATTATATTCCACACTAGCCCCTGTCTGGTCTTCAGGCTCCATCAGGTACGGTACTTATGTGTGCCCGCTACTGAACTTGGATCTCACCTCAATAGTAGCACCTTCTTTCACTTTGTGGAATTGTAGGTTCAAGATAGTTCAGTGTATGGGAGCTTTGGGTTTGCCTTCCAAGACATACAGGCTTCAGTCCCAGGTATTCATGTGCTAGCTTGACCCTGGGAGAAACTCCAGATTCTCATTTGTGAAATGATGATAACAGTAATATCTATCCCTTAGGGCTACTGCAAAGACTTAATGCAAGAACCCAGTACCCTACCTGGCAATTAATAACTGCTAAATAAAATTTAGGTATTAAAATGTCTTCCTTGGGTACTTGTATTTCTCTTCAACTACACTTGAGGATCCTTGAGGTCAGGAGCTGTGTTTTATTTTTCACCATATACCCATAACCTAGAATGAATTCACATATAAAGTAGATGTGGAACAAATATTTGTTGAATAGTGAATGAAGGTGAATGAATAAATGCGTAAAGAAGTGGCTCCACTCAGAGCTGCCCCGGTGATGAGGATAGGGGAATACTTCTACTACGTTAAAGGCAACAGCAGTTAGTAAAAAGGCTTTTACAGTGTTTCTGCCATTTGAAAGTGCAATATAATTTTTTTGCTAGCCCATAAACAACTCACTTCTATTGTTTGATATACATTTCACTTCAGCATTTAACTTCTGTTGAATTGACATTTGCTACTTATAAACTTAGTCCCTAAGTCTTCTTATGCAGTACTATATATCTACCTTTGGCACTTAGTAAACTATGCCATCAAGACCAACACAGAGCATCAGGGACTTACTGAAAGGCTGTAAAAGTACCACGTGGAAAAGAAATGCATCTTATGGAGAAAACTGTAAATTTCACTGGGAATCCAATCAAATTCATGTTAACTCCATGAACTGAAGACTAAAAGTGCCTCTTTGTCCTTGACTCATTCCCTCCTTCCTCTTTTGACCTCCTTTCCTCTCTCTTCAGCCTGCTGGGATATTGACAGGGATTTTAGAGGAGTGGAAGGTCTTTATCTCTTTGAGATGAGCTGCAATATGATTACAATCGATTGAGTGATTTACAGTATAGAGAACCTTTCATTACCTTCTCTGCTTTACAGAAGTATAAATGACATACTGTATGTGAATATATATAATTATTATTGGATATTTAATAATGTCTTTCTTTCTCAAAGAAGCTCAGTGTTCTTTTTAGACTTTAAGTAACTAGAGAGGCTCTGCAACCTTGTGAAAAATTTAAATTGAAGAGACTGGAACTTGGAAACTTTTCCTATAAATAAAACTAAACTATGCTCTTGCACGGATGGTAGGACACTTGGTGTTCAGCCAGCTCTGGGGCAGAGGAAAAGCATTACAGGGTAATTGTCTTTTATGGCTGGGATAATAATTCTAAGTTTTCACAATTAAAGACAACTTCTGCAGGCCAGAATTTGTATTAACTACTTAAACTAGAGCTGCCATGTGACAATAGGGAAAACAAAACTTGTAATTCACTAACCAGCTTTGAAATTATGCAATATTTGATAATTGTTTTAATTCAGAAGAATATATGTTGTCACTGATGCTTCACATGGAGGGAGATGTTATTAATGTTTTTATTTATGTCATACTATTTCAAATAAGTATAATTTAAACATCCTATGAAGTGTGATGACACTGTATTTCTAATCTTGAAAGTATTATTTCAAGGATATTATTCAATAAAAATAGATTCATTATGGATGAAAATCAAGAAATTCTTCATCTTACATTCCTAGTTAAATCATACCTAGAAGTGACCCTCAAATTTGTAATTATGCATTTTACTGGGTCCCTAGATTATAATATTTATAATATTTAACATACGGCAAAATATGATGTGCTTTCTAATTTTTAAAATTCTAACTTCTTCTTTAAATCCCAAGATAGTCTACTAAACATGGGGAAAATGTAAACCAGGACCCAGACTCAAATGTGCATCCTATAAAGTCCTACAGAAGGTTTCAGCAAAATTATTCTTTTGCTCAACAGACCTGTAGACCAAAAGCATTGCCCTGTTTACAAGTGAATTATAGATAAATAATACATTTAGTTTGTTATTATCTGATGTAAATCCTCACAATTATAAAAAGCTCCTTTGTGTATGTTAATTCCTTTATAAATAACTTTGAGCTATGTATTAACTTAATGTTTTGGGGGCAAGTTTCTATGTGCCCTGTGTCCATGTGTTCCCACCACCTCAAATGTTTTGTATATTTCTATCTGGTCTCTTTGTCTGCTGGGTGGTTATGTTTGATTTTAGCATTAGTCCAAGCTTCAGTTTGCCTTGAAATGCTTATCAGCTTCTTAGAGACATTTATGGAAGAGAGAAAAAGTATCTAGGTTTGATAGCAGTAATTGTACTTAACTTATAAGATACAAGACTATTTATCTTGTGGCTGAGAATTCACAGAGAAGAAAGGAGGTTTCCTTGATAAAACAAAAATTAAATTAAAAAAAATACTAAGCACCTTCTTGCCACTCTCTCACTGCCCAAGCAAGACTATTAAATGGCAAAACAAACCTTCATTTAAAAGTTCTTTCTTTTTTGCATAGATATGGCACTAGAAGGTAAAACAAGATCACAAAAAGAAAGAGGCTGACAAGGCTTCCAGAGGCAACATCCATGATATAGTTAAAGCCAAATGTGTATAGGTGCCCAAGGAAATGCTGACTTCTAGACTGGGCAGAAATTAGAGATTTCACTTGAGGGGAGAATTCTATAATTTAACTTGAGAGAAAAATTCTAAATTGTCAAGATTTGTGTTAAACCCAGAATTTCTAGGATATGCAACTGTTTCAGGGTGTTTACGAGAATCTAAGGAAGGAGCAGAGTGTGATTAAACGTTAAGACTCTTAAGTCAGATGGTCCTGGGTTGAATACCAGCATTTCCCAAACTAAGCTACACCCCCATAGACTGTTGCTAATCTTAAAAAATGGGAATAAGATCAACACTGTCCTAATGGGTGGTTTCAAGACTAAGTAGGATACTGCCCATGAAGTGGGGAGTATGTCATAAATGTTCGGCAAATGGCAGCCATCACCACCTGCGTGAGTTTGGCTGAGAGACGGTGAACGGCATGATCTGCCACTTTCTACACCTCTGGGACAGAGTGTTTATTCAGTGCACATGTCTCTCACTTTGGAACCATTTCTACTATTGTGGAATTCTCCATGAAGGATACGAAAGCAAGATGCAAAATCTCTTAGTCTCCTATTCTCACCTTTCATAAGTAAACTTCAGTGTAGAAAGTCTTCTCAAGATAAAAAAAAAAAAAAAAAAAAAAAAAAAAAAAAAAAAAAAAGGTCCTAAAATGTATACAGGTGGTAGATAATCCAGACAAAACACCTGCAGCTACGATTATTACTCATGCAATGCTTTAAGGTATTCAAAGAACTTTCCACTTTCTAAGACAGAGCAATGAACACAATCCCCATTTTATAGGTTATATAACAGGCTTCTTAGGATCAAGCTTGTTGACAGATTTGCACCATAGCTATACTGTCAGAGCATACAAATATAGCTTAAGAAAGGGTAGTTTGTCATGTGTGTTTAGGAAACATACATACCTCTAGCCAGTACTTTCTTTTTTTTGTGAAGTGTCCTATAGTAATGTCAATCTGAGCATTCACTTGGTTTTAATGGGAGAAAATGCATATATGTGATCATGGAGATCAAAGCATATAGAAACTGGACAATGGGAACCTTCTCAAGGTCATGGGCAAGTTGGCAAGTGATAGGGCCGGGGCCCTTGGTTACACCCAGAAAGTCTGACTCCAAAACTCTTATGCTTCATCATCATCCTCTAATGCCTCTCCAACAGCTGCTTGGATAGGGTGGAGTTGTTATCGCTGTGATTGTATAATATCAAAACTCATTAGATGAGTTCAGAAGGTACATGAAGGTAAATGCCCATCATTTGCATGATAGAAAACTCATAAAAGGAAATAAAAGGTGATGGTATGTTGTAGCCCTGCACTGGCTAATACTAGCCTCTAACCTACAGCCTCATAGTGTTGGAGTGAGGATTGAATGAGAAATGTATTTAAAGCCTTCAGTGCCTAGGACATAATAATTACATAATAAAGCAAAAATTTCAGAATCTCCATCATACCCCACACAGCTCAATAGCAACCTATGGTTAGTGGCTACCATATTGAATAGTACCGGTAGTCAGTCTGAAAGAAGAAAAAAAGGCATATTTTTTAGCTTCTACATATCAGTGAATGATAAACTTAGCTACAAAGAGAATCACCTTAGGAGATTTTGTTAGAAAAACAACAACAACAAAAAAAAAAACAAAAAACAATGCCCGGACCAATATTTCTCAATTTACAATGTACCCGTAGCACTTGGGGATCTTGTTAAAATGCAGATTCTGATTTTGCAGGTATGGGGTGGCGCCTGAGAGTGTGCATTTTTAACAAGCTCCCAGGGGAAGCTGATGCTGCTGATCCATGGACCACACTCCAGAGCAGTTAAATTAGATGACCCGAGACCAGTGCCCAAGCACTGACAATTTCTTAAACTTCCCAGGGGCTTCTCCATTTCAGCCAGGTTGCAGACCATTACTTTACATAAATATGTATATATAAGTGCCTATTGAAAACATTCTTTTAAAACATTTTTGTTCACCAAAGACAAACTGCATAATGTGGAAATTCCCTTGGAAATAGAAACTCACAAACATGTGAATCCTAATTCATTTCTGACAAATTGGAAAGGATGACTATTTAGCAGTGCGAATATTCAGGATATTCAGTGATTAATTGATACATTTGATACATTTTGTGACTGAATGTTGGAGCAACTTATTTATAAGATGGTTTTAAAATGTTCCTCACGGTGTTCAAACACATTCATTAAGTGAGGCTTTCTCTAGTTTCCCTTATACCTCTGTAGTCCTGAAACCTTGTTCAAATATGGCTTTCCCTCTTGATTGTATTTATACTTCTTATTCCCTCTGCAGGACTCTGCTCTCTCTGTTTTTCCCCCCGTTGAACTGAAAGCAACGCTAGTCCTGAACGGATGAATGAGCAGGTAGATGGGGCTTGTTTTAATGCATGCTTCAAATCTGGCAAGGCCTCAAATGTTTGCAGGCAAAGACATAAAGAAAAGGAAAGAAAACCTCCTGGCTAGGAGTTAATGAAAACCCAAGGCCTGAGAAATTTCAGCATCATGTCAAGTACATAGACTTGTTTTAATCCTTTAAAGTCTCAATAATTTAGGATGAGATGTGGACCAAAAAAAAAATCTTTCTTATACCCATGTATACTGTCTAAATTACAAAAACATGATAAGCATTTACAATAAAATATATTGCAAACTTTCTCTAAGTCAGCGGCTCTGAAATGGGGGTGATTTTGGTGCCCAGAGGGTATTTGGCACTTGTGGAAACATGATAGTGGCATCCAGGGGGTAAAAGTCATGGATGCTGCTAAACATGCAAAACAGTACCCCTCCCCATCCCTTACACACCAACAGCAAAGATGTGTCCAGTCCCAAATGTCAATAGGTTGAAAGACCTTACTAACTAGACTACTCCAGGCAGAGATTTCCATTTGGGAATATGTTTTTACAAGAAGAAATACTGTCATTATTAGTAAAATCATGGCTCTGAGCAATAGGAAAGTGAGCAGAAAGTTAGAAGTTGTGCAGTCTGAGGATCAGGATAGAAAAGTGTTGGCTCTGCTCCTTAAGCTGTGTGACACTGGGAAATTTATTTAGCCTTTCAGAGCCTTAATAATGTAACCTTAAAATGGGTATGGCAGGAGTAATAATACCAAACCCTGTCCTTCACAGGATGGAGTGAGGCTCAAATGTAATAATGTGTATGAAGGTATTTTGATCATCAGCAAGTAGTATAGCAATGTTTTCTCTTTCAATCCCTATAAAAACAAGGTTCTGTGAAATTTGACAAACTCAAATATAAAGGGAGTTTTCTAATGTAGCATCCTTGAAAGGGAGCAACTTTTACCTCTTTTTCATGTTCTAAGTTGGATGGTCACATAGGATTTAAACATAGGTCATTCGTGTGCATTTTAAAGACTGAAGAAGAGGAATTCTGTGAAGAGCACTTCAACTGAGTTGGTATGCAATATCAAGAAAAAAGCTACTTGAGACCCTGCTCTCCTCAGCACCCCCTGGCATGCAAGGATTGAAGCTGCATGTCATCTGCATTTCCCAGGAAGCCTAGATAGGACCGGAAAAGCCTTTACTGAACCATGCTCAGGGGTCTTACAGCAGTGACAGTACCACCGGCCACCCACTCACAGCAGAGAGAAGATATTGAACAATCCCAGTCAGCTAAGCCTTCCAGGAGGCCTAGAGCTGTGGCTAAAATTAATTCCTCATACTCAAGTCACCTTTCACCTCCCCTCCCTTGTTCCTACCACCGCATTGTATAGGGACAACAATCAGAGACTTTATAAGGGACATTTGTCAGTGCCTGGATGATAGCTCCGGGCTGATCCTTCTTTTATTTCACTCTCCTGTTTCTTAGCTTTTCTATTTTCAGGTTCAAAGAAAGAAGTTGCTTTTGAGTTCTATCTCCCAGAATTTAGTGATATAAGATTCGGATTGCTATAGAACTATTTTTATTCTGTATCCTCCCTGATTCACAGAGAGCCAATGCTACATGCCCTGTGCCTAGCTGGGTTCTAAATATTTCACGGTGGGATGTTTCAGTAGAGCCCCATAAATGCCCATGAGAAGATTGTGGACATGACCCATTCATCCTGGTGCATCCTGACTCATTCAGACCTGGTAGGCAGGAACAATTCCCCGAGAGCATGGTCTCCGAGTAAGATAACTTACGTAAATCTTCCATAGGAGCTACTCTGTATGTCTTTAATGTTTAAACATTAGTAATAAGTGAGTAGTGAGACTAAACCCTTGATGATTTCTAAACCTACTGTTATCGATTAGAATGGCTTTAGAAAACAAGAGGACACATTTTTGTAGAAACTGTGTCAAGACTGCCTCGCCAGGTTGATGACTTGGTTGTTTGATGGCCAGACATCAGGCATTTTGATCTTATGATTTAAAATAAACATTGCCAGATTGTTCTCATGATATTTTAAATTATTAATAGTTAAATTGATCCTTTTAATAGCACAGGGAAGCAGACAGGAGAGAAAATAATGTATCCAAGACTCAAAAAGTGAGCTGCTCCTAGGAAGTCTTGGCAGAGTGGAACATAAAACTCAATCTAGTATATCACACAACTTTTTAATCGAGGCAGCAAGGTAAGGGGATAGCTCCTTTAAATACTCAGTATTCTTTCAATTGCTTCATGGGAGCACATTGCCATTGCTGTAAGGAGGACAGCTTGGGGGTCACTGGTGCCAATAAAACTTTTAAATGAGAATTTTGAACTCCACACCTCACAATAACCACCTTTGTGTGATCATTGGAAGTGACCTTTGAGATATGACACTTCTTTAAAGAAAGAAAGAAATCTAAGATGACACAAGAAGGAAAAATGCTCATTTCTAGCTATGCATTTTTCAGAACATCCCTCAATTCTCTCGGGGAGCAATAGTGAAAATTGTGCCCAATTGGAGACAGAAAAATCTGGTCCTAGTTCTTCCTTCACTTGCTATGTGACCTTAGGAAGGGCATAGCACCTCCTTGGGTCTCTGTTTTATTTCAAGTGGAGAGTAAAAGCATCTACCCTATCCAATTTATAGGGTATTTTACCGTCAAAATGAAGAAATCTGTATTCAAAAATATGTCCTAATTTAAAATGCTAGCCAAATGTTTGGTAAATCTCACAGCTAACATTTATTGAGGATTGATTTAATTGGCCCAGCATTATACATGTAGCTAACTCACTTAGTCTTCACATTTACCAGGTAAATGGCTCAAGGAGAAGAACGAACATCTTCTTAAAGAACAACAAAACAGAGAAAGTACAAAATGAGAATTTGGGAAGAAAGAATCTAATATATTTTGAAAGCATTACAGAAGTCATCAGAGGAGAAAAATAAAACCTCTTAGAAATTCTTATACTTATTTTATGGTTCAATGTTACTGTATTTTGAATTACATGTGGGGAGAGGCACCAAATATTTCAATGCTTAGGACATTTCAAGGCCTTAATCCAACTGCCTTAGACTCACAGGTGATGAAACCAAGATCCCAACTCTAGCCAGTTGACTCCAAGGCCCATACTTTTAGAAATGCTATACTGTACCCTGTCCTGTAATAACAACACATATTGTTACTAAATAACGGTTTCCAACTATAATAATAGTTTTCAGGAGGAAGCAATGCTATTAAAGAAAGGTTTATTCTATTTTGAAAACATATAGGAAGCAACCCATAATTTGGAACTAAAGACACAAAAAGATAGGCGCACAGCAAGAGTCTCCGGTTTTCTTAACATAGCTGTGGCTTTAAAATGACCATTAAAGAGCCTTCTCATTGCTGGCAGCAAACTTGTAGATTCTATATTGGCTCAAGGCAAGTGGTTAACATCGATTTAGAAATCTTTGAAATTCCTAATAGAAACACAACAAACCCTTCAGCAGCGCTAGCGAGGCCAAGAATAACACATATGGAGAGAGAGACTGATTTTTTTCTATGAGCCTATGAACAGCTTTTAAGATTTGGGCTGTTTTATTCCCTTCACCCTCTCCCCATCCATCAGGGATTAAGGAAGAAGCATTTAAAATTAAGTCTATTAGTGTGTAGTGAATTTGAATGATAAAATTCATAGAAGCTGTTAATAACTTTGGCTTTCTTCAAATACTCAAAGATAACCTCATAAGGGCATTTTGTGCCTTAATCTAAGAAATTCTGAGACCCCCAGCAATGGCTGATCTAAGAAGTTCTGTGACCACCGCCCCCCGCCCCCGGCAATGGCTGAGCTGACTGTTTTATGGAAATTGAGATGGCAAATTAATAGTGGGTGGAGCTTTTTGCCTCAGTACCTTGGGGGGTCTTGCGTGCTGTTTCTAGATGCTCTTACAATTCTTAAACAGATATAGCGGGACTCTAGCTATTAGGGAACAACCCAACAGCGCAGATACTTCTGATAGGCTTTTAAAGAAGAAAATTAATGCTGAGTTAGGTGTGGAGATACAATCACAGCCTTCAAGCCATTCAAAAGTCTTGGGCTACAAATAGGCAAATTTACTTTGTATATTTCTCACAAGCATAACCATGATTAGCTAATGGCTTTTAGATGTGTGAAAATGTGCTTCAGGCTTCCTTGTTATTGTGCCCATCTCACTGTAACGGAAGTTAGAGAAAAGTGGTGAGAACATTGTGGGGCGTTTGGTGTGTAGGATAGAGAGTTGCACATCACTTCATACCCACATTAGTGAGAAGTGCAATATGATGACTATTCTCTTGCATCCATCAGGTGACCGTGCAATTGTAGAGCAACGGCCCTTTGCTGAAGGGTTGTCCCTTCCATTCCTGGCGCTTTTATGATCAGCACTCAGGACTTTTCCTGGGAGAAGTGAGAGGCAAGAGGGAAAGCTGAGGGATTATTTGAATGATCTCTTGTAAGGAAGGCAACCTCTTCTCCCATTGTCCTTGATCCAGCCATCTGGCTCTGGGAATTTGTTGCTGAATTTAACCCCTTTTCCTGCCACACCAGCATGCTTGCTATTAAAATGACTACTAGGACCACCCTTTGAATATCAAGGCAGGCTTAGGGTAAGTGAGAAAATAAAAACTAGCAAAGTCCACCAAATGAATACAATTCCACCCGTAAGTTTTTCTCTCACTGTTACCATGACTTGATCTGTGTCTTCAAGTTCGGTACATGTCTTTTTAGAGTCTCTCTCTGACATCTGCACCTTCAACCGCACCAAACTAAATGGCACCACAAAGTCTGAGTCTCAAATAGAGCATCTTATGATTATCGACACTAACTCATGATAGGGATGATCCTTCCCTTCACTGCTCCTCATCTACAAGCCCTGCAAAATCTACAGTAACTGTCTTTGGTATGAGCCAGTCAGGCTGTATCAGTCAAAGGTTGACAAAAAGTGTCCAGTGCATAGTTGGAAAAGTCTCCAGAAGCTCCCTATACTGGATCAAGTCCTAAAGAGATAACTTATCTTCTCATACAAAAAAATCATGAATGTGTACTTCACTCAGTGTTTTAGAATTTGGTGATAGTCATGAGAAAAATCACTACTGAAAAGTGAGAATGGGAGCGTCGAAAAGAGTAGGACCATTGAGCGAACAACATGTACCTGTAGGATAATGTTCATTCACTGGCCAGTTGTCCACTTGCAGCGTGGCGTTGCCGCCGTTCCTGGTGAAGCGTACCACGTGGTATTTGCCATCATTTACAGGGGTTCTCTCCTCTTTGATGGAGATGTCAACTGTGCCAATATTGAAGACAACTCCAATTTTCCCCTGTTCCTATAATAAAGAAACACAAAAGGCATAGTTATCAGCAACCACGAAGTTATCTCCCTTTAAACTTGATCCTCCAACCAGCAATAAACCTGTAGGTGCCCAGAGGGCGCTGTCAGCATGAAGATAATAATAGTATTCCATATTTCTCCATGAGTTTTCATCCTGAACATAAAAACCAATGGCATAAACCACCCAAATTGCTCTCACAGATTGTACTGCACAGGTTACGTCATTCAATTTGCCTCAATGCATATCAGGCCTGGAACTACCTAGTAGCTATGCCATGACAATGCAAAGTTTATTTCTGTGAGATGAATTAGGCCTGTTTACTAAGAGAGGACACTAAGACACCGGACCTTAAATCATTTATCAATTCAGATTTACAATTAAAGTGGAAATATGTATGAACTTGTCCGCATATTTTCATGCAATCAAGGCAAAGGGAAAGGGTACAGAATGGTTAGGAGCCAATGTCAGAGGAGCTGGATATATGTACACACACACACACACACACACACACGCACATACACACGCACATAATGGTTCTGCAGTTCCAAACCACATAGAAAAGGTAACCCCAGTAGAGGCCAGTGAAACTAACCTAGAATTTTCAGAATTAGATGACTGCCATTCTTCCCATACTTGTAGCCCTACTCCTCAGATTAATCCTAAGAGACATATATTCAAGACCAGAGCTTATGCAACACAGCAGAAGAGAACCTCTGTGGCCACTAAAGACTTGTCAGAAGGGAAATTGCAATGAACTTGATACGAGTAACACTATGACAATGAAGAAACCACATGGTCTGGATGTGTCCCCACCCAAATCTCATGTTCAGTTGTAATCCCCAGTGTTGGAGATGGGGCCTGGTGGGAGGTGACTAGATCATGGGGACAATTTCTCATGAATGTTTTAGTACCATTCCCTTGGTCCTGTTCTTGTGATAGTGAGTTCTTACGAGATCTGGTTGTTTAAAGTGTGTGGCATCTTCCCTGTGTCTCTCTTGTTCCTGCTCCTGTCATTTGAGGCTCCTCCTCCCCTATTTGCCATGATTGGAAGCTTCCTGAGGCCTCCCCTGAAGCAGATGCTGCTATGCTTCCTATACATCCTGTAGAACTGTGAGTCAATTAAAAACTCTTTTCTTTATAAATTAATCATTCTCAGGTATTTCTTTATAGCAATGTGAGAATGGACTAATACAGATAATAATGATGCAAGTGGTGATGGTAGTGGTGATATCACCAACCTCCTGGGAAGGGTACTAAAACATGAAGCATACATAATAATGGTATTAAAACTCTGACTCTTCTCTAATAATTGATTATAACTAAACGTTTGAACTAGTATTCGTAATGAGACATGAAATAAATGTAACCTTACTGTTCAAATATAATCAGCCTCTTTTAAGCTCTTGGAAAGCCATTATAGCATTGCAGGGTGTTGGAGGCATGTGTAAGGAGAGAAGGGAGACATCTTGCTCAATTTCTCTAGTTTTCCAAATTATTGGCAATATGTTGGGCATTCAAGGATAATAAAATTTAGTAGTTTAGCATGGCTCTGGAGGCCTGGAAAGCAAACACATCCTTCTTCACGTGGCAGCAGGAAGGAGAAGTGCTGAGCAAAAGAGGAAAACCCCCTCAAAAAACCATCAGATGTCATGAGAACTCACTCACTATCATGAGAACAACATGGAGGTAACTGCCCCTATGAGTCAATTACCTCCCACCGGGTCCCTCCCACAACACATTGGAATTATGGAAACTACAATTCAAGATGAGATTTGGGTGGGGACACAGCCAAACCGTATCAGTAGTAATTCTGGCATTCTATAAGACTGATTCACAGTATTAGTTCATGATCCTTTGTTATCATCTAATTTTTTTATTCAAGAAGGAGAAAGAAGAGAAGGAGAAAAACCAGGAGGAGGAAGAGAAAAAGAAGAATGTGAGAAAAGAAGTCCAGAATCCATATAAATCAAGATATAGAAAAGAGTTTCGCTGAATCTCAGCTTTAGTCATTTATTTTACTCATTCATTCATGTATTCATTAAATACACAAATACAAAACTTATTAAGCACCTACTACACTTAAAGTCAACAAATTAAGCATTCTGGAGGGAGGGACACTGGTTTCTATATATAGTTTGGTACACTTCACTTATTTTCCCAAAATGCAGGCTTTCCTCAAGTTTCTATTTATCTCTTAGTATGTCAATTAATCTTGTATCCAATAAAAGAATGGACAAGTCACCAACGAGTCTTGACCTTAGAAGTGAGGAATATAGAATGATCAACCAAAGCAGGCTGTGAGCATTCAAGGATGCAGAGATACAGGGTGGACCTCAGTATTTCCTTCGTGCCCTGATTACATAGTATGCAATATAAAATGATGTCTGCAATTCCCATGTTCTGTTCTCTGGGAAAAGAGTTCCAGGTACCTCCCAAAATTGTGATTGAACACTCATGATTTCTTAAATCTGTTTGTTGAAACCACTATCTACATCTCTGCACTAGGAAAAGCACCTAGCTTTAAAATATGATGCATGGATAAATGAACCTGCTTATGGGTTCTTTTTGTACTTTCCATGCCCATAATTAATACTATTACCCATTTTATTCTCTCTTCTTATTTCTCAAGGAATTCAGAAATACCAATGTGACTTTTCTGCTTTCTCTTGGAGAATTGGTATTCTATGTCTAAGGGCATGTGTGTGTCACTGCCCACTACCCTCATGCCTAAATAAGCAAGGCTGTAATAATGTGAGCCATAACCTGCTTAGCAGAATGGAAGTACTAGAGGAGTTAAGAAACCATGACTGCAGACACCATTACTCCTCTGCCCACCCCACAGATGTGGGCTGTTTATTGCACCACTGTTCTTCAGTGAGAAACCAGTACATAAATCCTGGATGTATGGAAAGGACTGCTGGTGATTCAATTTATCCCTAGGTCACTAATTAATCATGGATGGAAAACAGTTTTAGAGGAAGCATGGAGACCTTTAAACTAGCATTCTGTAGCTTTTCAGCGATAGCAGTGGCAAAGTATGGTTCTGGCTCAGTGAATTGGCTGATCAGCAAGATACATTCTTGGGCAGATTTTCTGCAAGATCCATATTAGATTCAGGAAAAGAAAAGATTTAATCTCTGCCAGAATAAATATTTGGTCCTTATCTTAGGTGCCACACATTTGCCATTGTAATCACTGTTTCCGGGAGATCTTCTTAATCCTGTTAGCTCACTGCCAAAGTCAGTGGAGACCCTTCCCCAGGTTGTTTCATTTTGTTTCCCACAGTGGTAAATGTGGCTGTGCTAGACCTCAGATGTGGTCTCTCTATTTGCAGTAATAAAATTTCATTACTGCAACCTCCTTGTCATTTGTCATGGGACCACAGTGGCATTATAATCTGTGGCTAACTGCTTTGTTTCAGTTCATTAGAAGTCACGGAAGCCTTATGGCAAATACCCACAAAGTTGCCCAGGCTTGAATCTATCATGCTCAGCTGCCATGCAAATCAACTCTGCTGGCTCGTGTGTCTAGAAAAGAGAAGATGTGAGGGAACAAAAGCATTGGCTTTGGTGTCAGACGTGACTGACCTTGGGCAAATTACTTGACTTTTCTGAAGCCATTTCTTGATAATACACTATAGGGACAGGATACCAGCATTACATACTTCATAGGGCTGTTGTAAGGATGATATAATACGATGAACATGACGGTACTTTATAAGTATAAAACATTACATAAATATATGAGATAAAACAGAGCGGGAGAAGGAACCACCAAATCATTTGATCAGATGTAACACTCTGAGTTTTGGAGAAATTAATTGGTTCAATAGAATAAATGTTCAAATAACAGCAATGGCTCTTAAAGCTGAATGACCCTGGTCTGTTTTTTTTACTTCTGATTTCTCTTTCATGAAGGGATGTGTGGAGGGAAAGAGGGGCCAGTTGTTACCTCTGAAGCTTGCTGTGAGGGTTATAGGAGATCACAGATATGTGAAGCCCCTGGCATGTCGCTGTGGATAATTTTGGATCCACAAAAATGTCAGTCTTCTTTCAGCTCATTAGTGTAATTGAAAGTCGTGTCATGAGCTAAGGCCTGGTTGGCTTGGTGGGCACTGTCATCCAGACATATTGTGAAAATAAATGTAAATTTTAGCAAACAGAACATATATTCAAAAACTTTATGCAGGGTTGATTTCCTATCACAATTTGGTAGTTGCTATCTCTCTACATTCTTTGTAACCAAATATTATAAGCCTCTCTAAGAAATGCAAAGTGTAGCTGCAAAAACAGCATGACTATAAATTTTAATAACTCCACAGTCATCACCACTAAAGTTGCTACCAAGACAATTGCTTCAATCTATATTCTTCCTTGATATTAAAAACAAAGACAAGTGGTAAATCAGAAGACATTACCAAAGAATCCTCAAGTGCATTCAGGAAAAAAGCTGAACAGTATGGAAACCAGGTGTCTTTAAATAGCCAGTAAGTCACTCTTCATCAATAATAACTGTTTATGAGCTTACCTGGCTCCCCAAATTAGCCCAGCTTCAGCTTCCCTATCCTCAGTCAGTCACATTGCAGTTATTGTTGCTGAGGTGACCCAAGAGATGCTACCAACACCAGGGTCAGACTCCAGGAGCAGAAATGCTCAGGGGCAAGAAGAATTCTCAGGAATAAAGATGTCCCTGAAGGCTATTTTCATTCATTCCACATTACCCCTGGGGAAGACGGAATGCACCATCCGCTATTTTAGAAAATTGCAGCTGACAGAAACAGAACTGGGATTCTCAAATGTATGCCAGGGATATGGGAAATGGAAGCAGGTCTCAGTATCTTAACTGCTAGGCTTCCCACCGAATTTGTTAGTTCAGTGCTAGGCAAGAACACAAGGAAGACAGTATGTAAATATGTAATGCCTCCTGTGAGCCAGGCACAGCAAGGTCTTCCATATCTATTTCAAAGTCTGGTTCCTAGTAAAGAAATTAATGAGTGGCACTGTTTACCACATTGTCCCCGTTCTCCTCCATTATAGGGTTGTAGTAAGAGAGGCCTTTTGGGTCTCCTTGTGATGGGTTGGGCCAAGAGAACAGTGTTAACTAATAAATTGAGTATCATTCCTGAGCCATGCATTGAATTGCTGGTGGGAGACCCACCAGAGTTCTCCGATTTGTTGTCAACCAATGCACCCAGCAAACTCCTGGTCGTGGCTTCTTTGTCATTCTGGGTCATTGAGTGAGGATGGCAATAAGCCAGCTTGCTATGGACATGGGAGATGGCTGAGAAACAAAGCTTGGTTGCTTTCTAGCACCAAGTGTCTGAGGTTTTTCTCACTGCAACATAAACCAGACTAAATGGACAGTATAGGTGCTCAGGAAATACTTTTATAATAGAATTATGTTCAAATTCTAACGATTAACAGAGAATTCACACAATAAGAGGCTTACTGAAAAATAGAATCCAGGTCTGACTCTAAAATCCATGCATTTTCCACAGTCACAGCTTTCACATATTACAATTGAGTTAGTTATTTCTATAACAGAAATATATGTGTTACATATGACATATTTTATGTATGCCTAACTTACCTGTCTACTTAGCCTAATTGTGAGTATTTTAAATGTAAGTATCCTAACATGAGCTCAGTAAATGTTTGTTAAATTAATGGATATGTGAATCAATGAATAATGAATTAGAATGTGTGGTTGTGATTTTAAAAAATAAGAATCTTTTTTGTACCATGAGAGACCAAATATGATTTCAGTATTATAGGATAAAATAAATAATTGCTACCATATTCATATTTTATACAATAACTCTTAGGTAAAACATCTCACTATGCTTTATAAATGTTTCTGTAAAGTACAAAAAGATGAGGTACAGCTTACTTGATTCATCAGACAATTTTGACTTTGACTAACAAAGGCTTTTATTGAAGTTCTGTAGAATAAAACATTGAATTCAGTAGAACATAATTTGAGCCCTTTTTGTGGCTATTAACTGTCTTTCAGTGAAGATCATTAGTCTCTACTCTTTCAATATTATGGTCTTCTTGTTCTACACTCTGGACAATTGTTGGTTTATAAACACAGAGTAAGCACTTCATTATTAAGGTATTTCAAGAGAGGTAAGAGACCAGGTCTCTCCACTGAAAAATCTAAACCAGAGAAGATGCCTTTCAGGAATCACTCGAACTGACAAGACCACAGCTGTAGAGCTTGAAGATATTTCGAACTCCATGATCACCTCATGACAATGACCTGGTCCCCTACCCTTGAGAAGCTGAAGTGTGGCTGTGGCAGGAAAAGCAGGGGAGAGGAAAATGTCTACTTCGTGTTCTAGAAGAATATGACATTTCGAATCAAAAGGATTGGGACCGATTGAGGCTCCACATTATTTTTTCTGTGTGATCTTAAGCAGGTCCCTCAACTATCCATGGATCAAGCTTTGTCTAGAAAAATGACATGAAGACAACAGAAACAATAATACTTGTGTTAAATAATACTTAAGAGAAATAAAATCTTGGCAAATTCTGAAGGCATCTACAAACAATTACATAAAATATGTTAATGATTGGTTTGGAGATGGCGATAGATAATAGTGACGCTAGATGAGAACTAGTACTAATATGGATGACAGGTGAGTCAGAGGCATTTGCATACTCCCTACAGGATACTGCTCTACTTACAATGACTGTGTCCCAGTCAAGGTCATCGACTCTGGGATCTGTATACATTGTCCCTAGAAAATTCATATTAAATGGCTTGAAAATTATTTCTCCTTTTCTAAATCTTTACAGGCCTCAGTGACCTTTGCACCCAACCAGGAAAGTTACACCCACCTCTCCCCTGGCTGCAGTTGTGCTTCACCTGGTGTTTTACTGATGTCTGGTTGCACAAGGTCAATCAATTAAAGCGGATTAGATCCACAGTCTGAAATGCTAACAGAGGGCCAAGAGAGATAAGACTGATAAATAGCTCAAGACAGTTCCATTTCTGACTCCAAAAAAAAACAGTGAGAGAGTAGGGATGACAGCTTAGGACATCAGGAACCATGACCTGAAAAGGGGAGAGGCAAGGAAGGACAAGACAGCTGATGCAAGTAAATAAGATGCAAGTCAAAGCTATCACAGCTCTAAGTCACCAGTCACAATTGGCATCCTGAGTCATCACGTCCTTCAAATCCACTTGGAACATCCACTTCTCATTCACAGACCCCAATATCATGCTGGCTTATTTGGTAGTTAAGCTTGACTGCAAGGCAAAACTCAAGTTCATTTCCATAGGTGCCCCAGCCCTGTGCCAAGACCTGGAGCAGTCTCCTGGCAGGACTCAGGTGACAGCTGGCAGGGCAGTGCGGACTAAAATCCACTGCAGACTGAACGTCTCCCATAAATGTCGAGATTCCCCACTAAATCTCAACCACAGCTGAGAGGAACCACCCAGTGTCTTCGTAAAGAAACCTTAAGCCCTGTGCTCACACCAACAACATTACAGTCCTTGAAATTAAGAAACACATTTTAACTCATCTGGAATTCTTCCAGAACATCTTATGCCCTACCTATGTGCTTACAAAGTGAGGTTCTAAGACCGCCACCAACAGCATCACCAGGGGACTCATTAGATATGTAAATTGTTGGGTCTAGTGCAAGACCCTCTGAATCAGAAACTCTAGTGTGAGGCCCAATAACATGTATTTTCACAATAACTTAAGGTGATTAGGATGCTGAAGTTTGGGAACCACTTTCTTACATTAACGTCTTGGTTTACTAAGGCAGTGATTTCAACAGGGATGCCTATCTCCAGCGACATTTGGCAATGTCTGGAGACATTTTTGGCTGTCACAACTGAAGTGGGGTGCTACTAGAATCTAGTGGGTCAAAGCCACACATCCTGCTAAATATACAATGATACACGACAAAGAAATACCTGGCTCTGATGTCAATAGTGCTACTATTGAGAAACTCTGCCCAGGGAGTGCAAACCTTCAGTCACTCAACAAATACCCATACAGCATGTATTGTATGAAAAAAAAAAAAAGTTCTACACACATTTACATGCACAGTCTAATGTATTCTCCACACAATACTTTTCTGTATGGTACATATGCACGCAAGCAACAGGCACACATGCACCTCAGTGCACAACCACGTGCACGCATGTGTGAATTTTTAAATATTTGATGTAAAATTGTGTTCTAGCAAACAGAACACAAGGTGAGCAATAAGTATGTATTGATAATCTCTCTGACTCTCCTCTACTCTATGGGTCAGTCAAATGCCCACTTGACAGGTATAAACTTTGAAATGCATGCTCACAGAGCCAGAGAGTGGCAGGTCTAATATACATGTCCTATGTCATTTTCTCCATCTGGTCTTGGTAACCCTCTTCCCTACTGACTGATTGCTGCTAGTCCCTAAGGAAGTCTTTTCGTTCATCTCCTCTGGCAAAATAACATTAGTTGATAGTCCCAACTCTAAATTAGTTACTTTACTATAGACTAGGTCATTTTAGTCAGTTTCCAAGAATATGCATGATTAGCACTGAACAGGATGCAAAGGAGAAATTTCTTCTCTTAGAAGTAGATATTCTAGGCCAAAAATGAGCAGCTGCTCCTCTATAAATGAGAGATCAGCAAACAGTAAGTAACCCTTCAAGACCTATTCTGTGGTTATGAGGAAACTTTTAGTGATTCTTTAAAGTGCTTTACTATTTACCTAACTTCCAAATGACAGGCTATATTAGCATTATGGCTTCAAGGTAAATGGACCTACATGAATAATAAACACCAACCAAGAACTCTGTTTTCATAAGTAAGGCATTTCAGTCAATCCCTCAGATGATAAATTCCCAGTCTAAATTCTATACTATTCTCTACCTGAAAAATAATTAATATACACATTTCAGAATGGAGAGATTCAGTACTTAGGGTCATCAGATAATACGGTTTAGATTGTGGCAGTTTCTTATGATATGTTTGAGGTATGAATATGCCAAAGTTGGAGGAGATAGACTGGCCTGGAGCAGAGATCAGCAAACTGTGTGCCAAATATAATTGTTCCCTGTTTTTATAAATAAAGTTTTATTGGGATACAGCTGGACTCATTCATTGATGTATTATCTTTGACTGCTTCCATACTACAACAGCAGACATGAGTAGTTGCAACAGAGATCATGTGGCCTACAAGCCCAAAATATTTACTTTCTGGCCTTTACAGAAAAAGTTGCTGACCTCTGTTGTGGAACTTTACACAATTTAAGGTCACCCATGATTTTCTTTTTTCAGATTTTAATCAATAGTTGATGTGCAAGTGGTCAGAATAACTCAAATAGGAGTGGGAGGAGCAAATGAGGAGCCTGTATCATACCTGCTCATTCACCTATTGCAAGAAAGTTCTATAGGTGGCCTTGGACCAACCTGGTTTGCGTTCTTTTCTCACTTGTAGTTCTCAAAAATACTTGTAGAATATGCCAGAAATGTAACATTCTCAGATAAGAAGGACTGGCTGGAAGAACCAAATCTCTGTTCCAGTTTCTACCAGCACAGGATATCCTTTAACACTTCAGCTTATTGAATCATATTGCCCCTGGGGTATAAAACCCAGAGTGGAGTACTTTCCAAGGTTCCTTAGGTGCAGTACATGCACAGGTGGATTCCATTCACCATAGACAGCTTTCCTGAGCCTTGGAGAATGAGCTCAAAATGAATCTCCAGCTTCTGCTGTCCTTTGCTGCCTATATGTAAGTAATAAACCCACTTTATGTGACTTGTGTGTGGAGGTGTTCTCTCTCACGGGGCTGAGGCACATTGGTGACCAGTGTACAATGAACCTGATTCACAATTACTATTTGGCAAATAGAAAAACGTATCTTAGATATTTCCTAATAAGTTATATGAAATAAGATATATAAAAACTCACTCAATTAGGCATAAAGTAATCTATCTTAGATCCCACTGAGGGTGATTTATATACTAAAATCAACTCGAAATAACACTGTTTGAAGGAGGTCAGCTGCAGATGCAGAGAAATAAATTAGAGGCTTCTGGCAAAAGATGGTAGTAGCTAGGAATAGTCTGGTAATGGAGGAGATGGAGCAAAG
Organism: Rhinopithecus bieti; assembly: GCF_001698545.2. Lineage (NCBI taxonomy): Eukaryota > Metazoa > Chordata > Mammalia > Primates > Cercopithecidae > Rhinopithecus > Rhinopithecus bieti. The sequence goes on along the minus strand of NW_016805866.1, from coordinate 288,789 downwards.
TTATAAGTCATTAAAATTATAATGATACCACATTTCTTTCGGAAAATCTATCTAGTTCTATGGGAGTGAATCAAATACATTTTAAAGGCTTGGGACTCTAAAAGATAGCACACATCACTCTGATGTTAGGATTTGAGTTTATTATATTAGATGGAATGAGAAAAGAGAATAGCATTGAAGCTCAATGAATATATCAGTCTCCAGAGCTCCAAAGCATCTGCAAAAGACTTGAGTCACTTGAGTGATCAATGGTGATTAACTGAGCTCTCTCGGTTTACCTGCAAGGGGAATCTACTGTGTCATCATCTTGGGATGAACACACTGAAATAGCGTGTTCATTTTTCCTTTTTTTTCCTTTCCTCATTTTTCCTTTCCTAGTTATGGTAAACAAAATGGCCAATAGACTGTAATATATCAGCAGTGCCTGTCTGCATGTAGGGACTCTGGTGTGTGTGTGTCCTGGAGATAGTGTTGCAGTTAGGTATTTCATCCAGGTGATGTTTTATGGTTCTATGTCAACTATCACCACTACAACATTCTCTCTTGGATAAGATCAGTAATTCCAATTCAAAGGGTGGGTTCTTACTTACCCCCAACCACCATAATAAAAGCAACAGAAATTTTTTAAAAAATGAAATTTTAAAAACTCCAGTACTTCGAAAAAAGACTGGCCTTATGACCTCCATGATAGCATCAAAGCCTCTGTAGGGGAGAATAATCCAGACACCCAAGCAGGAACATGAAAAGGAAAGTGCTTTCCCTCAGCCCTGATGAAATTAGTAAAGGTGACCCCAAGCAGACACCGGAAAACATGTCACAGGGAGCTGACTCATACCTTTTCAAAAGAGTCCACCATACCAGCATTGACAATTATTTCAAAGCTATGTGCTCTTTCGATAGAATAATTAGAGAACACATCTCCTAATTTTAATTTACTTGAAGTCAGTATCCCTACCAAATTATAAAGTAAGTTTCAGCCAAATGGAGAAATAGAAATGTCCCTGGAACAGCATGAGGTCATTATTCCCCTAAGATATAGCAGGCACTGTAAGCCCTCTGGAAGTCGGTCAGAGCTTCAGATACACAAATTATCCATGGAGTTTATAGTGAACTCACACACAATATGAAGAAGCATTTATTTTATGACATTTAAAAGGCACAAACATTCTTCTCTCTCTTCTCTATGGGTGAGCTACAATTTTGTTCATTAACATGCTGAAGGAAAATGATTTCATTCAAGAGGCTGAGGAACATAATGCTAGAGAAATAAAGAGTTATGTGTATATGTGTTGCCATGTAAATGTGTGTGTGATTGTGTGTGTTTGTGTTTGAATAAAACCTTAAAACTTACACAAAAGTTATTTCCTTTGACTCTTTTATTTTCTTTTAGGCAAAGTAATGGTGGCTCAGTAGAATCTAAGCCCCTCTGTGTCCATTGAAGGGCATCCATAATCCAACTGTAATATCGCCCTTTAACAGTGGCAGAACAGTCAGTGGATTCCTGAGTCTTCATTTTCAATAGAAATCCTCTCAGGAATGTGAATCTACTATAGACCTGACTCAGAACAAACTATGGATTCCAGCATGAATGAAACATCAGAATGATCTAGAGTCAACATTAGCTTTAGGGAATGGAACTGGTCATTAGGGATCACTGATCCAGGAACGACCCAGACACAGGAAAGATACTCTAGTTCTGGCCCAGTCCAAAGCTGAATGAGATACCCTTTCCTATCTGGAGAAGAGTTTTCTCTGCAGAAGGTCCAGCTTTCCTGGCCAGTGTGCATAGGTGTACAGTGCTGAAAACAATTTTACACACGTGCCTTCCAGAGACATCTTTGATAACCAGATATATTCTCTAATTGTCCCACAATCTCTCCACTATCTATTCAATAATAACATCAGTTTGTGTTGATTCATTTCAATGTTTTTTAATGGAACAATTCTTTTTTTTTCTTCCTGTCATACCATGAGCATTGTGAGGGAAGAAAATTCCTCTTTATATTCTATGTCTTCCTCCATATCAAAAGTTCAATAAATGTTCAGCCAAGCATCTGACACAATGGTGAAAGCACCTTTGCATTCTTCTGCTAGCAAGACTAGTGCATAGTGCAATATCTCCATCCATGGTTCATTTACTGCTTTTCAAGTTTTGCTATGGTTTTGCTTTGGGAGAGAACTTTTAAAAATGTAGAGTACCACTACCTCTCAGGTTGACCATAGCTGTTCACTAGTTTCACATAGTCTACTGAACAGTCTTCAGGAAAATTGCCAGCAAGCCTATGTGGCCTGAGGAGAACTTTCTCTGCAGACCGGGAGGTGAAAGGCTTAGTGTTCATTACCAAGTGCTTCAACCTACCCCGCTTCTTTGTTTGGATTAGATTCAAATTGAAGTCCTAGAGGTGGACACTGATCCATCCTATTACCAGTTAACTGAATCATTTGGTTCCCATTAAAAACAGCTTTAATCTTTGAAATATCCAAGATGCCAAGCTTTCAGAGAAACTCAGTTTCATCGTCTTGCCTTCTCCATTATTCTGCAGTGCAGTGATTTCTGGTCAGTGTAGGGCTCAGTCCCTGCCTTTTGGGAGGCCATCCCCTCACCACAGTCTTTTGGGCCACCATGAGTTGGCCCAACCACCATCCATTTCAATTTGCCCTACACTTGTCAAATTGAGAATTTTTACACATAATCATGTTTTCCCCCAAGAAGTACCTTTATTTCTCCAAATCAATAAGATGCATAAGTAGAATCAAGTCATAGAAATTTTGAAATCAAGTATGTAATGATCCTATCCTCTGTCTAGGGCATTTTGGGAGACACATCAGAAGTTAGAGAAATACATCTGGCATTCTTTAGCCCTCAAGAGTGTACATGATACTTTGGTGTAATGGATAGGGCAACCGCATTTGAATCAGAAGGCTTGGATATGATTCTAGTTTTTCACTTACTGCAGGTTTTGGGGCAAGCCACAAATACTCTGCACCCAGTATCCTCATCTGTAAGACAAAGTCACATTGCTGAGCTTGTAGGGTGATGATGGGGATTCAATAAGAGATGTTTCTAATAACAATTTAAAAAATATAGATCACTGATGGGGACAAAAGAGAAACGAGAAAGAAGCACATGGTTTCCTAAATTGAGATATAAAAAAAGAAGGAACGTTCCCATATAATATTTCCAAATATTCACAGTCAGTCATTGATAAATTGCCCAAGTAGCCAGAGAAAGAGGATTCATTACTTGGCCTTCAGGATAGAAAATTCTCCTGTGTAGAAAAAACAAACTCAGTTTCTCCTATACTCTCACAACACGCTTCTGACACCAGATGTGTGGAGGTCTTCCCCCACACATCAAGCAAGCAAGCAAGCAAGCAAGCAAGCAAGCAAGCAAGCAAGCAAGCAATCTGCAGCAGACACCAGCTGGCTGTCCTCCAACCAAGTTCAATTCCTGCACTACCAGCCTGGAGATAGTGTCAGGTTCCACAGACTGAGGGCTCAGACTCACAAGACTGCCTCCCATTTCCAAGGCCAATCACAAGCTCCGGATTCTTTTACCTGTGCTTCTGACTGACCAGCTATAAGTTGGGATTCCCATGACCTCGTCCTTGGGCTCCATGATTTTGCTACAGCTCAAAAACTCACATTTACCAGTTTATTAAAAAGATATTACAAGGGCCGGGTGCGGTGGCTCAAGCCTGTAATCCCAGCACTTTGGGAGGCCGAGACGGGCGGATCACAAGGTCAGGAGATCGAGACCATCCTGGCTAACACGGTGAAACCCCGTCTCTACTAAAAAAAATACAAAAAACTAGCCGGGCGAGGTGGCGGGCGCCTGTAGTCCCAGCTACTCGGGAGGCTGAGGCTAGAGAATGGCGTGGACCTGGGAGGCGGAGCTTGTAGTGAGCTGAGATCCGGCCACTGCACTCCAGCCTGGGCCACAGAGCGAGACTCTGTCTCAAAAAAAAAAAAAAAAAAAAAAAAAGATATTACAAAAGATACAGATGAAGAGATATTTGGTCCAGGTATGTGGGAAGAGGCTCCCAGCTCCCAGGCCCTTTCCAGGTACACCACCCTCCAGAAACCTCCAGGTGTTCAGCTCTTTGGAAGCTCTCCAAACCCTGTCCTTTTGGATTTTTATGAAGGCTTCATTACATAGGCATGATTGTTGAAATCATTGGCCACTGGTGATCAGATTAACCATCAGCCCTTCTCTCCTCCCTGGAGGTTGGGTGGGGGCTACTGCTGAAGGTCTCAACCCTCTAATCATGCCTTGGTCTTTCTCATGACCAGCCTTCATCCTGAAGCTACCTAGGGGTTGACAGCCACAAGTCATTAGCATATAAAAAGACATATCACTTTGAAAATTCCAAGGATTTTAGGAACTTTATGCCTGCAAACAAGATGAAGACCAACTACGTATTTCACAATATCACACTACCTTATTTGGCAGGGGCCAAAACAAAGGGAAACAAGTGTCTGGTTATGTAAGTGCTATGGGCTGAATGTTTGCATGCTTCCCCTCCCCCAAAGTCTTATGTTGAAGCCCTAATCCCAAATATGGTGATAGTATTTGGAGGTGAAATCTTTGAGAAGTAATTAGGTCAGGAAAGTAGAGTCCTCTTGAATGGGATTAGTGCCCTTAATAGAAAAGACATTAGGCATGATTTCTCTCTCCTTCATGTAAAGATACAGCAAGAAGGTAGCCATCTGTCTGTCAGGGAATGGACCCTCAGTAGAAACCAAACTGATCGGCACGTTGACCTTGGACTTCCCAGTCTCCAGAACTGGGAGCAATAAATATTTGCTGTTTAAGTTACCCAATCTATGCCATTCTGTTATAGCAGCCAAAGCTGACTGAAACAATGAGATATATTTAGGTGGATGCAGTTGAGAAGGTAAAGAGGAATGGGAGAAGTTGAGAAGATTGAAACTGTTGGTATAAAAATAAAATTCAGTGTATAGAAGGGAAGAATAGAAAATTGGCCTAAAAATTCCTTACACTATCAACCAGCTTTTCTACTTTTAAAACTTCACTAATTTTTGCCAAGACAGAGACATTTGAATGTTAAGGAAGGCTCTCAGAGTTGAACATATACAAACACAGACAAGTAATTTTTAAGGTTCATGAACATGCTACAGCTTAGAGAATATTTTCTCTCTTGCCCAAAGGGCCTTCCTTATACCCCCTAGCAAATATTTCCTTGATAATGGCAAAATTTCATTTATGGAATTTAGAAACTATAGAGTCAAAATAAATATAAATAAAATATTTTATTTTCCAAATGTGCCTGGCAAACTCCCTTGCCTTTTGCTGTAGGCATCCTTCTTCCATCAGGAGAAGAGCTTTAGCTGTTTAGATGAAAAGGGATTTGTGAGGCACTTATCCCAGATCCTGGCCAGAGGCTCAGAGGCAGTCAGGGAAGACATCATCCAAGCAATGCTAGAACTTCCATGTTTCAGAAGTTAGCGGTTATCTTACTGTTGCTAACTGGTGATGCCCATGTTCAGTGATACTTATGGGTTCATTGAGTGAGTAATTAAGGTCAGAAGAAAGTGCAAACTTAAAGAAGAGGAGGGGAGGTAATAAGGATACGGACAAGGAATTAGATTGAGTGTGGCTAAACCTATCGACCAAGCCTTATCTGAAAGAATACAGAAAAATGCTTCCCAAATCTTCAAACATGGATGCATCGCTTGCCACTCTACTTTGTATTGACTTCAAAAAACTTTCTGCAGGCAAATACCTAGAGGCAAACTCTTAGAAAACTAGCTACAAGCATAGACATATTCTTTAATAGACAGCATGATGCTTTTCTGGTTCAATTGCCAAAGGGTGACTGCTGATGAGCCATGCCACCTCTGCTCACCAAACTACCAGATCTATCCAGAGAATGCACAAAAACAAGTGCTCAGAACATCTAATACTCAAGTAGTCATTGCATACTGGACTCATCTCCACTCTGTGAAGGGCAGATGGAGGACCAGAAGTCATGCCTCTACCACAGAGAGGCACAATACACAAACAGTACTAAATATGGAAGGCACAATTATTGGAAGAGTAATGAAAATTATTTTGATTTGATTTTTGTTTGTTAATTATTTTGCCCAGTAGACACTTATTAGCTGCCTTCTGTAATACAGAACTTACAAATTCAGAGACTTTATACTGGATCGAGTCCTCACATAAGTTTTATTTTTGAGGGGTGAGTACTACATAGTATTTTCTATGTGAATTAGTTTTGACATTTAAAATCAGATATCTTGTGAACAGCTACACTGTTCTTTTAAAAGTAGTAAGATTCAGTAATACAGAGCCAATATTTTCTGCAGAACAATCAGCCAGAGCTGACTAGAAGAGAAAGGCACAGGTTTTCCAATTCACCACAGTCCCCACTAATTTCTGTTGCTCATCAGATGCAAAGGCTGAGTGTTGATTGACATTTATCATCAAGTTTTCTGTTTTTTTTTTTTTTTTTTCATAAGAATAAAAGGTTGTTTGTTTTTTTATTTTTTTCATAAATTTTTTTTTTTTTTTTTTTTTTTTTTTTTTTTGTATAGTAGGGTAAGGAGGGAAGGGAAATACTTGTTACCATGTAAGTAGCAACCTCTCTGAACCTCAATAAAGGATAGACTGAGAAGGCCATGGGATTCAAGAAAAATTAAGGAAAGCACAGGTTTTCTTACACTTCATCCCATTTAAATAACTTATCTGTTTCTTGCAAACTTTTTTTTTTTAACTCCTAATATATTATAACAATCACAGGTTTTTGAGTAGACAGGCCTGATCTTAAAGCTTAACTTCATCACTTCCTATATGTTTTTGACAATATTATTTAAACTCTCTGAACCTCAATTTTCTCACCTTCAATGCTGAAAAAATACTATCTACCATGAGAGATTGTCATGAGGATAAAACAACATATGCAGGCATCCAGCACATAATAGAAGATGCTCAAGGAATTTTAGTTCCCTTCCTCTTTGAAGAGTTGGGATGAATTAAGCAGACCTGATCATAAAATCATATGCACATCTAAAGTGCCTGCCAAAATGTAATGATCCAACTGCTGCTTCAGCGAGATGGGTCAGCTCGAGGTTTTAATGCACTTTTCAGGAACTGTGGCTCAACAACAAAATCTATCACTATTAGGCAGACTCATAAGAAAGACCAGATTTAAATAAACTTCCTTCTCAACTCTTAAGTATTAACTGCTTTCGCCTTGACTCAGAAACGCACCAATAGGAAGTGTACACTTAGTCAATAAACAGTGGGATTAATCAATGCCGGAAAAGATAATGATAATAAAATGCGTTATTCGAAAGTTGCATGACAGCAGACCATTCCATACAGAAAGGTATATTTAAATTATATGGAAACACATTTTTAGTCCTCTGAGTTCATATATCTATCTGCATGGCTATAACCATAAAGAAAAATTTAATGTAGGCCACTATTCTAAAGCTACCATTTAATTTTGAGTAGAAACTGATAGTGAAAAAAAATTATTTTAGTTATATAACAGACTGTCAAATAAAAAATATTCATTGCAATATAAGAGCTAGAAAAAACAAAATTGCCACTCTAGTTGAGGTTTAAGTGGGCCAATAAATCATAGCCCTCTTCATTGTGCATTCCAAGCCAATTGAGAAATAGACCTAGACGAAAGGACCAGCAAACTTTATTGCTTGTGGAGCTGGATGGGAGAATGGATTGGGGCAACACTTAGACTTGGCCACAGATCAGTCTTCCTACACCAATTTCTAGTTCTCTTCTCTTTCCTGTTGCCTCCTACAAAGATGAAATAGGCCTGGATACACTCAGCCCAGGGAGAAAAGCCCTTTGGACAGGAAGAAGAGAAGAAAGGAGTCTCACTAGATATGTGAAAATCCTTCATCCAATCTCACCAACTAAATAAGGGATTAGAGAGAAGTTACAAGAAGTGCCATTCCAATAGTTTCTTTCCAGAGAAGAGCAATTGTCTTATAGCATAGTGTAGATGGAGAAACCATGCCTTCTGTAACATACCAGAAGCCCAAGTCTACCCTCTTCAGACAATCCTGCCACCACAGATTGGCTTTTAAGAGGATCTGAAAAGCCAATCCACAGGCATCTAAAGAGGATTTGTGAATTGGAGGTTGGTACATTTTGGGGAATGTTGAAATGTTCACTTTATGGTTATATGAAGCACAGCAGCTGCCTCTGAATAACCAGCTCGCAACTACCACTGCTTCTGCTGATTGCTGAAAGACTTAGCACCATGCAGCTGATGGTTTAGCTTTTGGGACATTGACATTTGAGAAAAAACATTAGAGAGAAGAATGTTAAATATGACTTGTCAATAAATGAAATTATAATTTTGATTGGTAATATTTCAGTAGGCCCATGGAACTTTCTTTGCATCATGAACTTCAGCCTCCTTGCTGAGGGGCCCAGAGATCTACTTTGCTGTCATTTATGTCAGAGTAAGACTCTTTAGTGCAGTCCAACTATGCTGTCAACTCCAAATCCCAAGGGATACATATAATCACCATATTTATTGCGATGGCCCAGGCAATCATGATACCACTGCCTCTAATGAAACTAAAGTGCACCTGTCATTTTGGAGATGCTACTTGTTCAGGCAGAGTTGCCTGTCAGCTGTATCTGGCCAAGAAATACAACCTGCAATTTAGTTAACAAACTGAGACATCATGGAAATCAGTGCTCTTAACAGGCTTCCTTGATTCACTTGGGTTTTACTGCCTGTCGTACATATCACAAGTCTCCAGTAAAGTGGCACTGGTGGGAGGAGGTCCCAGTAGAATTGAAAAGACAAGGAAAAGAAAAGCAAGGAATTTGATGAGTTCAAAAGTGGAATCCAGGAAAACTATTCCTTGGTGCCAATAAATCTGTTGTTGCCAAAAGAGCAAGTTTCAAACTCTTCAACCTGGTATCCCAGGTCCACCACTATCAGGTACCAACATTTTTTCCCAGTATTGTCACCAAACTTTCTGAACCTTCCCTCCCATCCATAATTGTTGATTAGTCTAGCCACTTATTTAGCAAGCATATATTGGGCCCCTTTGTGTGCAAGGTATTATACCAGGCATTAATACCAACATGAAGAAAATCATTTTTTTTTTTTTTTTTTTTTTTTTTTTTTTTGAGACAGAGTCTCATTCTGTCGCCCAAGCTGGAGTGCAGTGGCGCATCTCAGTTCACTGCAGCCCCTGCCTCCTGAATTATAGTGATTCTCCTGCCTCAGCCTCCTGAGTAGCTGGGATTACAAGTGCGTGCCACCACACCTGGCTGCTGATTTTTGTATTTTTAGTAGAGACGGGGTTTCACCATGTTGGCCAGGCTGGTCTCAAACTCCTGACCTTAGGTGATCTACCCACCTCAGCCTCCCAAAATGCTGGGATTATGAATAAAGCTATTTTTAAGTTTTAAATAATCCTTGTGCTAAGGCTCAGTCCCAGGAATGAAATGGATGGTGGCAGCTCTCAAGAAGTGTGGAAATTGGGCTGAATTCCAAAGGCTTATTTTAAGGAAGAATGGAATACAGGAAATTCAACTCACTAGAAAGACCTCCAGGAAACAATATATTTAAGGACAAAATAAATATGGAATAAGAAAGTCTGCCTTTCAGTTAAAGTGATAAGGGAAGTCTTAAAAGCAGAAATGGGATTTAAACTCAATCCTGAACATGGATAGAATGTAAGTGAACACAGAGGAGACGGTCCACTTTGCATGCTATGATGTTAACAAGTGGACAGAAATGCAAGATACCTGAATTGGGATTTGGAATCCAGGAAACTTGAGTTTAACCCCGAACTGTTTCACCTGAGTCAAGTAGCAGTGACCAAGTCATTTGGCCTGAGTATAGTTTTCTCATTTCAAAAATGGTAGTAAAATTACCGAGCCTACATACTTCACAGGATAGTTATGTGGATCAAATGAGATAATATATGTAAAAGTGCTTGGTAAATTTTAATGCACAAAACACATATCAGAGAATCATTAGGTGCACTACAATAATTATTGACTTGATTTGAAATGTACGTGGCTGTTTCCTCCTTTAGCTTTTACTTTGATAATTTTTAAAGGCTGCCGTCTTAAAAACCTTCAATAGAAGTAGTAAATGCTTCATTTCATACTTATCTGTTTCTTTCATCAGAGAAAATCAAAGTGCTTCTTGAATATCATCTCATTAATCTCTTAGAGGGAGGTAAGTAAAGGGACACATACTTTGCACAGTTGTATATGAATCTCATTTACAAACGGGAAAGCCTCAAATAAACTTCCCTCAGTCACAAGTAAATCAAAACAACAGCCAAAAATAGACCCAGATGTCGTTTTATCCAGTTCTCTGCTCTCATTACATGCATCCCCAAACCTTCTCTCAGGAGACTTCCATGGACAGATCTGGCTTTCAAGCTCTGAAACAGGTAATTTTTTATTTAACTATTTTTAGCCTCTGTTTCTTCGTCTAGACAAACAAATTAGAATACTTATAGAGACAAAAAAAGTACATATGTAATATTTATGAAAGAAACTTAGCCAATTAGCCATTATACATCAGATAAAAATTAAGATTACTTTCGTTTGTTTTACACGGGGTGAATTTGGTTTCTAAAAATCTCAAGGGTAATTGTCCCAAAATACAGGGCATTGGGTTGATTTGGATAAATACTTAGATTGATCATTATTAATAAATATCAGAATTACACCATCAATCAATAGAAAGTTTTTGGCACACACTATGTGTGAAGAATTGTGTTGCCATCTAAAGATATAAAGATAAACAGGACACACTGTGGGTATTCATTAAGTTTACAATTGGGTAGATAAGACATGGTCAAAATAGCTGTTAAAACATAGAAGGTGCTAAAGGCAATAATGGAGAAAAATTCAACAGGGTTTCAGTAGAAATTGTTCTGCTAGGGGAAGCAAGGAAGGCTTCCTTCAAGAGGTGACTCAGAGGCTGGGTTCTGAAGGACATCTAGGAGTTCAACAAATGGAGGAAATAGAAATAAGGTTGAGGAAATAACATTCTAAGCAGTGTGACTAACATAGCAAAAAGCAGTAATTAAAAGGAAAATGAAGTCTAATCAGTGGATTAGTTTGGCCAGAATATAGTATACATTAGAGAGAAATGAATTTTACTGGATAAAAAGGTAGGTTGAGGCCAAATCATGTTAGGCTTTCAATGTTGTATTAAGAAATATAAACTCTCTTCAGTTGGTATTAGGAAGTCGTTGAGCAAAACGACCCCCAAAAACCCCCAAAATCTTACATATATTTCAGCATGTTCTGAGCAGCTGAGGCAGAAGCAGAGATGAATTATAACAGATAAAATAGAGATGAGGTAACAGATGGCATGAGATCCCAGAAAAGATAAGAGGGCAGGAGGCCAAGGACCTAGGTAGACTCAACTGTGGAAGGGGATAAGCAAATTTTTCCTCTGAGATAGGAAGACAGGAGGAATAGTGGCAGTTATTCTGTGATGTGGTGAGACAGCATAATTTGATATATGAAAAAAAAAAAACACTATTGGATAATTTTTAGAGACATTGTAGAGGAGATTTAGTGAGTTGGGACTAAACTGGTGTCCTCGTGGTCTCTACTAAACCTATGATGAGAGGTGTACCAATATGGTCTTGACTTTCCAAATGAGAAAGGATATGAGTTCACATGAATAACAGAGCAGTAAGCTGCTTTAGAAGATAAATCATATGATGGCTACTGAAATTAGCTAACAGAAGAATTTTGTTCTGCTGGCAGTCTTCTACTCAGAGGATACATATTTCTGTTTACAAAATGATTAATAATTCCCAGCTTCTGATCTAAACATTTGTTACTTGCCTGGCTACACAGCATTTGACTTTGGGACCTCTGGGTTCTAGAAATTTAAGAGGAAATGCAATGAACTAGTACAGCTTCACAAAGAATAGTCGCATCAAACTAATCTCTTCTTCTTGAGAATATAGTTAATATACAGGAAGATCAGGAGAATGGTGTGAACAGGGAATAAAAATCACAGCAAAGCATCAGACAGGTGTTCAGTGATATCTCTGAGGCCACCATGAAGAAAATTGAGGAATGCTTACACATTATATACATGGTGTACTAAACAGATAAGGAGATCTTGCAGGGCTGGCCACAGAACCATGCCCTTTACGACCTACCTGGTCAATATTTGTATCAGTCGCTTGAATTGAAAAAAAAGAAAAAAAGAGATATTGTTACAAGTTCATTCACATCGAGTGTGAATGTGATATGATGTATTGGAGGGGATGTATTCAATGACAGATTACTAATGCTACGAAGAGACTTGGAAACAGAGAAAAAATCTCAACGAATGTCAATTAAGATGAATGTAAATTCATTTATGGAAAAGAAACAATTACATTAAGTATATAATTTGGGAGGCTTGGTTAAAATGGAATTCCAGAAGAAGAGCTGGGGATACTATATGACCAGGTGTTAAATAGGATCTCTAAGGGGAACAGAATCTCTATAAAAACGTTTATGTCAGCTCTTGATTGATTAATAGAAGAGTGTTGCTATTGGAGACAAGAATGGTCTCTGTGCACTGCAGGAGTCAGGCAAAATGCAGAGAATCCTAATTTGTAGTAAATGCCCTGCTTTAATAAAGTCATCAATAGGCTTTAATTTGTCCACAATATTGTGTGATGAAAATGGCACACAATTCTGAAAATACTTTTACGTCACCTGAGGAATGATTACAGAAACTAGAAAAGCAAGGACTTGAAGGGAGAAATGTGAACACTGTGATCACGCAGTATTGTCCCATAAAGAAAAATCACATAGTAACCTTTCTGAATATAGACTTCCAAGCGGTGGGAAGTATGTATAAGGAGGGATTTTTTTTTCATTTTATTTATTTTATTATACTATAAGTTCTAGGGTACATGTGCACAAC